>NC_060139.1:1111476643-1111776643 GCF_021461385.2 Schistocerca piceifrons
AGAAAGTTAGAGTGTCAGTCCTCTTGTACTTAAGTCGGCATTGTGCCTTTTGTATTAAATTAGGATGCAATTTCTATGTTTCATCGTCAATAAGAAGTTGCAAGGTATACAGTGAACCTGAAGTGAAGCATCGGAATCTAAAACTGGACTCACAGGAGAGGTTCAAATCATAGAAAACGAGAGTGTCAGTCCTCTTGTACTTAAGTCGGCATTGTGCCTTTTGTATTTAATTCGGAAGCAATTTCTGTATTTCATCGTCAATAAGAAGTTCCAAGGGATACAGTAAACCGTAAGTGAAGCATCGGAATCTAAAACTGGACTCACAGGAGAGCTTCAAATCATAGAAAGAGAGAGTGTCAGTCCTCTTGTACTTAAGTCGGCATTGTGCCTTTTGTATGAAATTCGGATGCAATTTCTTAACTTCATCAACAATAAGAAGGTCCAAAGGATACAGTAATCCTAAAGTGAAGTATCGGAATCTAAAACTGGACTCAACGGAGAGGTTCAAATCATAGAGTGTTAGAGTGTCAACCCTCTTGTACTTAAGTCGGCATTGTGCCGTTTGAATTTAATTCCGATGCAATTTCTGTGTTTCATCGTCAATAAGAAGGTGCAAGGTATACAGTAAACCTGAAGTGAAGCATCGGAATCTAAAACTGGACTGACAGGACAGGTTCAAACCACAGAAAGTGAGAGTGTCAGTCCTCTTTTACTAAAGTCGGCATTGTGCCTTTTGTATTACATTCGGATGCAATTTCTGTGTTTCATCGTCAATAAGAAAGTCCAAGGTGTACAGTAAACCTGAAGTGAAGCATCGGAATCTAAAACTGGACTTACAGGAGAGGTTCAAATCATAAAAAGTGAGAGTGTCAGTCCTCTAGTACTTGAGTCGGCATTGTGCCTTTGGATTTAATTCCGATGCAATTTCTGTGTTTCATCGTCAATAAGACGGTGCAAGGTATACGGTAAACCTGAAGTGAAGCATCGGAATCTAACACTGGAATCACAGGAGAGGTTCAAATCATAGAAAGTGAGAGTCTCAGTCCTCCAGTACTTAAGTCGGCGTTGTGCCTTTTATATTAATTGCGGAAGCAATTTCTGTGTTTCATCGTCAATAAGAAAATGCAAGGTATACAGTAAACCTGAGGCGAAGCATCGGAATCTAAAACTGGACTCACAGGAGAGGCTCAAATCATACAAAGAATGAGTGACAGTCCTCTTTTACTTAAGTCGGCATTGTGCATTTTGTATTAAATTCGGATGCAATTTCTGTGTTTCATCGTCAATAAGAAGGTCCAAGGGATACAGTTAACCTGAAGTGAAGCATCGGAATCTAAAACTGGACTCACAGGAGAGGTTCATATCATAGATAGTTAGAGTGTCAGTCCCCTTGTACTTAAGTCGGCATTGTACCTTTTGAATTTAATTCCGATGCAATTTCTGTGTTTCATCGTCAATAAGGAGGTGCAAGGTATACAGTAAACCTGAACAGAAGCATCGGAATCTATAACAGGACTCACAGGAGACGTTCAAATCATAGAAAGTGAGAGTGTCAGTCCTCTAGTACTTGAGTCGGCATTGTGCCTTTTATATTAAATGCGAAAGCGATTTCTGTGTTTCATCGTCAATAAGAAGGTCCAAGGAATACAGTGAACTTGAAGTGAAGCATCAGAATCTAAAACTGGACTCACAGGAGAGGTTGAAATAATAGAAAGTTAGAGTGTCAGTCCCCTTGTAGTTAAGTCGGCATTGTGAATCTGAATTTAATTCCGATGCAATTTCTGTGTTTCATCGTCAATAAGAGTGTGCAAAGTATACAGTAAACCTGAAGTGAAGCATCGGATTCTAAAACTGGACTCACAGGAGAGGTTCAAATCATAGAAAGTTAGACTGTCAGTCCTCTTCTACTTATGTTGGCATTGTGCCTTTTGTATTAAAATCAGATGCAATTTCTGTGTTTCATCGTCAATAAGAAGGTGCAAGGTACACAGTAAACCTGAAGTGAAGCATCGGAATCTAAAACTGGACTCACAGGAGAGATCAATTCTTGGAAAGAGAGAGTGACAGACCTCTTTTACTTAAGTCTGCATTGTGCCTTTTTTATTAAATTCGGATGCAATTTCTGTGTTTCATCGTCAATAAGAAGGTCCAAGGGATTCAGTAAACCTGAGGTGAAGCATCGGAATCTAAAACAGGACTCACAAAAGGGGTTCAAATCTTAGAAAGTTAGAGTGTCAGTCCTCTTGTTCTTAAGTCGGCATTGTGCCTTTTGAATTTAATTCCGATGCAATTTCTGTGTTTCATCGTCAATAAGAAGGTGCAAGGTATACAGTAAACCTGAAGTGAAGCATCGGAATGTAAAACTGGACTGACAGGACAGGTTCAAACCACAGAAAGTGAGAGTGTCAGTCCTCTTTTACTAAAGTCGGCATTGTGCCTTTTGTATTACATTCGGATGCAATTTCTGTTTTTCATCGTCAATAAGAAGGTCCAAGGTGTACAGTAAACCTGAAGTGAAGCATCGGAATCTAAAACTGGACTTACAGGAGGGGGTCAAATCATAGAAAGTGAGAGTGTTAGTCCTCTTGTACTTAAGTCGGCATTGTGCCTTTTTTATTAAATTCGGATGCAATTTCTGTGTTTCATCGTCAATAAGAAGGTGCAAGGTATACAGTAAACTTGAAGTGGAGCATCGGAATCTAAAACTGGACTCACAGGAGAGGTTGAAATAATAGAAAGTTAGAGTGTCAGTCCTCTTGTACTTAAGTCGGCATTGTGAATCTGAATTTAATTCCGATGCAATTTCTGTGTTTCATCGTCAATAAGGCTGTGCAAGGTATACAGTAAACCTGAAGTGAAGCATCGGATTCTAAAACTGGACTCACAGGAGAGGTTCAAATCGTAGAAAGTTAGACTGTCAGTCCTCTTGTACTTATGTCGGCATTGTGCCTTTTGTATTAAAATCCGATGCAATTTCTGTGTTTCATCGTCAATAAGAAGGTGCAAGGTACACAGTAAACCTGAAGTGAAGCATCGGAATCTAAAACTGGACTCACAGGAGAGGTTCAAATCATAGAAAGAGAGAGTGACAGACCTCCTTTACTTAAGTCGGCATTGTGCCTTTTGTATTAAATTCGGATGCAATTTCTGTGTTTCGTCGTCAATAAGAAGGTCCAAGGGATACAGTAATCCTAAAGTGAAGCATCGGAATCTAAAACTGGACTCACAGGAGAGGTTCAAATTATAGAAAGGGAGAGTCTCAGTCCTCTTGTAGTTAAGTCGGCCCTGTGGCTTTTGTATTAAATTCGGATGCAATATCTGTGTTTCATCGTCAATAAGAAGGTGCAAGGTATACAGTTGACCTGAAGTGAAGCATCGGAATCTAAACCAGGACCCACTGGAGAGGTTCAAATCATAGAAAACGAGTGTGTCAGTCCTCTTGTACTTAAGTCGGCATTGTGCCTTTTGTATTAAATTCGGATGCAATTTCTGTGTTTCATCGTCAATAAGAAGGTCCAATGTGTACAGTAAACCTGAAGTGAAGCATCGGAATCTAAAACTGGACTTACAGGAGAGGGTCCAATCATAGAGAGTGAGAGTGTCAGTCCTCTTGTACTTAAGTCGGCATTGTGCCTTTTTTATTAAATTCGGATGCAATTTCTGTGTTTCATCGTCAATACGAAGGTGCAAGGTATACAGTAAACTTGAAGTGGAGCATCGGAATCAAAAAATGGACTCACAGGAGAGGTTCAAATCATAGAGAGAGAGATTGTCAGTCTTCTTTTACTTAAGTCGGCATTGTAACTTTTGTATTAAATTCCGATGCAATTTCTGTGTTTCATCGTCAATAAGAAGGTGCAAGGAATACAGTAAACTTGAAGTGGAGCATCGGAATCTAAAACTGCACTCACAGGAGAGGTTCAAATCATAGAGAGAGAGATTGTCAGTCTTCTTTTACTTAAGTCGGCATTGTGACTTTTGTATTAAATTCCGATGCAATTTCTGTGTTTCATCGTCAATAAGACGGTCCAAGGGATACAGTAAACCTGAAGTAATGCATCGGAATGTAAAACTGGACTCACAAGAGAGTTTGAAATCATAGAAAGAGAGGAGTCAGTCCTCTTTTACTTAAGTCGGCATTGTGCCCTTTGTATTAAATTCGGATGCAATTTCTGTGTTTCATCGTCCCTAAGAAGGTCCAAGGGATACAGTAAACCTGAAGTGAGGCATCGGAATCTAAAACTGGACTCACAGGCGAGGTTCAAATCATAGAAAGAGAGAGTGTCAGTCCTCTTGTACTTAAGTCGTCATTGTGCTTTTGTATTAAATTCGGATGCAATTTCTGTATTTCATCGTCAATAAGAAGGTCCAAGGGATACAGTTAACCTGAAGTGAAGCATCGGAATCTAAAACTGGACTCACAGGAGAGGTTCATATCATAGATAGTTAGAGTGTCAGTCCCCTTGTACTTAAGTCGGCATTGTACCTTTTGAATTTAATTCCGATGCAATTTCTGTGTTTCATCGTCAATAAGGAGGTGCAAGGTATACAGTAAACCTGAACTGAAGCATCGGAATATAAAACAGGACTCACAGGAGACGTTCAAATCATAGAAAGTGAGAGTGTCAGTCCTCTAGTACTTGAGTCGGCATTGTGCCTTTTATATTAAATGCGAAAGCGATTTCTGTGTTTCATCGTCAATAAGAAGGTCCAAGGAATACAGTGAACCTGAAGTGAAGCATCAGAATCTAAAACTGGACTCACAGGAGAGGATGAAATAATAGAAAGATAGAGTGTCAGTCCTCTTGTACTTAAGTCGGCATTGTGAATCTGAATTTAATTCCGATGCAATTTCTGTGTTTCATCGTCAATAAGACTGTGCAAGGTATACAGTAAACCTGAAGTGAAGCATCGGATTCTAAAACTGGACTCACAGGAGAGGTTCAAATCGTATAAAGTTAGACTGTCAGTCCTCTTGTACTTATGTCGGCATTGTGCCTTTTTTATTAAATTCGGATGCAATTTCTGTGTTTCATCGTCAATACGAAGGTGCAAGGTATACAGTAAACTTGAAGTGGAGCATCGGAATCTAAAAATGGACTCACAGGAGAGGTTCAAATCATAGAGAGAGAGATTGTCAGTCTTCTTTTACTTAAGTCGGCATTGTAACTTTTGTATTAAATTCCGATGCAATTTCTGTGTTTCATCGTCAATAAGAAGGTCCAAGGGATACAGTTAACCTGAAGTGAAGCATCGGAATCCCAAACTGCACTTACAGGAGAGATTAAAATAATAGAAAGTTAGAGTGTCAGTCCTCTTGTACTAAAATCGTCATTTGCCTTTTGTATTAAATTCGGACGCAAACTCTGTGTTCTATCGTCAATAAGAAGGTCTAAGGGTATACAGTAAACCTGAAGTGAAGCATCGGAATCTAAAACTGTACTCACTAGAGAGGTTCAAAACATAGACAGTTAGAGTGTCAGTCCTCTTGTACTTAAGACGGCATTGTGCCTTTCGATTTAATTCCGATGCAATTTCTGTGTTTCATCGTCAATAAGACGGTGCAAGGTATACGGTAAACCTGAAGTGAAGCATCGGAATCTAACACTGGACTCACAGGAGAGGTTCAAATCATAGAAAGTGAGAGTCTCAGTCCTCCAGTACTTAAGTTGGCGTTGTGCCTTTTATATTAATTGCGGAAGCAATTTCTGTGTTTCATCGTCAATAAGAAAATGCAAGGTATACAGTAAACCTGAGGCGAAGCATCGGAATCTAAAACTGGACTCACAGGAGAGGCTCAAATCATAGAAAGAATGAGTGACAGTCCTCTTTTACTTAAGTCGGCATTGTGCATTTTGTATTAAATTCGGATGCAATTTCTGTGTTTCATCGTCAATAAGAAGGTCCAAGGGATACAGTTAACCTGAAGTGAAGCATCGGAATCTAAAACTGGACTCACAGGAGAGGTTCATATCATAGATGGTTAGAGTGTCAGTCCCCTTGTACTTAAGTCGGCATTGTACCTTTTGAATTTAATTCCGATGCAATTTCTGTGTTTCATAGTCAATAAGGAGGTGCAAGGTATACAGTAAACCTGAACTGAAGCATCGGAATCTAAAACAGGACTCACAGGAGACGTTCCAATCATAGAAAGTGAGAGTGTCAGTCCTCTAGTACTTGAGTCGGCATTGTGCCTTTTATATTAAATGCGAAAGCGATTTCTGTGTTTCATCGTCAATAAGAAGGTCCAAGGAATACAGTGAACTTGAAGTGAAGCATCAGAATCTAAAACTGGACTCACAGGAGAGGTTGAAATAATAGAAAGTTAGAGTGTCAGTCCTCTTGTACTTAAGTCGGCATTGTGATTCTGAATTTAATTCCGATGCAATTTCTGTGTTTCATCGTCAATAAGACTGTGCAAGGTATACAGTAAACCTGAAGTGAAGCATCGGATTCTAAAACTGGACTCACAGGAGAGGTTCAAATCGTAGAAAGTTAGACTGTCAGTCCTCTTGTACTTATGTCGTCATTGTGCCTTTTGTATTAAAATCCGATGCAATTTCTGTGTTTCATCGTCAATAAGAAGGTGCAAGGTACACAGTAAACCTGAAGTGAAGCATCGGAATCTAAAACTGGACTCACTGGAGAAGTTCAAATCTTAGAAAGAGAGAGTGACAGACCTCATTTACTTAAGTCGGCATTGTGCCTTTTGTATTAAATTCGGATGCAATTTCTGTGTTTCATCGTCAATAAGAAGGTCCAAGGGATACAGTAAACCTAAAGTGAAGCATCGGAATCTAAAACTGGACTTACAGGAGAGGTTCAAATCATAGAAAGTGAGAGTGTCAGTCCTCCTGTACTTAAGTCGGCATTGTGCCTTTTTTATTAAATTCGGATGCAATATCTGTGTTTCATCGTCAATAAGAAGGTCCAAGGGATACAGTTAACCTGAAGTGAAGCATCGGAATCCAAAACTGCACTTACAGGAGAGATTAAAATAATAGAAAGTTAGAGTGTCAGTCCTCTTGTACTAAAATCGTCATTTGCCCTTTGTATTAAATTCGGACGCAAACTCTGTGTTTTATCGTCAATAAGAAGGTCTAAGGGTATACGGTAAACCTGAAGTGAAGCATCGGAATCTAAAACTGTACTGACAGGAGAGGTTCAAAACAATGACAGTTAGAGTGTCAGTCCTCCAGTACTTAAGTCGGCGTTGTGCCTTTTATATTAATTGCGGAAGCAATTTCTGTGTTTCATCGTCAATAAGAAGTTGCAAGGTATACTGTGAACCTGAAGTGAAGCATCGGAATCTAAAACTGGACTCACAGGAGAGGTTCAAATCATAGGAAACGAGAGTGTCAGTCCTCTTGTACTTAAGTCGGCATTGTGCCTTTTGTATTTAATTCCGAAGCAATTTCTGTATTTCATCGTCAATAAGAAGTTCCAAGGGATACAGTAAACCGTAAGTGAAGCATCGGAATCTAAAACTGGACTCACAGGAGAGCTTCAAATCATAGAAAGAGAGAGTGTCAGTCCTCTTGTACTTAAGTCGGCATTGTGCCTTTTGTATGAAATTCGGATGCAATTTCTTAACTTCATCAACAATAAGAAGGTCCAAGGGATACAGTAATCCTAAAGTGAAGCATCGGAATCTAAAACTGGACTCAACGGAGAGGTTCAAATCATAGAGAGTTAGAGTGTCAACCCTCTTGTACTTAAGTCGGCATTGTGCCGTTTGAATTTAATTCCGATGCAATTTCTACATCTACATCTACATCTACATCGATACTCCGCAAGCCACCCAACGGTGTGTGGCGGAGGGCACTTTACGTGCCACTGTCATTACCTCCCTTTCCTGTTCCAGTCGCGTATGGTTCGCGGGAAGAACGACTGTCTGAAAGCCTCCGTGCGCGCTCTAATCTCTCTAATTTTACATTCGTGATCTCCTCGGGAAGTATAAGTAGGGGGAAGCAATATATTCGATACCTCATCCAGAAACGCACCCTCTCGAAACCTGGCGAGCAAGCTACACCGCGATGCAGAGCGCCTCTCTTGCAGAGTCTGCCACTTGAGTTTATTAAACATCTCCGTAACGCTATCACGGTTACCAAATAACCCAGTGACGAAACGCGCCGCTCTTCTTTGGATCTTCTCTATCTCCTCCGTCAACCCGACCTGGTACGGATCCCACACTGATGAGCAATACTCAAGTATAGGTCGAACGAGTGTTTTGTAAGCCACCTCCTTTGTTGATGGACTACATTTTCTAAGCACTCTCCCAATGAATCTCAACCTGGTACCCGCCTTACCAACAATTAGTTTTATATGATCATTCCACTTCAAATCGTTCCGTACGCATACTCCCAGATATTTTACAGAAGTAACTGCTACCAGTGTTTGTTCCGCTATCATATAATCATACAATAAGGGATCCTTCTTCCTATGTATTCGCAATACATTACATTTGTCTATGTTAAGGGTCAGTTGCCACTCCCTGCACCAAGTGCCTATCCGCTGCAGATCTTCCTGTATTTCGCTACAATTTTCTAATGCAGCAACTTCTCTGTATACTACAGCATCATCCGCGAAAAGCCGCATGGAACTTCCGACACTATCTACTAAGTCATTTATATATATTGTGAAAAGCAATGGTCCCATAACACTCCCCTGTGGCACGCCAGAGGTTACTTTAACGTCTGTAGACGTCTCTCCATTGATAACAACATGCTGTGTTCTGTTTGCTAAAAACTCTTCAATCCAGCCACACAGCTGGTCTGATATTCCGTAGGCTCTTACTTTGTTTATCAGGCGACAGTGCGGAACTGTATCGAACGCTTTCCGGAAGTCAAGAAAAATAGCATCTACCTGGGAGCCTGTATCTAATATTTTCTGGGTCTCATGAACAAATAAGGCGAGTTGGGTCTCACACGATCGCTGTTTCCGGAATCCATGTTGATTCCTACATAGTAGATTCTGGGTTTCCAGAAATGACATGATACGCGAGCAAAAAACATGTTCTAAAATTCTACAAGAGATCGACGTAAGAGATATAGGTCTATAGTTTTGCGCATCTGCTCGACGACCCTTCTTGAAGACTGGGACTATCTGTGCTCTTTTCCAATCATTTGGAACCCTCCGTTCCTCTAGAGACTTGCGGTACACGGCTGTTAGAAGGGGGGCAAGTTCTTTCGCGTACTCTGTGTAGAATCGAATTGGTATCCCGTCAGGTCCAGTGGACTTTCCTCTATTGAGTGATTCCAGTTGCTTTTCTATTCCTTGGACACTTATTTCGATGTCAGCCATTTTTTCGTTTGTGCGAGGATTTAGAGAAGGAACTGCAGTGCGGTCTTCCTCTGTGAAACAGCTTTGGAAAAAGGTGTTTAGTATTTCAGCTTTACGCGTGTCATCCTCTGTTTCAATGCCATCATCATCCCGTAGTGTCTGGATATGCTGTTTCGAGCCACTTACTGATTTAACGTAAGACCAGAACTTCCTAGGATTTTCTGTCAAGTCGGTACATAGAATTTTACTTTCGAATTCAATGAACGCTTCACGCATAGCCCTCCTTACGCTAACTTTGACATCGTTTAGCTTCTGTTTGTCTGAGAGGTTTTGGCTGCGTTTAAACTTGGAGTGGAGCTCTCTTTGCTTTCGCAGTAGTTTCCTAACTTTGTTGTTGTACCACGGTGGGTTTTTCCCGTCCCTCACAGTTTTACTCGGCACGTACCTGTCTAAAACGCATTTTACGATTGCCTTGAACTTTTTCCATAAACACTCAACATTGTCAGTGTCGGAACAGAAATTTTCGTTTTGATCTGTTAGGTAGTCTGAAATCTGCCTTCTATTACTCTTGCTAAACAGATAAACCTTCCTCCCTTTTTTTATATTCCTATTAACTTCCATATTCAGGGATGCTGCAACGGCCTTATGATCACTGATTCCCTGTTCTGTACATACAGAGTCGAAAAGTTCGGGTCTGTTTGTTATCAGTAGGTCCAATATGTTATCTCCACGAGTCGGTTCTCTGTTTAATTGCTCGAGGTAATTTTCGGATAGTGCACTCAGTATAATGTCACTCGATGCTCTGTCCCTACCACCCGTCCTAAACATCTGAGTGTCCCAGTCTATATCTGGTAAATTGAAATCTCCACCTAAGACTATAACATGCTGAGAAAATTTATGTGAAACGTATTCCAAATTTTCTCTCAGTTGTTCTGCCACTAATGCTGCTGAGTCGGGAGGTCGGTAAAAGGAGCCAATTATTAACCTAGTTCGGTTGTTTAGTGTAACCTCCACCCATAATAATTCACAGGAACTATCCACTTCTACTTCACTACAGGATAAACTACTACTAACAGCGATGAACACTCCACCACCGGTTGCATGCAATCTATCCTTTCTAAACACCGTCTGTACCTTTGTAAAAATTTCGGCAGAATTTATCTCTGGCTTAAGCCAGCTTTCCGTACCTATAACGATTTCAGCTTCGGCGCTTTCTATCAGCGCTTGAAGTTCCGGTACTTTACCAACGCAGCTTCGACAGTTGACAATTACAATCCCGATTGCTGCTTGGTCCCCGCATGTCCTGACTTTGCCCTGCACCCGTTGAGGCTGTTGCCCTTTCTGTACTTGCCCAAGGCCATCTAACCTAAAAAACCGCCCAGCCCACGCCACACAACCCCTCCTACCCGTGTAGCCGCTTGTTGCGTGTAGTGGACTCCTGACCTATCCAGCGGAACCCGAAACCCCACCACCCTATGGCGCAAGTCGAGGAATCTGCAGCCCACACGGTCGCATCGTCAATAAGAAGGTGCAAGATATACAGTAAACCTGAAGTGAAGCATCGGAATGTAAAACTGGACTGACAGGACAGGTTCAAACCACAGAAAGTGAGAGTGTCAGTCCTCTTTTACTAAAGTCGGCATTGTGCCTTTTGTATTACATTCGGATGCAATTTCTGTGTTTCATCGTCAATAAGAAAGTCCAAGGTGTACAGTAAACTTGGAGTGAAGCATCGGAATCTAAAACTGGACTTACAGGAGAGGTTCAAATCATAAAAAGTGAGAGTGTCAGTCCTCTAGTACTTGAGTCGGCATTGTGCCTTTTATATTAAATGCGAAAGCAATTTCTGTGTTTCATCGTCAATAAGAAGGTCCATGGAATACAGTGAACCTGAAGTGAAGCATCAGAATCTAAAACTGGACTCACAGGAGGGGTTGAAATAATAGAAAGTTAGAGTGTCAGTCCCCTTGTACTTAAGTCGGCATTGTGAATCTGAATTTAATTCCGATGCAATTTCTGTGTTTCATCGTCAATAAGACTGTGCAAGGTATACAGTAAACCTGAAGTGAAGCATCGGATTCTAAAACTGGACTCACAGGAGAGGTTCAAATCGTAGAAAGTTAGACTGTCAGTCCTCTTGTACTTATGTCGGCATTGTGCCTTTTTTATTAAATTCGGATGCAATTTCTGTGTTTCATCGTCAATACGAAGGTGCAAGGTATGCAGTAAACTTGAAGTGGAGCATCGGAATCTAAAAATGGACTCACAGGAGAGGTTCAAATCATAGAGAGAGAGATTGTCAGTCTTCTTTTACTTAAGTCGGCATTGTAACTTTTGTATTAAATTCCGATGCAATTTCTGTGTTTCATCGTCAATAAGAAGGTCCAAGGGATACAGTTAACCTGAAGTGAAGCATCGGAATCCAAAACTGCACTTACAGGAGAGATTAAAATAATAGAAACTTAGAGTGTCAGTCGTCTTGTACTAAAATCGTCATTTGCCTTTTGTATTAAATTCGGACGCAAACTCTGTGTTCTATCGCCAATAAGAAGGTCTAAGGGTATACAGTAAACCTGAAGTGAAGCATCGGAATCTAAAACTGTACTCACTAGAGAGGTTCAAAACATAGACAGTTAGAGTGTCAGTCCTCTTGTACTTAAGACGGCATTGTGCCTTTGGATTTAATTCCGATGCAATTTCTGTGTTTCATCGTCAATAAGACGGTGCAAGGTATACGGTAAACCTGAAGTGAAGCATCGGAATCTAACACTGGACTCACAGGAGAGGTTCAAATCATAGAAAGTGAGAGTCTCAGTCCTCCAGTACTTAAGTCGGCGTTGTGCCTTTTATATTAATTGCGGAAGCAATTTCTGTGTTTCATCGTCAATAAGAAAATGCAAGGTATACAGTAAACCTGAAGCGAAGCATCGGAATCTAAAACTGGACTCACAGGAGAGGCTCAAATCATAGAAAGAATGAGTGACAGTCCTCTTTTACTTAAGTCGGCATTGTGCATTTTGTATTAAATTCGGAAGCAATTTCTGTCTTTCATCGTCAATAAGAAGGTCCAAGGGATACAGTTAACCGTAAGTGAAGCATCGGAATCTAAAACTGGACTCACAGGAGAGCTTCAAATCATAGAAAGAGAGAGTGTCAGTCCTCTCGTACTTAAGTAGGCATTGTGCCTTTTGTATGAAATTCGGATGCAATTTCTTAACTTCATCAACAATAAGAAGGTCCAAGGGATACAGTAATCCTAAAGTGAAGCATCGGAATCTAAAACTGGACTCAACGGAGAGTTTCAAATCATAGAGAGTTAGAGTGTCAACCCTCTTGTACTTAAGTCGGCATTGTGCCGTTTGAATTTAATTCCGATGCAATTTCTGTGTTTCATCGTCAATAAGAAGGTGCAAGGTATACAGTAAACCTGAAGTGAAGCATCGGAATCTAAAACTGGACTGACAGGACAGGTTCAAACCACAGAAAGTGAGAGTGTCAGTCCTCTTTTACTAAAGTCGGCATTGTGCCTTTTGTATTACATTCGGATGCAATTTCTGTGTTTCATCGTCAATAAGAAAGTCCAAGGTGTACAGTAAACCTGGAGTGAAGCATCGGAATCTAAAACTGGACTTACAGGAGAGGTTCAAATCATAAAAAGTGAGAGTGTCAGTCCTCTAGTACTTGAGTCGGCATTGTGCCTTTTATATTAAATGCGAAAGCAATTTCTGTGTTTCATCGTCAATAAGAAGGTCCATGGAATACAGTGAACCTGAAGTGAAGCATCAGAATCTAAAACTGGACTCACAGGAGGGGTTGAAATAATAGAAAGTTAGAGTGTCAGTCCCCTTGTACTTAAGTCGGCATTGTGAATCTGAATTTAATTCCGATACAATTTCTGTGTTTCATCGTCAATAAGACCTTGCAAGGTATACAGTAAACCTGAAGTGAAGCATCGGATTCTAAAACTGGACTCACAGGAGAGGTTCAAATCGTAGAAAGTTAGACTGTCAGTCCTCTTGTACTTATGTCGGCATTGTGCCTTTTTTATTAAATTCGGATGCAATTTCTGTGTTTCATCGTCAATACGAAGGTGCAAGGTATGCAGTAAACTTGAAGTGGAGCATCGGAATCTAAAAATGGACTCACAGGAGAGGTTCAAATCATAGAGAGAGAGATTGTCAGTCTCCTTTTACTTAAGTCGGCATTGTAACTTTTGTATTAAATTCCGATGCAATTTCTGTGTTTCATCGTCAATAAGAAGGTCCAAGGGATACAGTTAACCTGAAGTGAAGCATCGGAATCCAAAACTGCACTTACAGGAGAGATTAAAATAATAGAAACTTAGAGTGTCAGTCCTCTTGTACTAAAATCGTCATTTGCCTTTTGTATTAAATTCGGACGAAAACTCTGTGTTCTATCGTCAATAAGAAGGTCTAAGGGTATACAGTAAACCTGAAGTGAAGCATCGGAATCTAAAACTGTACTCACTAGAGAGGTTCAAAACATAGACAGTTAGAGTGTCAGTCCTCTTGTACTTAAGACGGCATTGTGCCTTTGGATTTATTTCCGATGCAATTTCTGTGTTTCATCGTCAATAAGACGGTGCAAGGTATACGGTAAACCTGAAGTGAAGCATCGGAATCTAACACTGGACTCACAGGAGAGGTTCAAATCATAGAAAGTGAGAGTCTCAGTCCTCCAGTACTTAAGTCGGCGTTGTGCCTTTTATATTAATTGCGGAAGCAATTTCTGTGTTTCATCGTCAATAAGAAAATGCAAGGTATACAGTAAACCTGAAGCGAAGCATCGGAATCTAAAACTGGACTCACAGGAGAGGCTCAAATCATAGAAAGAATGAGTGACAGTCCTCTTTTACTTAAGTCGGCATTGTGCATTTTGTATTAAATTCGGAAGCAATTTCTGTCTTTCATCGTCAATAAGAAGGTCCAAGGGATACAGTTAACCTGAAGTGAAGCATCGGAATCTAAAACTGGACTCACAGGAGAGGTTCATATCATAGATAGTTAGAGTGTCAGTCCCCTTGTACTTAAGTCGGCATTGTACCTTTTGAATTTAATTCCGATGCAATTTCTGTGTTTCATCGTCAATAAGAAGTTGCAAGGTATACTGTGAACCTGAAGTGAAGCATCGGAATCTAAAACTGGACTCACAGGAGAGGTTCAAATCATAGAAAACGAGAGTGTCAGTCCTCTTGTACTTAAGTCGGCATTGTGCCTTTTGTATTTAATTCCGAATCAATTTCTGTATTTCATCGTCAATAAGAAGTTCCAAGGGATACAGTAAACCGTAAGTGAAGCATCGGAATCTAAAACTGGACTCACAGGAGGGCTTCAAATCATAGAAAGAGAGAGTGTCAGTCCTCTTGTACTTAAGTCGGCATTGTGCCTTTTGTATGAAATTCGGATGCAATTTCTTAACTTCATCAACAATAAGAAGGTCCAAGGGATACAGTAATCCTAAAGTGAAGCATCGGAATCTAAAACTGGACTCAACGGAGAGGTTCAAATCATAGAGAGTTAGAGTGTCAACCCTCTTGTACTTAAGTCGGCATTGTGCCGTTTGAATTTAATTCCGATGCAATTTCTGTGTTTCATCGTCAATAAGAAAGTGCAAGCTATACAGTAAACCTGAAGTGAAGCATCGGAATCTAAAACTGGACTGACAGGACAGGTTCAAACCACAGAAAGTGAGAGTGTCAGTCCTCTTTTACTAAAGTCGGCATTGTGCCTTTTGTATTACATTCGGATGCAATTTCTTTGTTTCATCGTCAATAAGAAAGTCCAAGGTGTACAGTAAACCTGAAGTGAAGCATCGGAATCTAAAACTGGACTTACAGGAGAGGTTCAAATCATAAAAAGTGAGAGTGTCAGTCCTCTAGTACTTGAGTCGGCATTGTGCCTTTTATATTAAATGCGAAAGCAATTTCTGTGTTTCATCGTCAATAAGAAGGTCCATGGAATACAGTGAACCTGAAGTGAAGCATCAGAATCTAAAACTGGACTCACAGGAGAGGTTGAAATAATAGAAAGTTAGAGTGTCAGTCCCCTTGTACTTAAGTCGGCATTGTGAATCTGAATTTAATTCCGATGCAATTTCTGTGTTTCATCCTCAATAAGAGTGTGCAAAGTATACAGTAAACCTGAAGTGAACCATCGGATTCTAAAACTGGACTCACAGGAGAGGTTCAAATCATAGAAAGTTAGACTGTCAGTCCTCTTCTACTTATGTTGGCATTGTGCCTTTTGTATTAAAATCCGATGCAATTTCTGTGTTTCATCGTCAATAAGAAGGTGCAAGGTACACAGTAAACCTGAAGTGAAGCATCGGAATCTAAAACTGGACTCACAGGAGAGGTTCAATTCTTAGAAAGAGAGAGTGACAGACCTCTTTTACTTAAGTCTGCATTGTGCCTTTTTTATTAAATTCGGATGCAATATCTGTGTTTCATCGTCAATAAGAAGGTCCAAGGGATACAGTAAACCTGAGGTGAAGCATCGGAATCTAAAACAGGACTCACAAAAGGGGTTCAAATCTTAGAAAGTTAGAGTGTCAGTCCTCTTGTTCTTAAGTCGGCATTGTGCCTTTTGAATTTAATTCCGATGCAATTTCTGTGTTTCATCGTCAATAAGAAGGTGCAAGGTATACAGTAAACCTGAAGTGAAGCATCGGAATCTAAAACTGGACTGACAGGACAGGTTCAAACCACAGAAAGTCAGGGTGTCAGTCCTCTTTTACTAAAGTCAGCATTGTGCCTTTTGTATTACATTCGGATGCAATTTCTGTGTTTCATCGTCAATAAGAAGGTCCAAGGTGTACAGTAAACCTGAAGTGAAGCATCGGAATCTAAAACTGGACTTACAGGAGGGGGTCAAATCATAGAAAGTGAGAGTGTTAGTCCTCTTGTACTTAAGTCGGCATTGTGCCTTTTTTATTAAATTCGGATGCAATTTCTGTGTTTCATCGTCAATAAGAAGGTGCAAGGTATACAGTAAACTTGAAGTGGAGCATCGGAATCTAAAACTGGACTCACAGGAGAGGTTGAAATAATAGAATGTTAGAGTGTCAGTCCTCTTGTACTTAAGTCGGCATTGTGAATCTGAATTTAATTCCGATGCAATTTCTGTGTTTCATCGTCAATAAGACTGTGCAAGGTATACAGTAAACCTGAAGTGAAGCATCGGATTCTAAAACTGGACTCACAGGAGAGGTTCAAATCGTAGAAAGTTAGACTGTCAGTCCTCTTGTACTTATGTCGGCATTGTGCCTTTTGTATTAAAATCCGATGCAATTTCTGTGTTTCATCGTCAATAAGAAGGGCAAGGTACACAGTAAACCTGAAGTGAAGCATCGGAATCTAAAACTGGACTCACAGGAGAGGTTCAAATCATAGAAAGAGAGAGTGACAGACCTCCTTTACTTAAGTCGGCATTGTGCCTTTTGTATTAAATTCGGATGCAATTTCTGTGTTTCGTCGTCAATAAGAAGGCCCAAGGGATACAGTAATCCTAAAGTGAAGCATCGGAATTTAAAACTGGACTCACAGGAGAGGTTCAAATTATAGAAAGGGAGAGTGTCAGTCCTCTTGTAGTTAAGTCGGCCCTGTGGCTTTTGTATTAAATTCGGATGCAATATCTGTGTTTCATCGTCAATAAGAAGGTGCAAGGTATACAGTTGACCTGAAGTGAAGCATCGGAATCTAAACCAGGACCCACTGGAGAGGTTCAAATCATAGAAAACGAGTGTGTCAGTCATCTTGCACTTAAGTCGGCAGTGTGCCTTTTGTATTAAATTCGGATGCAATTTCTGTGTTTCATCGTCAATAAGAAGGTCCAAGGTGTACAGTAAACCTGAAGTGAAGCATCGGAATCTAAAACTGGACTTACAGGAGAGGTTCAAATCATAGAGAGTGAGAGTGTCAGTCCTCTTGTACTTAAGTCGGCATTGTGCCTTTTTTATTAAATTCGGATGCAATTTCTGTGTTTCATCGTCAATACGAAGGTGCAAGGTATACAGTAAACTTGAAGTGGAGCATCGGAATCTAAAAATGGACTCACAGGAGAGGTTCAAATCATAGAGAGAGAGATTGTCAGTCTTCTTTTACTTAAGTCGGCATTGTAACTTTTGTATTAAATTCCGATGCAATTTCTGTGTTTCATCGTCAATAAGAAGGTGCAAGGTATACAGTAAACTTGAAGTGGAGCATCGGAATCTAAAACTGCACTCACAGGAGAGGTTCAAATCATAGAGAGAGAGATTGTCAGTCTTCTTTTACTTAAGTCGGCATTGTGACTTTTGTATTAAATTCGGATGCAATTTCTGTGTTTCATCGTCAATAAGAAGGTCCAAGGGATACAGTAAACCTGAAGTGAAGCATCGGAATCTAAAACTGGACTCACAGGAGAGGTTCCAATCATAGAAAGGGAGAGTGTCAGTCCTCTTGTACTTAACTCGGTATTGCGCCTTTTGAATTTAATTCGGATGCAATTTCTGTATTTCATCGTCATAAAGAAGGCCCAAGGGATACAGTAAACCTGAAGTGAAGCATCGGAATCTAAAACTGGACTCACTGCAGACTTTCAAATCATAGGTAGTTAGAGTGTCAGTCCTCTTGTACTTAAGTGGGCATTGTGTCCTTTGAATTTAATTCCGATGCAGTTTCTGTGTTTCATCGTCAATAAGAAGGAATAAGGGTATACAGTAAACCTGAAGTGAAGCATCTGAATCTAAAACAGTACTCACAGGAGAGGTTCAAAACATAGACAGTTAGAGTGTCAGTCCTCCAGTACTTAAGTCGGCGTTGTGCTATTTATATTAATTGCGGAAGCAATTTCTGTGTTTCATCGTCAATAAGAAGTTGCAAGGTATACAGTGAACCTGAAGTGAAGCATCGGAATCTAAAACTGGACTCACAGGAGAGGCTCAAATCATAGAAAGAGGGAGTGACAGTCCTCTTTTTCTTAAGTCGGCATTGTGCCTTTTGTATTAAATTCGGATGCAATTTCTGTGTTTCATCGTCAATAAGAAGGTCCAAGGGATACAGTAAACCTGAAGTGAAGCATCGGAATCTAAAACTGGACTCACAGGAGAGGTTCCAATCATAGAAAGGGAGAGTGTCAGTCCTCTTGTACTTATGTCGGCATTGTGCCTTTTGTATTAAATTCGGATGCAATTTCTGTGTTTCATCGTCAATAAGAAGGTGCAAGGTATACAGTAAACCTGAAGTGAAGCATCGGAATCTAAAACTGGACTCACAGGAGAGAATCAAATCATAGAAAACGAGAGTGTCAGTCCTCTTGTACTTAAGTCGGCATTGTGCCTTTTGTATTAAATTCGGAAGCAATTTCTGTATTTCTTCGTCAATAAGAAGTTCCAAGGGATACAGTAGACCGTAAGTGAAGCATCGGAATCTAAAACTGGACTCACAGGAGAGCTTCAAATCATAGAAAGAGATAGTGTCAGTCCTCTTGTACTTAAGTCGGCATTGTGCCTTTTGTATGAAATTCTTATGCGATTTCTGTATTTCATCAACAATAAGAAGGTCCAAGGGATACAGTAATCCTAAAGTGAAGCATCGGAATCTAAAACTGGACTCACCGGAGAGGTTCAAATCATAGGGAGTTAGAGTGTCAATCCTCTTGTACTTAAGTCGGTATTGTGCCTTTTGAATTTAATTCCGATGCAATTTCTGTGTTTCATCATCAATAAGAAGGTGCATGGTATACAGTAAACCTGAAGTGAAGCATCGGAATCTAAAAGTGGACTCACAGGAGAGGTTCAAATCAAAGAAAGAGAGAGTGTCAGTCCTCTTTTACTTAAGTCGGCATTGTGCCTTTTGTATTAAATTCGGATGCAATTTCTGTATTTCATCGTCAATACGAAGGCCCAAGGGATACAGTAAACCTCAAGTGAAGGATCGGATCTAAAACTGGACTCACTGGAGACGTTCTAATCATAGATAGTTAGAGTGTTAGTCCTCTTGTACTGAAGTCGGCATTGTGTCTTTTGAATTAAATTCCGATGCAGTTTCTGTGTTTCAACGTCAATAAGAAGGTGCAATGTATACAGTAAGCCTGAAGTGAAGCATCGGAATCCAAAACTGGACTCACAGGGGACGTTCAAATCAAAGAGAGTTAGAGTGTCAGTCCTCTTGTATTTAAGTCGGCATTGTGCCTTTTGAACTTAATTCCGATGCAATTTCTGTGTTTCATCGTCAATAAGAAGGTGCAAAGTATACGGTAAAAATGAAGTGAAGCATCGGAATCTAAGACTGGACTCACAGGAGAGGTTCAAATCATAGAAAGTTAGAGTGTCAGTCCTCTTGTACTTAAGTCGGCATTGTGCCTTTTGAATTTAATTCCGATGCAATTTTTGTATTTCATCGTCAATAAGACGGTGCAAGGTATACAGTAAACCTGAAGTGAAGCATCGGAATCTAAAACTAGACTCACAGGAGAGGTTCAAATCGTAGAGGGTTAGAGTGTCAGTCCTCTTGTACTTAACTCGGTATTGCGCCTTTTGAATTTAATTCGGATGCAATTTCTGTATTTCATCGTCATAAAGAAGGCCCAAGGGATACAGTAAACCTGAAGTGAAGCATCGGAATCTAAAACTGGACTCACTGCAGACTTTCAAATCATAGGTAGTTAGAGTGTCAGTCCTCTTGTACTTAAGTGGGCATTGTGTCCTTTGAATTTAATTCCGATGCAGTTTCTGTGTTTCATCGTCAATAAGAAGGTGCAATGTATACAGTAAACCTGAAGTGAAGCATCGGAATCTATAACTGGACTGACAGGACGGGTTCAAATAACAGAAAGTGAGAGTGTCAGTCCTCTTTTACTTAAGTCGGCATTCTGCCTTTTGTATTAAATTCGGATGCTATTTCTGTGTTTCATCGTCAATAAGAAGGAACAAGGTATACAGTAAACCTGAAGTGAAGCATCGGAATCTAAAACTGGACTTACAGGAGAGGTTCAAATCATAGAAAGTGAGAGTGTCAGTCCTCTTGTACGTAAGTCGTCATTGTGCCTCTTTTATTAAATTCGGATGCAATTTCTGTGTTTCATCGTCAATAAGAAGGTCCAAGGGATACAGTAAACCTGAAGTGAAGCATCGGAATCTAAAACTGTACTTACAGGAGAGATTAAAATAATAGAAAGTTAGAGTGTCAGTAGTCTTGTACTTAAGTCGTCATTTGCCTTTTGTATTAAATTCGGTTGCAAACTCTGTGTTTTATCGTCAATACGAAGGTATAAGGGTATACAGTAATCCTGAGGTGAAGCATCGGAATCTAAAACTGGGCTCACAGGAGAGGTTCAAAACATAGACAGTTAGAGTGTCAGTCCTCTTGTACTTAAGTCGGCATTGTGCCTTTTGGATTTAATTCCGATGCAATTTCTGTGTTTCATCGTCAATAAGACGGTGCAAGGTATACAGTAAACCTGAAGTGAAGCATCGGAATCTTACACTGGACTCACAGGAGAGGTTCAAATCATTGATAGTGAGAGTGTCAGTCCTCCAGTACTTAAGTCGGCGTTGTGCCTTTTATATTAATTGCGGAAGAAATTTCTGTGTTTCATCGTCAATAAGAAGTTGCAAGGTATACAGTAAACCTGAAGTGAAGCATCGGAATCTAAAACTGGACTCACAGGAGAGGCTCAAATCATAGAAAGAGGGAGTGACAGTCCTCTTTTACTTAAGTCGGCATTGTGCCTTTTGTATTAAATTCGGATGCAATTTCTGTGTTTCATCGTCAACAAGAAGGAACAAGGGATACAGTAAACCTGAAGTGAAGCATCGGAATCTAAAACTGGACTCACAGGAGAGGTTCCAATCATAGAAAGGGAGAGTGTCAGTCCTCTTGAACTTATGTCGGCATTGTGCCTTTTGTATTAAATTCGGATGCAATTTCTGTGTTTCATCGTCAATAAGAAGGTGCAAGGTATACAGTAAACCTGAAGTGAAGCATCGGAATCTAAAACTGGACTCACAGGAGACGTTCAAATCATAGAAAACGAGAGTGTCAGTCCTCTTGTACTTAAGTCGGCATTGTGCCTTTTGTATGAAATTCGGATGCAATTTCTGTGTTTCATCGTCAATAAGAAGGTGCAAGGTGTACAGTAAACCTGAAGTGAAGCATCGGAATCTAAAACTGGACTCACAGGAGAGGTTAAAATAATAGTAAGAGAGAGTGTCAGTCCTCTTTTACTTAAGTCGGCATTGTGCCTTTTGTATTAAATTCGGATGCAATTTCTGTATTTCATCGTCAATATGAAGGCCCAAGGGATACAGTAAACCTGAAGTGAAGCATCGGATCTAAAACTGGACTCACTGGAGACGTTCAAATCATAGATAGTTAGAGTGTCAGTCCTCTTGTACTTAAGTCGGCATTGTGTCTTTTGAATTAAATTCCGATGCACTTTCTGTGTTTCATCGTCAATAAGAATGTTCAATGTATACAGTAAACCTGAAGTGAAGCATCGCAATCCAAAACTGGACTCACAGGGGACGTTCAAATCATAGAGAGTTATAGTGTCAGTCCTCTTGTAGTTAAGTCGGCATTGTGAATCTGAATTTAATTCCGATGCAATTTCTGTGTTTCATCGTCAATAAGACTGTGCAAGGTATACAGTAAACCTGAAGTGAAGCATCGGATTCTAAAACTGGACTCACAGGAGAGGTTCAAATCGTAGAAAGTTAGACTGTCAGTCCTCTTGTATTTATGTCGGCATTGTGCCTTTTGTATTAAAATCCGATGCAATTTCTGTGTTTCATCGTCAATAAGAAGGTGCAAGGTACACAGTAAACCTGAAGTGAAGCATCGGAATCTAAAACTGGACTCACAGGAGAGGTTCCAATCTTAGAAAGAGAGAGTGACAGACCTCCTTTACTTAAGTCGGCATTGTGCCTTTTGTATTAAATTCGGATGCAATTTCTGTGTTTCATCGTCAATAAGAAGGTCCAAGGTGTACAGTAAACCTGAAGTGAAGCATCGGAATCTAAAACTGGACTTACAGGAGAGGTTCAAATCATAGAGAGTGAGAGTGTCAGTCCTCTTGTACTTAAGTCGGCATTGTGCCTTTTTTATTAAATTCGGATGCAATTTCTGTGTTTCATCGTCAATACGAAGGTGCAAGGTATACAGTAAACTTGAAGTGGAGCATCGGAATCTAGAAATGGACTCACAGGAGAGGTTCAAATCATAGAGAGAGAGATTGTCAGTCTTCTTTTACTTAAGTCGGCATTGTAACTTTTGTATTAAATTCCGATGCAATTTCTGTGTTTCATCGTCAATAAGAAGGTCCAAGGTATACAGTAAACTTGAGGTGGAGCATCGGAATCTAAAACTGCACTAACAGGAGAGGTTCAAATCATAGAGAGAGAGATTGTCAGTCTTCTTTTACTTAAGTCGGCATTGTGACTTTTGTATTAAATTCCGATGCAATTTCTGTGTTTCATCGTCAATAAGACGGTCCAAGGGATACAGTAAACCTGAAGTGATGCATCGGAATGTAAAACTGGACTCACAGGAGAGGTTGAAATCATAGAAAGAGAGGAGTCAGTCCTCTTTTACTTAAGTCGGCATTGTGCCCTTTGTATTAAATTCGGATGCAATTTCTGTGTTTCATCGTCCCTAAGAAGGTCCAAGGGATACAGTAAACCTGACGTGAGGCATCGGAATCTAAAACTGGGCTCACAGGCGAGGTTCAAATCATAGAAAGAGAGAGTGTCAGTCCTCTTGTACTTAAGTCGGCATTGTGCTTTTGTATTAAATTCGGATGCAATTTCTGTATTTCATCGTCAATAAGAAGGTCCAAGGGATACAGTTAACCTGTAGTGAAGCATCGGAATCTAAAACTGGACTCACAGGAGAGGTTCATATTATAGATAGTTAGAGTGTCAGTCCCCTTGTACTTAAGTCGGCATTGTACCTTTTGAATTTAATTCCGATGCAATTTCTGTGTTTCATCGTCAATAAGGAGGTGCAAGGTATACAGTAAACCTGAACTGAAGCATCGGAATCTAAAACAGGACTCACAGGAGACGTTCAAATCATAGAAAGTGAGAGTGTCAGTCCTCTAGTACTTGAGTCGGCATTGTGCCTTTTATATTAAATGCGAAAGCGATTTCTGTGTTTCATCGTCAATAAGAAGGTCCAAGGAATACAGTGAACCTGAAGTGAAGCATCAGAATCTAAAACTGGACTCACAGGAGAGGTTGAAATAATAGAAAGTTAGAGTGTCAGTCCTCTTGTACTTAAGTCGGCATTGTGAATCTGAATTTAATTCCGATGCAATTTCTGTGTTTCATCGTCAATAAGACTGTGCAAGGTATACAGTAAACCTGAAGTGAAGCATCGGATTCTAAAACTGGACTCACAGGAGAGGTTCAAATCGTAGAAAGTTAGACTGTCAGTCCTCTTGTACTTATGTCGGCATTGTGCCTTTTGTATTAAAATCCGATGCAATTTCTGTGTTTCATCGTCAATAAGAAGGTGCAAGGTACACAGTAAACCTGAAGTGAAGCATCGGAATCTAAAACTGGACTCACAGGAGAAGTTCAAATCTTAGAAAGAGAGAGTGACAGACCTCATTTACTTAAGTCGGCATTGTGCATTTTGTATTAAATTCGGATGCAATTTCTGTGTTTCATCATCAATAAGAAGGTCCAAGGGATACAGTTAACCTGAAGTGAAGCATCGGAATCCAAACTGCACTTACAGGAGAGATTAAAATAATAGAAAGTTAGAGTGTCAGTCCTCTTGTACTAAAATCGTCATTTGCCTTTTGTATTAAATTCGGACGCAAACTCTGTGTTTTATCGTCAATAAGAAGGTCTAAGGGTATACAGTAAACCTGAAGTGAAGCTTCGGAATCTAAAACTGTACTCACTAGAGAGGTTCAAAACATAGACAGTTAGAGTGTCAGTCCTCTTGCACTTAAGACGGCATTGTGCCTTTGGATTTAATTCTGATGCAATTTCTGTGTTTCATTGTCAATAAGACGGTGCAAGGTATACGGTAAACCTGAAGTGAAGCATCGGAATCTAACACTGGACTCACAGGAGAGGTTCAAATCATAGAAAGTGAGAGTCTCAGTCCTCCAGTACTTAAGTCGGCGTTGTGCCTTTTATATTAATTGCGGAAGCAATTTCTGTGTTTCATCGTCAATAAGAAAATGCAAGGTATACAGTAAACCTGAAGCGATGCATCGGAATCTAAAACTGGACTCACAGTAGAGGCTCAAATCATAGAAAGAATGAGTGACAGTCCTCTTTTACTTAAGTCGGCATTGTGCATTTTGTATTAAATTCGGATGCAATTTCTGTGTTTCATCGTCAATAAGAAGGTCCAAGGGATACAGTTAACCTGAAGTGAAGCATCGGAATCTAAAACTGGACTCACAGGAGAGGTTCATATCATAGATAGTTAGAGTGTCAGTCCCCTTGTACTTAAGTCGGCATTGTACCTTTTGAATTTAATTCCGATGCAATTTCTGTGTTTCATCGTCAATAAGGAGGTGCAAGGTATACAGTAAACCTGAACTGAAGCATCGGAATCTAAAACAGGACTCACAGGAGACGTTCAAATCATAGAAAGTGAGAGTGTGAGTCCTCTAGTACTTGAGTCGGCATTGTGCCTTTTATATTAAATGCGAAAGCGATTTCTGTGTTTCATCGTCAATAAGAAGGTCCAAGGAATACAGTGAACCTGAAGTGAAGCATCAGAATCTAAAACTGGACTCACAGGAGAGGTTCAAATCATAGGGAGTTAGAGTGTCAATCCTCTTGTACTTAAGTCGGTATTGTGCCTTTTGAATTTAATTCCGATGCAATTTCTGTGTTTCATCATCAATAAGAAGGTGCATGGTATACAGTAAACCTGAAGTGAAGCATCGGAATCTAAAAGTGGACTCACAGGAGAGGTTCAAATCAAAGAAAAAGAGAGTGTCAGTCCTCTTTTACTTAAGTCGGCATTGTGCCTTTTGTATTAAATTCGGATGCAATTTCTGTATTTCATCGTCAATATGAAGGCCCAAGGGATACAGTAAACCTCAAGTGAAGGATCGGATCTAAAACTGGACTCACTGGAGACGTTCTAATCATAGATAGTTAGAGTGTTAGTCCTCTTGTACTTAAGTCGGCAATGTGTCTTTTGAATTAAATTCCGATGCAGTTTCTGTGTTTCAACGTCAATAAGAAGGTGCAATGTATACAGTAAGCCTGAAGTGAAGCATCGGAATCCAAAACTGGACTCACAGGGGACGTTCAAATCATAGAGTTAGAGTGACAGTCCTCTTGTATTTAAGTCGGCATTGTGCCTTTTGAACTTAATTCCGATGCAATTTCTGTGTTTCATCGTCAATAAGAAGGTGCAAAGTATACAGTAAAAATGAAGTGAAGCATCGGAATCTAAGACTGGACTCACAGGAGAGGTTCAAATCATAGAAAGTTAGAGTGTCAGTCCTCTTGTACTTAAGTCGGCATTGTGCCTTTTGAATTTAATTCCGATGCAATATTTGTATTTCATCGTCAATAAGACGGTGCAAGGTATACAGTAAACCTGAAGTGAAGCATCGGAATCTAAAACTGGACTCACACGAGAAGTTCAAATCGTAGAGGGTTAGAGTGTCAGTCCTCTTGTACTTAACTCGGTATTGCGCCTTTTGAATTTAATTCGGATGCAATTTCTGTATTTCATCGTCATAAAGAAGGCCCAAGGGATACAGTAAACCTGAAGTGAAGCATCGGAATCTAAAACTGGACTCACTGCAGACTTTCAAATCATAGGTAGTTAGAGTGTCAGTCCTCTTGTACTTAAGTGGGCATTGTGTCCTTTGAATTTAATTCTGATGCAGTTTCTGTGTTTCATCGTCAATAAGAAGGTGCAATGTATACAGTAAACCTGAAGTGAAGCATCGGAATCTAAAACTGGACTGACAGGACGGGTTCAAACAACAGAAAGTGAGAGTGTCAGTCCTCTTTTACTAAAGTCGGCATTCTGCCTTTTGTATTAAATTCGGATGCATTTTCTGTGTTTCATCGTCAATAAGAAGGAACAAGGTATACAGTAAACCTGAAGTGAAGCATCGGAATCTTACACTGGACTCACAGGAGAGGTTCAAATCATAGATAGTGAGAGTGTCAGTCCTCCAGTACTTAAGTCGGCGTTGTGCCTTTTATATTAATTGCGGAAGCAATTTCTGTGTTTCATCGTCAATAAGAAGTTGCAATGTATACAGTAAACCTGAAGTGAAGCATCGGAATCTAAAACTGGACTCACAGGAGAGGCTCAAATCATAGAAAGAGGGAGTGACAGTCCTCTTTTACTTAAGTCGGCATTGTGCCTTTTGTATTAAATTCGGATGCAATTTCTGTGCTTCATCGTCAACAAGAAGGAACAAGGGATACAGTAAACCTGAAGTGAAGCATCGGAATCTAAAACTGGACTCACAGGAGACGTTCAAATCATAGAAAACGAGAGTGTCAGTCCTCTTGTACTTAAGTCGGCATTGTGCCTTTTGTATTAAATTCGGAAGCAATTTCTGTATTTCATCGTCAATAAGAAGTTCCAAGGGATACAGTAAACCGTAAGTGAAGCATCGGAATCTAAAACTGGACTCACAGGAGAGCTTCAAATCATAGAAAGAGAGAATGTCAGTTCTCTTGTACTTAAGTCGGCATTGTGCTTTTTGTATGAAATTCGGATGCAATTTCTGTATTTCATCGACAATAAGAAGGTCCAAGGGATACAGTAAACTTAAAGTGAAGCTTCGGAATCTAAAACTGGACTCACCGGAGAGGTTCAAATCATAGACAGTTAGAGTGTCAACCCTCTTGTACTTAAGTCGGTATTGTGCCTTTTGAATATAATTCCGATGCAATTTCTGTGTTTCATCGTCAATAAGAAGGTGCAAGGTGTACAGTAAACCTGAAGTGAAGCATCGGAATCTAAAACTGGACTCACAGGAGAGGTTAAAATAATAGTAAGAGAGAGTGTCAGTTCTCTTTTACTTAAGTAGGCATTGTGCCTTTTGTATTAAATTCGGATGCAATTTCTGTATTTCTTCGTCAATATGAAGGCCCAAGGGATACAGTAAACCTGAAGTGAAGCATCGGATCTAAAACTGGACTCACTGGAGACGTTCAAATCATAGATAGTTAGAGTGTCAGTCCTCTTGTACTTAAGTCGGCATTGTGTCTTTTGAATTAAATTCCGATGCACTTTCTGTGTTTCATCGTCAATAAGAATGTTCAATGTATACAGTAAACCTAAAGTGAAGCATCGCAATCCAAAACTGGACTCACAGGGGACGTTCAAATCATAGAGAGTTATAGTGTCAGTCCTCTTGTAGTTAAGTCGGCATTGTGAATCTGAATTTAATTCCGATGCAATTTCTGTGTTTCATCGTCAATAAGACTGTGCAAGGTATACAGTAAACCTGAAGTGAAGCATCGGATTCTAAAACTGGACTCACAGGAGAGGTTCAAATCGTAGAAAGTTAGACTGTCAGTCCTCTTGTACTTATGTCGGCATTGTGCCTTTTGTATTAAAATCCGATGCAATTTCTGTGTTTCATCGTCAATAAGAAGGTGCAAGGTACACAGTAAACCTGAAGTGAAGCATCGGAATCTAAAACTGGACTCACAGGAGAGGTTCAAATCTTAGAAAGAGAGAGTGACAGACCTCCTTTACTTAAGTCGGCATTGTGCCTTTTGTATTAAATTCGGATGCAATTTCTGTGTTTCATCGTCAATAAGAAGGTCCATGGTGTACAGTAAACCTGAAGTGAAGCATCGGAATCTAAAACTGGACTTACAGGAGATGTTTAAATCATAGAGAGTGAGAGTGTCAGTCCCCTTGTACTTAAGTCGGCATTGTACCTTTTGAATTTAATTCCGATGCAATTTCTGTGTTTCATCGTCAATAAGGAGGTGCAAGGTATACAGTAAACCTGAACTGAAGCATCGGAATCTAAAACAGGACTCACAGGAGACGTTCAAATCATAGAAAGTGAGAGTGTCAGTCCTCTAGTACTTGAGTCGGCATTGTGCCTTTTATATTAAATGCGAAAGCGATTTCTGTGTTTCATCGTCAATAAGAAGGTCCAAGGAATACAGTGAACCTGAAGTGAAGCATCAGAATCTAAAACTGGACTCACAGGAGAGGTTGAAATAATAGAAAGTTAGAGTGTCAGTCCTCTTGTACTTAAGTCGGCATTGTGAATCTGAATTTAATTCCGATGCAATTTCTGTGTTTCATCGTCAATAAGACTGTGCAAGGTATACAGTAAACCTGAAGTGAAGCATCGGATTCTAAAACTGGACTCACAGGAGAGGTTCAAATCGTAGAAAGTTAGACTGTCAGTCCTCTTGTACTTATGTCGGCATTGTGCCTTTTGTATTAAAATCCGATGCAATTTCTGTGTTTCATCGTCAATAAGAAGGTGCAAGGTACACAGTAAACCTGAAGTGAAGCATCGGAATCTAAAACTGGACTCACAGGAGAAGTTCAAATCTTAGAAAGAGAGAGTGACAGACCTCATTTACTTAAGTCGGCATTGTGCCTTTTGTATTAAATTCGGATGCAATTTCTGTGTTTCATCATCAATAAGAAGGTCCAAGGGATACAGTTAACCTGAAGTGAAGCATCGGAATCCAAACTGCACTTACAGGAGAGATTAAAATAATAGAAAGTTAGAGTGTCAGTCCTCTTGTACTAAAATCGTCATTTGCCTTTTGTATTAAATTCGGACGCAAACTCTGTGTTTTATCGTCAATAAGAAGGTCTAAGGGTATACAGTAAACCTGAAGTGAAGCATCGGAATCTAAAACTGTACTCACTAGAGAGGATCAAAACATAGACAGTTAGAGTGTCAGTCCTCTTGTACTTAAGACGGCATTGCGCCTTTGGATTTAATTCCGATGCAATTTCTGTGTTTCATTGTCAATAAGACGGTGCAAGGTATACTGTAAACCTGAAGTGAAGCATCGGAATCTAACACTGGACTCACAGGAGAGGTTCAAATCATAGAAAGTGAGAGTCTCAGTCCTCCAGTACTTAAGTCGGCGTTGTGCCTTTTATATTAATTGCGGAAGCAATTTCTGTGTTTCATCGTCAATAAGAAAATGCAAGGTATTCAGTAAACCTGAAGCGATGCATCGGAATCTAAAACTGGACTCACAGTAGAGGCTCAAATCATAGAAACAATGAGTGACAGTCCTCTTTTACTTAAGTCGGCATTGTGCATTTTGTATTAAATTCGGATGCAATTTCTGTGTTTCATCGTCAATAAGAAGGTCCAAGGGATACAGTTAACCTGAAGTGAAGCATCGGAATCTAAAACTGGACTCACAGGAGAGGTTCATATCATAGATAGTTAGAGTGTCAGTCCCCTTGTACTTAAGTCGGCATTGTACCTTTTGAATTTAATTCCGATGCAATTTCTGTGTTTCATCGTCAATAAGGAGGTGCAAGGTATACAGTAAACCTGAAGTGAAGCATCGGAATCTAAAACAGGACTCACAGGAGACGTTCAAATCATAGAAAGTGAGAGTGTCAGTCCTCTAGTACTTGAGTCGGCATTGTGCCTTTTATATTAAATGCGAAAGCGATTTCTGTGTTTCATCGTCAATAAGAAGGTCCAAGGAATACAGTGAACCTGAAGTGAAGCATCAGAATCTAAAACTGGACTCACAGGAGAGGTTGAAATAATAGAAAGTTAGAGTGTCAGTCCTCTTGTACTTAAGTCGGCATTGTGATTCTGAATTTAATTCCGATGCAATTTCTGTGTTTCATCGTCAATAAGACTGTGCAAGGTATACAGTAAACCTGAAGTGAAGCATCGGATTCTAAAACTGGACTCACAGGAGAGGTTCAAAACGTAGAAAGTTAGACTGTCAGTCCTCTTGTACTTATGTCGTCATTGTGCCTTTTGTATTAAAATCCGATGCAATTTCTGTGTTTCATCGTCAATAAGAAGGTGCAAGGTACACAGTAAATCTGAAGTGAAGCATCGGAATCTAAAACTGGACTCACAGGAGAAGTTCAAATCTTAGAAAGAGAGAGTGACAGACCTCATTTACTTAAGTCGGCATTGTGCCTTTTGTATTAAATTCAGATGCAATTTCTGTGTTTCATCGTCAATAAGAAGGTCCAAGGGATACAGTAAACCTAAAGTGAAGCATCGGAAACTAAAACTGGACTTACAGGAGAGGTTCAAATCATAGAAAGTGAGAGTGTCAGTCCTCTTGTACTTAAGTCGGCATTGTGCCTTTTTTATTAAATTCGGATGCAATATCTGTGTTTCATCGTCAATAAGAAGGTCCAAGGGATACAGTTAACCTGAAGTGAAGCATCGGAATCCAAAACTGCACTTACAGGAGAGATTAAAATAATAGAAAGTTAGAGTGTCAGTCGTCTTGTACTAAAATCGTCATTTGCCTTTTGTATTAAATTCGGACGCAAACTCTGTGTTTTATCGTCAATAAGAAGGTCTAAGGGTATACAGTAAACCTGAAGTGAAGCATCGGAATCTAAAACTGTACTCACAGGAGAGGTTCAAAACATAGACAGTTAGAGTGTCAGTCCTCTTGTACTTATGTCGGCATTGTGCCTTTTGTATTAAATTCGGATGCAATTTCTGTTTTTCATCGTCAATAAGAAGGTGCAACGTATACAGAAAACCTGAAGCGAAGCATCGGAATCTAAAACTGGACTCACAGGAGAGGTTCAAATCATAGAAAACGAGAGTTTCAGTCCTCTTGTACTTAAGTCGGCATTGTGCCTTTTGTATTAAATTCGGAAGCAATTTCTGTATTTCATCGTCAATAAGAAGTTCCAAGGGATACAGTAAACCGTAAGTGAAGCATCGGAATCTAAAACTGGACTCACAGGAGAGCTTCATCATAGAAAGAGAGAGTGTCAGTCCTCTTGCACTTAAGTCGGCATTGTGCCTTTTGTATGAAATTCGGATGCAATTTCTGTATTTCATCGTCAATAAGAAGGTCCAAGGGATACAGTAAACCTGAAGTGAAGCATCGGAACTAAAACTGGACTCACAGGAGAGGTTCAAATCATAGAAAGTTAGAGTGTCAGTCCTCTTGTACATTAGTCGGCATTGTGCCTTTTGTATTAAATTCGGATGCAATTTCTATGTTTCATCGTCAATAAGAAGATGCAAGGTATACAGTAGACCTGAAGTGAAGCTTCGGAATCTAATACTGGACTCACAAGAGAGGTTCAAATTATAGAAAGGGAGAGTGTCAGTCCTTTTGTACTTATGTCGGCCCTGTGCCTTTTGTATTAAATTCGGATGCAATTTCTGTGTTTCATCGTCAATGAGAAGGTGCAAGGTATACAGTAGACCTGAAGTGAAGCATCGGACTCTAAGACTTTACCCACAGGAGAGGTTCAAATCCTAGAAAACGAGAGTGTCAGTCCTCTTGTACTTAAGTCGGCATTGAGCCTTTTGTATTTAATTCGGATGCAATTTCTGTGTTTCATCGTCAATAAGAAGGTCCAAGGAATACAGTAAACCTGAAGTGAAGCATCGGAATCTAAAACTGGATTGACAGGACAGGTTCAAACAACAGAAAGTGTGAATGTCAGTCCTCTTTTACTAAAGTCGGCATTCTACCTTTTGTATTAAATTCGGATGCAATTTCTGTGTTTCATCGTCATTAAGAAGGTACAAGGTATACAGTAAACCTGAAGTGAAGCATTGGAATCTAAAACTGGACTTACAGGAGAGGTTCAAATCATAGAATGTGAGAGTGTCAGTCCTCTTGTACTTAAGTCGTCATTGTGCCTCTTTTATTAAATTCGGATGCAATTTCTGAGTTTCATCCTCAATAAGATGGTCCAAGGGATACTGTAAACCTGAAGTGAAGCATCGGAATTTAAAACTGCACTTACAGGAGAGATTAAAACAATAGAAAGTTACAGTGTCAGTCCTCTTGTACTAAAGTCGACATTTGCCTGTTGTATTAAATTCGGATGCAAACTCTGTGTTTTATCGTCAATAAGAAGGTATAAGGGTATACAGTAAACCTGAAGTGAAGCATCGGAATCTAAAACAGTACTCACAGGAGAGGTTCAAAACATAGACAGTTAGAGTGTCAGTCCTCCAGTACTTAAGTCGGCGTTGTGCTATTTATATTAATTGCGGAAGCAATTTCAGTGTTTCATCGTCAATAAGAAGTTGCAAGGTATACAGTGAACCTGAAGTGAAGCATCGGAATCTAAAACTGGACTCACAGGAGAGGCTCAAATCATAGAAAGAGGGAGTGACAGTCCTCTTTTTCTTAAGTCGGCATTGTGCCTTTTGTATTAAATTCGGATGCAATTTCTGTGTTTCATCGTCAATAAGAAGGTCCAAGGGATACAGTAAACCTGAAGTGAAGCATCGGAATCTAAAACTGGACTCACAGGAGAGGTTCCAATCATAGAAAGGGAGAGTGTCAGTCCTCTTGTACTTATGTCGGCATTGTGCCTTTTGTATTAAATTCGGATGCAATTTCTGTGTTTCATCGTCAATTAGAAGGTGCAAGGTATACAGTAAACCTGAAGTGAAGCATCGGAATCTAAAACTGGACTCACAGGAGAGAATCAAATCATAGAAAACGAGAGTGTCAGTCCTCTTGTACTTAAGTCGGCATTGTGCCTTTTGTATTAAATTCGGAAGCAAATTCTGTATTTCATCGTCAATAAGAAGTTCCAAGGGATACAGTAAACCGTAAGTGAAGCATCGGAATCTAAAACTGGACACACAGGAGAGCTTCAAATCATAGAAAGAGAGAGTGTCAGTCCTCTTGTACTTAAGTCGGCATTGTGCCTTTTGTATGAAATTCGGATGCGATTTCTGTATTTCATCAACAATAAGAAGGTCCAAGGGATACAGTAATCCTAAAGTGAAGCATCGGAATCTAAAACTGGACTCACCGGAGAGGTTCAAATCATAGAGGGTTAGAGTGTCAATCCTCTTGTACTTAAGTCGGTATTGTGCCTTTTGAATTTAATTCCGATGCAATTTCTGTGTTTCACCGTCAATAAGAAGGTGCATGGTATACAGTAAACCTGAAGTGAAGCATCGGAATCTAAAAGTGGACTCACAGGAGAGGTTCAAATCAAAGAAAGAGAGAGTGTCAGTCCTCTTTTACTTAAGTCGGCATTGTGCCTTTTGTATTAAATTCGGATGCAATTTCTGTATTTCATCGTCAATATGAAGGCACAAGGGATACAGTAAACCTCAAGTGAAGCATCGGATCTAAAACTGGACTCACTGGAGACGTTCTAATCATAGATAGTTAGAGTGTTAGTCCTCTTGTACTTAAGTCGGCAATGTGTCTTTTGAATTAAATTCCGATGCAGTTTCTGTGTTTCAACGTCAATAAGAAGGTGCAATGTATACAGTAAGCCTGAAGTGAAGCATCGGAATCCAAAACTGGACTCACAGGGGACGTTCAAATCATTGAGAGTTAGAGTGTCAGTCCTCTTGGACTTAAGTCGGCATTGTGCCTTTTGAATTTAATTCCGATGCTATTTTTGTATTTCATCGTCAATAAGACGGTGCAAGGTATACAGTAAACCTGAAGTGAAGCATCGGAATCTAACACTGGACTCACAGGAGAGGTTCAAATCATAGAGAGTTAGAGTGTCCGTCCTCTTGTACTTAAGTCGGTATTGCGCCTTTTGAATTTAATTCGGATGCAATTTCTGTATTTCATCGTCATAAAGAAGGCCCAAGGGATACAGTAAACCTGAAGTGAAGCATCGGAATCTAAAACTGGACTCACTGCAGACTTTCAAATCATAGAAAGTTAGAGTGTCAGTCCTCTTGTACTTAAATGGGCATTGTGTCCTTTGAATTTAATTCCGATGCAGTTTCTGTGTTTCATCGTCAAAAAGAAGGTGCAATGTATACAGTAAACCTGAAGTGAAGCATCGGAATCTAAAACTGGACTGACAGGACAGGTTCAAACAACAGAAAGTGAGAGTGTCAGTCCTCTTTTACTAAAGTCGGCATTCTGCCTTTTGTATTAAATTCGGATGCAATTTCTGTGTTTCATCGTCAATAAGAAGGAACAAGGTATACAGTAAACCTGAAGTGAAGCATCGGAATCTAAAACTGGACTTACAGGAGAGGTTCAAATCATAGAAAGTGAGAGTGTCAGTCCTCCTGTACTTAAGTCGTCATTGTGCCTCTTTTATTAAATTCGGATGCAATTTCTGTGTTTCATCGTCAATAAGAAGGTCCAAGGGATACAGTAAACCTGAAGTGAAGCATCGGAATCTAAAACTGTACTTAAAGGAGAGATTAAAATAATGGAAAGTTAGAGTGTCAGTAGTTTTGTACTAAAGTCGTCATTTGCCTTTTGTATTAAATTCGGTTTCAAACTCTGTGTTTTATCGTCAATACAAAGGTATAAGGGTATACAGTAATCCTGAAGTGATGCATCGGAATCTAAACCTGGGCTCACAGGAGAGGTTCAAAACATAGACAGTTAAAGTGGCAGTCCTCTTAAGTCGGCATTGTGCCTTTTGGATTTAATTCCGATGCAATTTCTGTGTTTCATCTTCAATAAGACGGTGCAAGGTATACAGTAAACCTGAAGTGAAGCATCGGAATCTTACACTGGACTCACAGGAGAGGTTCAAATCATAGATAGTGAGAGTGTCAGTCCTCCAGTACTTAAGTTGGCGTTGTGCCTTTTATATTAATTGCGGAAGCAATTTCTGTGTTTCATCGTCAATAAGAAGTTGCAAGGTATACAGTAAACCTGAAGTGAAGCATCGGAATCTAAAACAGGACTCACAGGAGAGGCTCAAATCATAGAAAGAGGGAGTGACAGTCCTCTTTTACTTAAGTCGGCATTGTGCCTTTTGTATTAAATTCGGATGCAATTTCTGTGTTTCATCGTCAACAAGAAGGAACAAGGGATACAGTAAACCTGAAGTGAAGCATCGGAATCTAAAACTGGACTCACAGGAGAGGTTCCAATCATAGAAAGGGAGAGTGTCAGTCCTCTTTAACTTATGTCGGCATTGTGCCTTTTGTATTAAATTCGGATGCAATTTCTGTGTTTCATCGTCAATAAGAAGGTGCAAGGTATACAGTAAACCTGAAGTGAAGCATCGGAATCTAAAACTCGACTCACAGGAGACGTTCAAATCATAGAAAACGAGAGTGTCAGTCCTCTTGTACTTAAGTCGGCATTGTGCCTTTTGTATGAAATTCGGATGCAATTTCTGTATTTCATCGACAATAAGAAGGTCCAAGCGATACAGTAAACTTAAAGTGAAGCATCGGAATCTAAAAGTGGACTCACCGGAGAGGTTCAAATCATAGACAGTTAGAGTGTCAACCCTCTTGTACTTAAGTCGGTATTGTGCCTTTTGAATATAATTCCGATGCAATTTCTGTGTTTCATCGTCAATAAGAAGGTGCAAGGTATACCGTAAACCTGAAGTGAAGCATCAGAATCTATAACTGGACTCACAGGAGAGGTTAAAATAATAGTAAGAGAGAGTGTCAGTCCTCTTTTACTTAAGTCGGCATTGTGCCTTTTGTATTAAAATCGGATGCAATTTCTGTATTTAATCGTCAATATGAAGGCCCAAGGGATACAGTAAACCTGAAGTGAAGCATCGGATCTAAAACTGGACTCACTGGAGACATTCAAATCATAGATAGTTAGAGTGTCAGTCCTCTTGTACTTAAGTCGGCATTGTGTCTTTTGAATTAAATTCCGATGCACTTTCTGTGTTTCATCGTCAATAGGAATGTTCAATGTATACAGTAAACCTGAAGTGAAGCATCGCAATCCAAAACTGGACTCACAGGGGACGTTCAAATCATAGAGAGTTAGAGTGTCAGTCCTCTTGTACAGAAGTCGGCATTGTGCTTTTTGAACTTAATTCCGATGTAATTTATGTGTTTCATCGTGAATAAGAAGGTGCAAAGTATACAGTAAAAATGAAGTGAAGCATCGGAATCTAAGACTGGACTCACAGGAGAGGTTCAAATCATAGAAAGTTAGAGTGCAGGCCTCTTGTACTTAAGTCGGCATTGTGCCTTTTGAATTGAATTCCGATGCAATTTTTGTATTTCATCGTCAATATGACGGTGCAAGGTATACAGTAAACCTGAAGTGAAGCATCGGAATCTAAAACTGGGCTCACAGGAGATGTTCAAATCATAGAGAGTTAGAGTGTCAGTCCTCTTGTACTTAAGTCGGTATTGTGCCTTTTGAATTTAATTCCGATGCAATATCTGTGTTTCATCGTCAATAAGAAGGTGCAAGGTATAAAGTAAACCTCAAGTGAAGCATCGGAATCTAAAACTGGACTCACAGAAGAGGTTCAAATCATATAAAGAGAGAGTGTCCTTCCTCTTTTCCTTAAGTCCCCATTGTGCCTTTTGTATTAAATTCGGACATAATTTCTGTATTTCATCGTCAATAAGAAGGCCCAAGGGATACAGTAAACCTCAAGTGAAGCATCGGAATCTAAAACTGGACTCACTGGAGACGTTCAAATCATAGATAGTTAGAGTGTCAGTCCTCTTTTACTTAAGTCTGCATTGTGCCTTTTGTATTAAATTCAGATGCAATTTCTGTGTTTCATCGTCAATAAGAAGGTGCAATGTATTCAGTAAACCTGAAGTGAAGCATCGGAATCTAAAACTGGAATGACAGGACAGGTTCAAACAACAGAAAGTGAGAGTGTCAGTCCTCTTTTACTAAAGTCGGCATTCAGCCTTTTGTATTAAATTCGGATGCAATTTCTGTGTTTCATCGTCAATAAGAAGGAACAAGGTATACAGTAAACCTGAAGTGAAGCATCGGAATCTAAAACAGGACTTACAGGAGAGTTTCAAATCATAGAAAGTGAGAGTGTCAGTCCTCTTGTACTTAAGTCGGCATTGTGCCTTTTGTACTAAATTCGGATGCAATTTCTGTATTTCATCGTCAATAAGAAGGTCCACGGGATACAGTAAACCTGAAGTGAAGCATCGGAATCTAAAACAGGACTCACAGTAGAGGTTCAAATCATAGAATGTGAGTGTGTCAGTCCTCTTGTACTTAAGTCGGCATTGTGCCTTTTGTATTAAATTTCGATGCAATTATTGTGTTTCATCGTCAATAAGAAGATGCAAGATATACCGTAAACCTGAAGTGAAGCATCGGAATCTAAAACTGGACGCACAGGAGAGGTTCAAATCATAGAAAGAGAGAGTGTCAGTCCTTTTTTACTTAAGTCGGCATTGTGCCTTTTGTATTAAATTCGGATGCAATTTCTTTGTTTCATCGTCAATAAGATGGTGCAAGGTATACAGTAAACCTGAAGTGAACCATCGGAATCTAAAACTGGACTCACAGGAGAGGTTCAAATCATAGAAAGTGAGAGTGTCAGTCCTCATGTATTTAAGTCGTTATTGTTCCTTTTGTATTAAATTCCGATGCAATTTCTGTGTTTCATCGTCAATAAGAATGTTCAAGGGATACAGTAAACCTAAAGTGAAGAATCGGAATCTAAAACTGGACTCACAGGAGAGGTTCAAATCATAGCGAGTTAGAGTGTCAGTCCTCTTGTACTTAAGTCGGTATTGTGCCTTTTGAATTTAATTCCGATGCAATATCTGTGTTTCATCGTCAATAAGAAGGTGCAAGGTATAAAGTAAACCTCAAGCGAAGCATCGGAATCTAAAACTGGACTCACAGTGGAGGTTCAAATCATAGAAAGAGAGAGTGTCAGTCCTCTTTACTTAAGTCGGCATTGTGCCTTTTGTATTAAATTCGGATGCAATTTCTGTATTTCATCGTCAATAAGAAGGTCCAAGGGATAGAGTAAACCTGAAGTGAAGCATCGGAATCTAAAACAGGACTCACAGTAGAGGTTCAAATCATAGAATGTGAGAGTGTCAGTCCTCTTGTACTTAAGTCGGCATTGTGCCTTTTGTATTAAATTCCGATGCAATTTCTGTGTTTTATCGTCAATAAGAAGATGCAAGATATAGCGTAAACCTGAAGTGAAGCATCGGAATCTAAAACTGGACGCACAGGAGAGGTTCAAATCATAGAAAGAGAGAGTGTCAGTCCTCTTTTACTTAAGTCGGCATTGTGCCTTTTGTATTAAATTCGGATGCAATTTCTGTGTTTCATCGTCAATAAGATGGTGCAAGGTATACAGTAAACCTGAAGTGAACCATCGGAATCTAAAACTGGACTCACAGGAGAGGTTCAAATCATAGAAAGTGAGAGTGTCAGTCCTCTTGTACTTAAGTCGTTATTGTTCCTTTTGTATTAAATTCCGATGCAATTTCTGTGTTCCATCGTCAATAAGAAGGTTCAAGGGATACAGTAAACCTAAAGTGAAGAATCGGAATCTAAAACTGGACTCACAGGACAGGTTCAAATCATAGAAAGTGATAGTGTCAGTCCTCATGTACTATAGCCGGCATTGTGCCTTTTGTATTAAATTCCGATGCAATTTTTGTTTTTCATCGTCAATAAGACGGTGCAAGGTATACAGTAAACATGAAGTGAAGCATCGGAATCTAAAACTGGACTCACAGGAGAGGTTCAAATCATAAAGAGTTAGAGTGTCAGTCCTCTTGTACTTAAGTCGGTATTGTGCCTTTTGAATTTAATTCCGATGCAATTTCTGTGTTTCATCGTCAATAAGAAGGTCCAAGGTATACAGTATACCTGAAGTGAAGCATCGGAATCTAAAACTGGACTCACAGGAGAGGTTCAAATCATAGAAAGAGAGAGTGTCAGTCCTCGTTTACTTAAGTCGGCATTGTGCCTTTTGTATTAACTTCGGATGCAATTTCTGTATTTCATCGTCAATAAGAAAGCCCAAGGGATACAGTAAACCTGAAGTGAAGCATCGGATGTAAAACTGGACTTACTGGAGACGTTCAAATCATAGATAGTTAGAGTGTCAGTCCTCTTGTACTTAAGTCGGTATTGTGTCTTATGAATTAAATTCCGATGCAGTTACTGTGTTTCAACGTCAATAAGAAGGTGCAATGTATACAGTAATCCTGAAGTGAAGCATTGGAATCAAAAACTGGACTCACAGGAGAGGTTCAAATCATAGAGAGTTAGATTGTCAGTCCTCTTGTACATAAGTCGGCATTGTGCCTTTTGAAATTAATTCCGATGCAATTTCTGTGTTTCATCGTCGATAAGAAGGTGCAAAGTATACAGTAAACCTGAAGTGAAGCTTCGGAATCTAAAACAGGACTCACAGGAGAGGTTCAAATCATAGAATGTGAGAATGTCAGTCCTCTTGTACTTAAGTCAGCATTATGCCTTTTGTATTAAATTCCGATGCAATTTCTGTGTTTCATCGTCAATAAGAAGATGCAAGATATACCGTAAACCTGAAGTGAAGCATCGGAATGTAAAACTGGACGCACCGGAGAGGTTCAAATCATAGAAAGAGAGAGTGTCAGTCCTCTTTTACTTAAGTCGGCATTGTGCCTTTTGTATTAAATTCGGATGCAATTTCTGTGTTTCATCGTCAATAAGATGGTGCAAGGTATACAGTAAACCTGAAGTGAACCATCGGAATCTAAAACTGGACTCACAGGAGAGGTCCAAATCGTAGAAAGTGAGAGTGTCAGACCTCTTGTACTTAAGTCGGCATTGTGCCTTTTGTATTCAATTCGGATGTAATTTCTGTATTTCATCGTCAATAAGAAGGCCCAAGGGATACAGTAAACCTGAAGTGAAGTATCGGAATCTAAAACTAGACTCACTGGAGACGTTCAAACCATAGATAGTTAGAGTGTCAGTCCTATTGTACTTAAGTCGGCATTGTGTCCTTTGAATTTAATTCCGATGCAGTTTCTGTGTTTCATCCTCAATAAGAAGGTGCAAGGTATAAAGGAAACCTGAAGTGAAGCATCGGAATCTAAAACTGGACTCACAGGAGTGGTTCAAATCATAGAGAGTTAGAGTGTCAACCCTCTTGTACTTAAGTCAGTATTGTGCCTTTTCAATTTAATTCTGATACAATTTCTGTGTTTCATCGTCAATAAGAAGGTGCAAGGTATACAGTAAACCTGAAGTGAAGCATCGGAATCTAAAACTGGACTCACAGAAGAGGTTCAAATCATAGAAAGTGAGAGTGTTAGTGCTCTTGTACTTAAGTCGGCATTGTGCCTTTTGTTTTAAATTCCGATGCAATTTCTGTATTTCATCGTCAATAAGAAGGTCCAAGGGATACAGTAAACCTCAAGTGAAGCATCGGAATCTAAAACTGAACTCAGTGGAGAGGTTCAAATCATAGATAGTTTGAGTGTCATTCCTCTTATACTTAAGTCGGCATTGTGTCTTTTGAATTTAATTCCGATGCAATTTCTGTGTTTCATCGTCAACAAGAAGGTCCAAGGTATACAGTAAACCTGAAGTGAAGCATCGGAATCTAAAACTGGACTCACAGGAGAGGTTCAAATCATAGAAAGGGAGAGTGTCAGTCCTCTTTTACTTAAGTCGGCATTGTGCCTTTTGTATTAAATTCGGATGCAATTTCTGTATTTCATCGTCAATAAGAAAGCCCAAGGGATACAGTAAACCTGAAGTGAAGCATCGGATGTAAAACTGGACTTACTGGAGACGTTCAAAACATAGATAGTTAGAGTGTCAGTCCTCTTGTACTTAAGTCGGCATTGTGTCCTTTGAATTAAATTCCGATTCAGTTTCTGTGTTTCAACGTCAATAAGAAGGTGCAATGTATACAGTAAACCTGAAGTGAAGCATCGGAATCCAAAACTGGACTCACAGGACAGGTTCAAATCATAGAGAGTTAGAGTGTCAGTCCTCTTGTACTTAAGTCGGCATTGTGCCTTTTAAACTTAATTACGATGCAATTTCTGTGTTTCATCGTCAATAAGATGGTGCAAAGTATACAGTAAACCTGAAGTGAAGCATCGTAATCTAAAACTGGACTCACAGGAGAGGTTCAAATCATAGAGAGTTAGAGTGTCAGTCCTCTTCTACTTAAGTCGGTATTGTGCCTTTTGAATTTAATTCTGATGCAATTTCTGTGTTTCATCGTCAATAAGAAGGTCCAAGGTATACAGTAAACCTCAAGTGAAGCGTCGGAAGCTAAAACTGGACTCACAGGAGAATTACAAATCATAGATAGTTAGAGTGTCAGTCCTCTTATACTTAAGTCGGCATTGTGTCTTTTTAATTTAATTCCGATGCAATTTCTGTGTTTCATCGTCAATAAGAAGGTGCAAGGTATCCAGGAAACCTGAAGTGAAGCATCGGAATCTAAAACTGGACTCACAGGAGTAGTTCAAATCATAGAGAGTTAGAGTGTCAACCCTCTTGCACTTAAGTCGGTATTGTGCCTTTTCAATTTCATTCCGATACAATTTCTGTGTTTCATCGTCAATAAGAAGGTGCAAGGTATACAGTAAACCTGAAGTGAAGCATCGGAATCTAAAACTGGACTCACAGGAGAGGTTCAAATCATAGAAAGAGAGAGTGTCAGTCCTCTTTTACTTAAATCGGCATTGTGCCTTTTGTATTAAATTCGGATGCAATTTCTGTATTTCATCGTCAATAAGAAAGCCCAAGGGATACAGTAAACCTGAAGTGAAGCATCGGATGTAAAACTGGACTTACTGGAGACGTTCAAATCATAGATAGTTAGAGTGTCAGTCCTCTTGTACTTAAGTCGGCATTGTGCCTTTTGAATTTAATTCAGATGCAATTTTAGTATTTCATCGTCAATAAGACGGTGCAAGGTATACAGTAAACCTGAAGTGAAGCATCGGAATCCAAAACTGGACTCACAGGGGACGTTCAAATCATAGAGAGTTAGAGTGTCAGTCCTCTTGTACTTAAGTCGACATTGTGCCTTTTGTATTATATTCCGATGCAATTTCTGTGTTTCATCGTCAATAAGAAGGTTCAAGGGATACAGTAAACCTAAAGTGAAGAATCGGAATCTAAAACTGGACTCACAGGAGAGGTTCAAATCATAGAAAGTGAGAGTGTCAGTCCTCATGTACTATAGTCGGCAATGTGCCTTTTGTATTAAATTCCGATGCAATTTTTGTATTTCATCGTCAATAAGACGGTGCAAGGTATTCAGTAAACATGAAGTGAAGCATCGGAATCTAAAACTGGACTCACAGGAGAGGTTCAAATCATAGAGAGTTAGAGTGTCAGCTCTCTTGTACTTAAGTCGTATTGTGCCTTTTGAATTTAATTCCGATGCAATTTCTGTGTTTCATCGTCAATACGAAGGTCCAAGGTATACAGTAAACCTGAAGTGAAGCGTCGGAATCTAAAACTGGACACACAGGAGAGGATCAAATCATAGGAAGAGAGAGTAACAGTCCTCTTTTACATAAGTAGGCATTGTGCCTTTGTATTAAATTTGGATGCAATTTCTGTGTTTCATCGTCAATAAGAAGGTGCAAGGTATACAGTAAACCTGAAGAGAAGCATCTGAATCTAAAACTGGACTCACAGGAGAGGTTCAAACCATAGAAAGTTAGAGTGTCAGTCCTCTTGTACTTAAGTCGGCATTGTGCCTTTTGTATAAAATTCGGATGCAAACTCTGTGTTTCATCGTCAATAAGAAGGGGCAAGGTATACAGTAAACCTGAAGTGAAGTATCAGAATCTAAAACTGGTCTCACAGGAGAGATTCAAATCACAGAAAGTTAGAGTGTCAGTCCTCTTGTACTTAAGTTGGATTGTGCCTTTTGTATTAAATTCGGATGCAATTTCTGTGTTTCATCGTCAATAAGAAGGTCCAAGGGATGCAGTAAACCTGATGTGAAGCATCGGAATCTAAACCTGGACTCACAGTAGAAGTTCAAATCATATAAAGTGAGAGTGTCTGTCCTCTTGTACTTAAGTCTGCATTGTGCCTTTTGTATTAAATTCGGATGCAATTTCTCTGTTTCATCGTCAATAAGAATGTCCAAGCTATACAGTAAACCTGGAGTGCAGCATCGGAATCTAAAACTGGGCTCACAGGAGAGGTTGAAATCATTGAAAGTTAGAGGGTCAGTCCTCTTGTATTTAAGTCGGCATTGGGTTTTTTGTATTAAATTCGGATGCAATTTCTGTGTTTCACCGTCAATAAGAAGGTGCAAGGTATACAGTAAACTTGAAGTGAAGCATCGGAATCTAAAAGTGGACTCACAGGAGAGGTTCAAATAGTAGAAAGTGAGAGTGTCAGTCCTCTTGTACTTAAGTAGGCATAGTGCCTTTTGTATTAAATTCGGATGCAATTTCTGTGTTTCATCGTCAATAAGAAGGTGCAAGGTATACAGTAAACCTGAAGTGAAGCATCGGAATCTAAAACTGGGCTCACAGGAGAGGTTCAAATCGTTGTATGTGAAAGTGTCAGTCCTCTTGTACTAAAGTCGGAATTGTGCCTTTTGTATTAAATTTTGATGCCATTTCTGAGTTTCATTGTCAATAAGAAAGTGCAAGGTATACAGTGAACCTGAAGTGAAGCATAGGAATCTAAAACTGGACTAACAGGCGAGGTTCAAATCACAGAAAGTGAGAGTTTCAGTCCTCTTGTACTGAAGTCGGCATTGTGCGTTTTGTATTAAATTCGGATGCAATTTCTGTGTTTCATCGTCAATAAGAAGGTGCAAGGTATACAGAACTCTGAAGTGAAGCATCGGAATCTAAAACTGGACTCACAGGAGAGTTTCAAATCGTAGAAAGTGAGAGTGCCAGTCCTCTTGTACTTAAGTCGGCATTGTGCCTTTTGCATTAAATTTGGAAGCAATTTCTGTGATTCATGGTCAATAAGAGGGTGCATGGTATACAGTAAACCTTAAGTCAAGCATCGGAATCAAAAACTGGACTCACAGGAGAGGTTCAAATCATAGAAAGCTAGAGGGTCAGTCCTATTGTACTTAAGTCAGCATTGTGCCTTTTGTATTAAATTCGGATGCATTTTCTGTGTTTCATTGTCAATAAGAAGGACCAAGGGATACAGTAAACCTGACGTGAAGCATGGGATTTTAAAACTCAACTCACAGGAGAGGTTCAAATCAGAGAAAGTGAGAGTGACAGTCCGCATGTATTTAAGTCGGCATTGTGCCTTTTGTATTAAATTCGGATGCAATTTCTGTATTTCATCGTCAATAAGAAAGCCCAAGGGATACAGTAAACCTGAAGTGAAGCATCGGATGTAAAACTGGACTTACTGGAGACGTTCAAAACATATATAGTTAGAGTGTCAGTCCTCTTGTACTTAAGTCGGCATTGTGTCCTTTGAATTAAATTCCGATTCAGTTTCTGTGTTTCAACGTCAATAAGAAGGTGCAATGTATACAGTAAACCTGAAGTGAAGCATCGGAATCCAAAACTGGACTCACAGGACAGGTTCAAATCATAGAGAGTTAGAGTGTCAGTCCTCTTGTACTTAAGTCGGCATTGTGCCTTTTAAACATAATTACGATGCAATTTCTGTGTTTCATCGTCAATAAGAGGGTGCAAGGTATACAGTAAACTTGAAGTGAAGCATCGGAATCTAAAAGTGGACTCACAGGAGAGGTTCAAATAGTAGAAAGTGAGAGTGTCAGTCCTCTTGTACTTAAGTAGGCATAGTGCCTTTTGTATTAAATTCGGATGCAATTTCTGTGTTTCATCGTCAATAAGAAGGTGCAAGGTATACAGTTAACCTGAAGTGAAGCATCGGAATCTAAAACTGGACTCACGGGCGAGGTTCAAATCATAGAAAGTGAGAGTGTCAGTCTTCTTGTACTTAAGTCGGCATTGTGCCTTTTGTATAAAATTCAGATGCAATTTCTGTGTTTCATCGTCAATAAGAAGGTGCAAGGTATACAGTAAACCTGAAGTGAAGCTTCGCAATCTAAAACAGGACTCACAGTAGAGGTTCAAATCATAGAATGTGAGAGTGTCAGTCCTCTTGTACTTAAGTCGGCATTGTGCCTTTTGTATTAAATTCCGATGCAATTTCTGTGTTTCATCGTCAATAAGAAGATGCAAGATATACCGTAAACCTGAAGTGAAGCATCTGAATCTAAAACTGGACGCACAGGAGAGGTTCGAATCATAGAAAGAGAGAGTGTCAGTCCTCTTTTACTCTAGTCGGCATTGTGCCTTTTGTATTAAATGCGGATGCAATTTCTGTGTTTCATCGTCAATAAGATGGTGCAAGGTATCCAGTAAACCTGAAGTGAACCATCGGAATCTAAAACTGGACTCACAGGAGAGGTTCAAATCGTAGAAAGTGGGAGTGTCAGACCTCTTGTACTTAAGTCGGCATTGTGCCTTTTGTATTCAATTCGGATGTAATTTCTGTATTTCATCGTCAATAACAAGGCCCAAGGGATACAGTAAACCTGAAGTGAAGCATCGGAATCTAAAACTGGACTCACTGGAGACGTTCAAACCATAGATAGAGTGTCAGTCCTATTGTACTTAAGTCGGCATTGTGTCCTTTGAATTTAATTCCGATGCAGTTTCTGTGTTTCATCGTCAATAAGAAGGTGCAATGTACACAGTAAACCTAAAGTGAAGCTTTGGAATCTAAAACTGGACTCACAGGAGAGGTTCAAATCATAGAAAGAGAAAGTGTCAGTCCACTTTTACTTAAGTGGCATTGTGCCATTTGTATTAAATTCGGATGAAATTTCTGTATTTCATCGTCAATAAGAAGGTCCAAGGGATACAGTAAACCTGAAGTGAAGCATCGGAATCTAAAACTGGACTCACAGGAGAGGTTCAAATCATAGAAAGTGAGAGTGTTAGTGCTCTTGTACTTAAGTCGGCATTGTGCCTTTTGTTTTAAATTCCGATGCAATTTCTGTGTTCCATCGTCAATAAGAAGGTGCAAGGTATACAGTAATCCTGAAGTGAAGCTTCGGAATCTAAAACTGGACTCACAGGAGAGGTTCAAATCATAAAAAGTGAGAGTGTCAGTCCTCTTTTACTGAAGTCTGCATTGTGCCTTTTGTATTAAATTCAGATGCAATTTCTGTGTTTCATCGTCAACTAGAAGGTTCAATGGATACAGTAAACCTGAAGTGAAGCATCGGAAAGTAAAACAATAATCACAGGAGAGGTTCAAATCATAGAAAGAGAGAGTGTCAGTCCTCTTTTACTTAAGTCGTCATTGTGTCTTTTGTATTAAATTCGGATGCAATTTCTGTGTTTTATCGTCAATAAGAACGTCCAAGGGGTACAGTAAACCTGAAGTGAAGCATCGGAATCTATAACTGGACTCACAGGAGAGGTTCAAATCATAGAAAGTGAGAGTGTCAGTCCTCTTTTACCTATGCCGGCATTGTGCCTTTTGTATTAAATTCCGATGGAATTTCTGTGTTTCATCGTCAATGAGAAGGTCCAAGGGATACAGTAAACCTGAAGTGAAGCATCCGAATCTAAAACTGGCCTCACAGGAGAGGTTCAAATCATAGATAGTTAGAGTGTCAGTCCTCTTATACTTAAGTCGGCATTGTGTCTTTTGAATTTAATTCCGATGCAATTTCTGTGTTTCATCGTCAATAAGAAGGTGCAAGGTATAAAGGAAACCTGAAGTGAAGCATCGGAATCTAAAACTGGACTCACAGGAGTGGTTCAAATCATAGAGAGTTAGAGTGTCAACCCTCTTGTACTTAAGTCAGTATTGTGCCTTTTCAATTTAATTCTGATACAATTTCTGTGTTTCATCGTCAATAAGAAGGTGCAAGGTATACAGTAAACCTGAAGTGAAGCATCGGAATCTAAAACTGGACTCACAGAAGAGGTTCAAATCATAGAAAGTGAGAGTGTTAGTGCTCTTGTACTTAAGTCGGCATTGTGCCTTTTGTTTTAAATTCCGATGCAATTTCTGTATTTCATCGTCAATAAGAAGGTCCAAGGGATACAGTAAACCTCAAGTGAAGCATCGGAATCTAAAACTGAACTCAGTGGAGAGGTTCAAATCATAGATAGTTTGAGTGTCATTCCTCTTATACTTAAGTCGGCATTGTGTCTTTTGAATTTAATTCCGATGCAATTTCTGTGTTTCATCGTCAATAAGAAGGTCCAAGGTATACAGTAAACCTGAAGTGAAGCATCGGAATCTAAAACTGGACTCACAGGAGAGGTTCAAATCATAGAAAGGGAGAGTGTCAGTCCTCTTTTACTTAAGTCGGCATTGTGCCTTTTGTATTAAATTCGGATGCAATTTCTGTATTTCATCGTCAATAAGAAAGCCCAAGGGATACAGTAAACCTGAAGTGAAGCATCGGATGTAAAACTGGACTTACTGGAGACGTTCAAAACATAGATAGTTAGAGTGTCAGTCCTCTTGTACTTAAGTCGGCATTGTGTCCTTTGAATTAAATTCCGATTCAGTTTCTGTGTTTCAACGTCAATAAGAAGGTGCAATGTATACAGTAAACCTGAAGTGAAGCATCGGAATCCAAAACTGGACTCACAGGACAGGTTCAAATCATAGAGAGTTAGAGTGTCAGTCCTCTTTTACTTAAGTCGGCAGTGTGCCTTTTAAACTTAATTACGATGCAATTTCTGTGTTTCATCGTCAATAAGAAGGTGCAAAGTATACAGTAAACCTGAAGTGAAGTATCGTAATCTAAAACTGGACTCACAGGAGAGGTTCAAATCATAGAGAGTTAGAGTGTCAGTCCTCTTCTACTTAAGTCGGTATTGTGCCTTTTGAATTTAATTCTGATGCAATTTCTGTGTTTCATCGTCAATAAGAAGGTCCAAGGTATACATTAAACCTGAAGTGAAGCATCGGAATCTAAAACTGGACTCACAGGAGAGGTTCAAATCATAGAAACGGAGAGTGTCAGTCCTCTTGTACTTAAGTCGGCATTGTGCCTTTTGTATTAAATTCGGATGCAAGTCTGTATTTCATCGACAATAAGAAGGTCCAAGGGATACAGTAAACCTGAAGTGAAACATCGGAACTAAAACTGGACTTACAGGAGAGGATCAAATCATAGAAAGAGAGAGTGTCTGTCCTCTTATACTTAAGCCGGCATTGTGCCTTTTGTATTAAATTCGGATGCAATTTCTGTATTTCATCGTCAATAAGAAGGTCCAAGGGATACAGTAAACCTCAAGTGAAGCGTCGGAAGCTAAAACTGGACTCACAGGAGAATTACAAATCATAGATAGTTAGAGTGTCAGTCCTCTTATACTTAAGTCGGCATTGTGTCTTTTTAATTTAATTCCGATGCAATTTCTGTGTTTCATCGTCAATAAGAAGGTGCAAGGTATCCAGGAAACCTGAAGTGAAGCATCGGAATCTAAAACTGGACTCACAGGTGTAGTTCAAATCATAGAGAGTTAGAGTGTCAACCCTCTTGCACTTAAGTCGGTATTGTGCCTTTTCAATTTCATTCCGATACAATTTCTGTGTTTCATCGTCAATAAGAAGGTGCAAGGTATACAGTAAACCTGAAGAGAAGCATCTGAATCTAAAACTGGACTCACAGGAGAGGTTCAAACCATAGAAAGTTAGAGTGTCAGTCCTCTTGTACTTAAGTCGGCATTGTGCCTTTTGTATAAAATTCGGATGCAAACTCTGTGTTTCATCGTCAATAAGAAGGGGCAAGGTATACAGTAAACCTGAAGTGAAGTATCGGAATCTAAAACTGGTCTCACAGGAGAGATTCAAATCACAGAAAGTTAGAGTGTCAGTCCTCTTGTACTTAAGTTGGATTGTGCCTTTTGTATTAAATTCGGATGCAATTTCTGTGTTTCATCGTCAATAAGAAGGTCCAAGGGATGCAGTAAACCTGATGTGAAGCATCGGAATCTAAACCTGGACTCACAGTAGAAGTTCAAATCATATAAAGTGAGAGTGTCTGTCCTCTTGTACTTAAGTCTGCATTGTGCCTTTTGTATTAAATTCGGATGCAATTTCTCTGTTTCATCGTCAATAAGAATGTCCAAGCTATACAGTAAACCTGGAGTGCAGCATCGGAATCTAAAACTGGGCTCACAGGAGAGGTTGAAATCATTGAAAGTTAGAGGGTCAGTCCTCTTGTATTTAAGTCGGCATTGGGTTTTTTGTATTAAATTCGGATGCAATTTCTGTGTTTCACCGTCAATAAGAAGGTGCAAGGTATACAGTAAACTTGAAGTGAAGCATCAGAATCTAAAAGTGGACTCACAGGAGAGGTTCAAATAGTAGAAAGTGAGAGTGTCAGTCCTCTTGTACTTAAGTAGGCATAGTGCCTTTTGTATTAAATTCGGATGCAATTTCTGTGTTTCATCGTCAATAAGAAGGTGCAAGGTATACAGTAAACCTGAAGTGAAGCATCGGAATCTAAAACTGGACTCACAGGAGAGGTTCAAATCGTTGTATGTGAAAGTGTCAGTCCTCTTGTACTAAAGTCGGAATTGTGCCTTTTCTATTAAATTTTGATGCCATTTCTGAGTTTCATTGTCAATAAGAAAGTGCAAGGTATACAGTCAACCTGAAGTGAAGCATAGGAATCTAAAACTGGACTAACAGGCGAGGTTCAAATCACAGAAAGTGAGAGTTTCAGTCCTCTTGTACTGAAGTCGGCATTGTGCGTTTTGTATTAAATTCGGATGCAATTTCTGTGTTTCATCGTCAATAAGAAGGTGCAAGGTATACAGAACTCTGAAGTGAAGCATCGGAATCTAAAACTGGACTCACAGGAGAGTTTCAAATCGTAGAAAGTGAGAGTGCCAGTCCTCCTGTACTTAAGTCGGCATTGTGCCTTTTGCATTAAATTTGGAAGCAATTTCTGTGATTCATGGTCAATAAGAGGGTGCATGGTATACAGTAAACCTTAAGTCAAGCATCGGAATCAAAAACTGGACTCACAGGAGAGTTTCAAATCATAGAAAGCTAGAGGGTCAGTCCTATTGTACTTAAGTCAGCATTGTGCCTTTTGTATTAAATTCGGATGCAATTTCTGTGTTTCATTGTCAATAAGAAGGACCAAGGGATACAGTAAACCTGACGTGAAGCATGGGATTTTAAAACTCAACTCACAGGAGAGGTTCAAATCAGAGAAAGTGAGAGTGACAGTCCGCATGTATTTAAGTCGGCATTGTGCCTTTTGTATTAAATTCGGATGCAATTTCTGTGTTTCATCGTCAATAAGAAGGTGCAAGGTATACAGTTAACCTGAAGTGAAGCATCGGAATCTAAAACTGGACTCACGGGCGAGGTTCAAATCATAGAAAGTGAGAGTGTCAGTCTTCTTGTACTTAAGTCGGCATTGTGCCTTTTGTATAAAATTCAGATGCAATTTCTGTGTTTCATCGTCAATAAGAAGGTGCAAGGTATACAGTAAACCTGAAGTGAAGCTTCGGAATCTAAAACAGGACTCACAGTAGAGGTTCAAATCATAGAATGTGAGAGTGTCAGTCCTCTTGTACTTAAGTCGGCATTGTGCCTTTTGTATTAAATTCCGATGCAATTTCTGTGTTTCATCGTCAATAAGAAGATGCAAGATATACCGTAAACCTGAAGTGAAGCATCTGAATCTAAAACTGGACGCACAGGAGAGGTTCGAATCATAGAAAGAGAGAGTGTCAGTCCTCTTTTACTCTAGTCGGCATTGTGCCTTTTGTATTAAATTCGGATGCAATTTCTGTGTTTCATCGTCAATAAGATGGTGCAAGGTATCCAGTAAACCTGAAGTGAACCATCGGAATCTAAAACTGGACTCACAGGAGAGGTTCAAATCGTAGAAAGTGGGAGTGTCAGACCTCTTGTACTTAAGTCGGCATTGTGCCTTTTGTATTCAATTCGGATGTAATTTCTGTATTTCATCGTCAATAACAAGGCCCAAGGGATACAGTAAACCTGAAGTGAAGCATCGGAATCTAAAACTGGACTCACTGGAGACGTTCAAACCATAGATAGAGTGTCAGTCCTATTGTACTTAAGTCGGCATTGTGTCCTTTGAATTTAATTCCGATGCAGTTTCTGTGTTTCATCGTCAATAAGAAGGTGCAATGTACACAGTAAACCTAAAGTGAAGCTTTGGAATCTAAAACTGGACTCACAGGAGAGGTTCAAATCATAGAAAGAGAAAGTGTCAGTCCACTTTTACTTAAGTGGCATTGTGCCATTTGTATTAAATTCGGATGAAATTTCTGTATTTCATCGTCAATAAGAAGGTCCAAGGGATACAGTAAACCTGAAGTGAAGCATCGGAATCTAAAACTGGACTCACAGGAGAGGTTCAAATCATAGAAAGTGAGAGTGTTAGTGCTCTTGTACTTAAGTCGGCATTGTGCCTTTTGTTTTAAATTCCGATGCAATTTCTGTGTTCCATCGTCAATAAGAAGGTGCAAGGTATACAGTAATCCTGAAGTGAAGCTTCGGAATCTAAAACTGGACTCACAGGAGAGGTTCAAATCATAGAAAGTGAGAGTGTCAGTCCTCTTTTACTGAAGTCTGCATTGTGCCTTTTGTATTAAATTCAGATGCAATTTCTGTGTTTCATCGTCAACTAGAAGGTTCAATGGATACAGTAAACCTGAAGTGAAGCATCGGAAAGTAAAACTATAATCACAGGAGAGGTTCAAATCATAGAAAGAGAGAGTGTCAGTCCTTTTTTACTTAAGTCGTCATTGTGTCTTTTGTATTAAATTCGGATGCAATTTCTGTGTTTTATCGTCAATAAGAACGTCCAAGGGGTACAGTAAACCTGAAGTGAAGCATCGGAATCTATAACTGGACTCACAGGAGAGGTTCAAATCATAGAAAGTGAGAGTGTCAGTCCTCTTTTACCTATGCCGGCATTGTGCCTTTTGTATTAAATTCCGATGGAATTTCTGTGTTTCATCGTCAATGAGAAGGTCCAAGGGATACAGTAAACCTGAAGTGAAGCATCCGAATCTAAAACTGGCCTCACAGGAGAGGTTCAAATCATAGATAGTTAGAGTGTCAGTCCTCTTATACGTAAGTCGGCATTGTGTCTTTTGAATTTAATTCCGATGCAATTTCTGTGTTTCATCGTCAATAAGAAGGTGCAAGGTATAAAGGAAACCTGAAGTGAAGCATCGGAATCTAAAACTGGACTCACAGGAGTGGTTCAAATCATAGAGAGTTAGAGTGTCAACCCTCTTGTACTTAAGTCAGTATTGTGCCTTTTCAATTTAATTCTGATACAATTTCTGTGTTTCATCGTCAATAAGAAGGTGCAAGGTATACAGTAAACCTGAAGTGAAGCATCGGAATCTAAAACTGGACTCACAGAAGAGGTTCAAATCATAGAAAGTGAGAGTGTTAGTGCTCTTGTACTTAAGTCGGCATTGTGCCTTTTGTTTTAAATTCCGATGCAATTTCTGTATTTCATCGTCAATAAGAAGGTCCAAGGGATACAGTAAACCTCAAGTGAAGCATCGGAATCTAAAACTGAACTCAGTGGAGAGGTTCAAATCATTGATAGTTTGAGTGTCATTCCTCTTATACTTAAGTCGGCATTGTGTCTTTTGAATTTAATTCCGATGCAATTTCTGTGTTTCATCGTCAATAAGAAGGTCCAAGGTATACAGTAAACCTGAAGTGAAGCATCGGAATCTAAAACTGGACTCACAGGAGAGGTTCAAATCATAGAAAGGGAGAGTGTCAGTCCTCTTTTACTTAAGTCGGCATTGTGCCTTTTGTATTAAATTCGGATGCAATTTCTGTATTTCATCGTCAATAAGAAAAGCCCAAGGGATACAGTAAACCTGAAGTGAAGCATCGGATGTAAAACTGGACTTACTGGAGACGTTCAAAACATAGATAGTTAGAGTGTCAGTCCTCTTGTACTTAAGTCGGCATTGTGTCCTTTGAATTAAATTCCGATTCAGTTTCTGTGTTTCAACGTCAATAAGAAGGTGCAATGTATACAGTAAACCTGAAGTGAAGCATCGGAATCCAAAACTGGACTCACAGGACAGGTTCAAATCATAGAGAGTTAGAGTGTCAGTCCTCTTGTACTTAAGTCGGCATTGTGCCTTTTAAACTTAATTACGATGCAATTTCTGTGTTTCATCGTCAATAAGAAGGTGCAAAGTATACAGTAAACCTGAAGTGAAGCATCGTAATCTAAAACTGGACTCACAGGAGAGGTTCAAATCATAGAGAGTTAGAGTGTCAGTCCTCTTCTACTTAAGTCGGTATTGTGCCTTTTGAATTTAATTCTGATGCAATTTCTGTGTTTCATCGTCAATAAGAAGGTCCAAGGTATACATTAAACCTGAAGTGAAGCATCGGAATCTAAAACTGGACTCACAGGAGAGGTTCAAATCATAGAAACGGAGAGTGTCAGTCCTCTTGTACTTAAGTCGGCATTGTGCCTTTTGTATTAAATTCGGATGCAAGTCTGTATTTCATCGACAATAAGAAGGTCCAAGGGATACAGTAAACCTGAAGTGAAACATCGGAACTAAAACTGGACTTAGAGGAGAGGTTCAAATCATAGAAAGAGAGAGTGTCTGTCCTCTTATACTTAAGCCGGCATTGTGCCTTTTGTATTAAATTCGGATGCAATTTCTGTATTTCATCGTCAATAAGAAGGTCCAAGGGATACAGTAAACCTCAAGTGAAGCGTCGGAAGCTAAAACTGGACTCACAGGAGAATTACAAATCATAGATAGTTAGAGTGTCAGTCCTCTTATACTTAAGTCGGCATTGTGTCTTTTTAATTTAATTCCGATGCAATTTCTGTGTTTCATCGTCAATAAGAAGGTGCAAGGTATCCAGGAAACCTGAAGTGAAGCATCGGAATCTAAAACTGGACTCACAGGAGTAGTTCAAATCATAGAGAGTTAGAGTGTCAACCCTCTTGCACTTAAGTCGGTATTGTGCCTTTTCAATTTCATTCCGATACAATTTCTGTGTTTCATCGTCAATAAGAAGGTGCAAGGTATACAGTAAACCTGAAGTGAAGCATCGGAATCTAAAACTGGACTCACAGGAGAGGTTCAAATCATAGAAAGAGAGAGTGTCAGTCCTCTTTTACTTAAATCGGCATTGTGCCTTTTGTATTAAATTCGGATGCAATTTCTGTATTTCATCGTCAATAAGAAAGCCCAAGGGATACAGTAAACCTGAAGTGAAGCATCGATGTAAAACTGGACTTACTGGAGACGTTCAAATCATAGATAGTTAGAGTGTCAGTCCTCTTGTACTTAAGTCGGCATTATGTCTTTTGAATTGAATTCCGATGCAGTTTCTGTGTTGCAACGTCAATAAGAAGGTGCAATGTATACAGTAAACCTGAAGTGATGCATCGGAATCCAAAACTGGACTCACAGGGGAAGTTCAAATCATAGAGAGTTAGAGTGTCAGTCCTCTTGTACTTAAGTCGGCATTGTGCCTTTTGAACGTAATTCCGGTGCAATTTCTGTGTTTCATCGTCAATAAGAAGGTGCAAAGTATACAGTAAAAATGAAGTGAAGCATCGGAATCTAAGACTGGACTCACAGGAGAGGTTCAAATCATAGAAAGTTAACGAGTCAGTCCTCTTATACTTAAGTCGGCATTGTGCCTTTTGAATTTAATTCCGATGCAATTTTAGTATTTCATCGTCAATAAGACGGTGCAAGGTATACAGTAAAACCTGAAGTGAGGCATCGGAATCTAAAACTAGACTCACAGGAGAGTTTCAGATCATAGAGAGTTAGAGTGTCAGTCCTCTGTACTTAAGTCGGCATTGTGCCTTTTGTATTAAATTGGATGGAATTTTTGTATTTCATCGTCAATAGAAGGTCCAAGGGATACAGTAAACCTGAACTGAAGCATCCGAAACCAAAACTGTACTCACAGGAGAGGTTCAAATCATAGAAAGTGAGAGTGTCAGTCCTCTTGTACTTAAGTCGACATTGTACCTTTTGTATTATATTCGATGCAATTTCTGTGTTTCATCGTCAATAAGAAGGTTCAAGGGATACAGTAAACCTAAAGTGAAGAATCGGAATCTAAAACTGGACTCACAGGAGAGGTTCAAATCATAGAGAGTTAGAGGTGTCAGCTCTCTTGTACTTAAGTCGTATTGTGCCTTTTGAATTTAATTCCGATGCAATTTTCTGTGTTTCATCGTCAATACGAAGGTCCAAGGTATACAGTAAACCTGAAGTGAAGCGTCGGACTCTAAAACTGGACACACAGGAGAGGATCAAATCATAGGAAGAGAGAGTAACAGTCCTCTTTTACATAAGTAGGCATTGTGCCTTTGTATTAAATTTGATGCAATTTCTGTGTTTCATCGTCAATAAGAAGGGTGCAAGGTATACAGTAAACCTGAAGAGAAGCATCTGAATCTAAAACTGGACTCACAGGAGAGGTTCAAACCATAGAAAGTTAGAGTGTCAGTCCTCTTGTACTTAAGTCGGCATTGTGCCTTTTGTATAAAATTCGGATGCAAACTCTGTGTTTCATCGTCATAAGAAGGGGCAGGTATACATTAAACCTGAAGTGAAGTATCGGATCTAAAACTGGTCTCACAGGAGAGATTCAAATCACAGAAAGTTAGAGTGTCAGTCCTCTTGTACTTAAGTTGGATTGTGCCTTTTGTATTAAATTCGGATGCAATTTTCTGTGTTTCATCGTCAATAAGAAGGTCCAAGGGATGCAGTAAACCTGATGTGAAGCATCGGAATCTAAACCTGGACTCACAGGAGAAGTTCAAATCATATAAAGTGAGAGTGTCTGTCCTCTTGTACTTAAGTCTGCATTGTGCCTTTTGTATTAAATTCGGATGCAATTTCTCTGTTTCATCGTCAATAAGGAATGTCCAAGCTATACAGTAAACCTGGAGTGCAGCATCGAATCTAAACTTGGGCGTCACAGGAGAGGTTGAAATCATTGAAAAGTTAGAGGGGTCAGTCCTCTTGTATTTAAGTCGGCATTTTTTGTATTAAATTCGGATGCAATTTCTGTGTTTCACCGTCAATAAGAAGGTGCAAGGTATACAGTAAACTTGAAGTGAAGCATCGGAATCTAAAAGTGGACTCACAGGAGAGGTTCAAATAGTAGAAAGTGAGAGTGTCAGTCCTCTTGTACTTAAGTATGGCATAGTGCCTTTTGTATTAAAATTCGGATGCAATTTCTGTGTTTCATCGTCAATAAGAAGTGCAAGGTATACATTAAACCCTGAAGTGAAGCATCGGAATCTAAAACTGGACTCACAGGAGAGGTTCAAATCGTTGTATGTGAAAGTGTCAGTCCTCTTGTACTAAGTCGGGAATTGTGCCTTTTGTATTAAATTTGATGCCATTTCTGAGTTTCATTGTCAATAAGAAAGTGCAAGGTATACAGTGAACCTGAAGTGAAGCATAGGAATCTAAAACTGGACTAACAGGCGAGGTTCAAATCACAGAAAGTGAGAGTTTCAGTCCTCTTGTACTGAAGTCGGCATTGTGCGTTTTGTATTAAATTCGGATGCAATTTCTGTGTTTCATCGTCAATAAGAAGGTGCAAGGTATACAGAACTCTGAAGTGAAGCATCGGAATCTAAAACTTGGACTCACAGGAGAGTTTCAAATCGTAGAAAGTGAGAGTGCCAGTCCTCTTGTACTTAAGTCGGCATTGTGCCTTTTGCATTAAATTTGGAAGCAATTTCTGTGATTCATGGTCAATAAGAGGGTGCATGGTATACAGTAAACCTTAAGTCAAGCATCGGAATCAAAAACTGGACTCACAGGAGAGGTTCAAATCATAGAAGCTAGAGGGTCAGTCCTATTGTACTTAAGTCAGCATTGTGCCTTTTGTATTAAATTCGGATGCAATTTCTGTGTTTCATTGTCCAATAAGAAGGACCAAGGGATACAGTAAACCTGACGTGAAGCATGGGATTTTAAAACTGGACTCACAGGAGAGGTTCAAATCAGAGAAAGTGAGAGTGACAGTCCGCATGTATTTAAGTCGGCATTGTGCCTTTTGTATTAAATTCGGATGCAATTTCTGTATTTCATCGTCAATAAGAAAGCCCAAGGGATACAGTAAACCTGAAGTGAAGCATCGGATGTAAAACTGGACTTACTGGAGACGTTCAAAACATAGATAGTTAGAGTGTCAGTCCTCTTGTACTTAAGTCGGCATTGTGTCCTTTGAATTAAATTCCGATTCAGTTTCTGTGTTTCAACGTCAATAAGAAGGTGCAATGTATACAGTAAACCTGAAGTGAAGCATCAGAATCCAAAACTGGACTCACAGGGACAGGTTCAAATCATAGAGAGTTAGAGTGTCAGTCCTCTTGTACTTAAGTCGGCATTGTGCCTTTTAAACATAATTACGATGCAATTTCTGTGTTTCATCGTCAATAAGAGGGTGCAAGGTATACAGTAAACTTGAAGTGAAGCATCGGAATCTAAAAGTGGACTCACAGGAGAGGTTCAAATAGTAGAAAGTGAGAGTGTCAGTCCTCTTGTACTTAAGTAGGCATAGTGCCTTTTGTATTAAATTCGGATGCAATTTCTGTGTTTCATCGTCAATAAGAAGGTGCAAGGTATACAGTTAACCTGAAGTGAAGCATCGGAATCTAAAACTGGACTCACGGGCGAGGTTCAATCATAGAAAGTGAGAGTGTCAGTCTTCTTGTACTTAAGTCGGCATTGTGCCTTTTGTATAAAATTTCAGATGCAATTTCTGTGTTTCATCGTCAATAAGAAGGTGCAAGGTATACAGTAAACCTGAAGTGAAGCTTCGGAATCTAAAACAGGACTCACAGTAGAGGTTCAAATCATTGAATGTGAGAGTGTCAGTCCTCTTGTACTTAAGTCGGCATTGTGCCTTTTGTATTAAATTCCGATGCAATTTCTGTGTTTCATCGTCAATAAGAAGATTGCAAGATATACCGTAAACCTGAAGTGAAGCATCTGAATCTAAAACTGGACGCACAGGAGAGGTTCGAATCATAGAAAGAGAGAGTGTCAGTTCTCTTTTACTCTAGTCGGCATTGTGCCTTTTGTATTAAATTCGGATGCAATTTCTGTGTTTCATCGTCAATAAGATGGTGCAAGGTATCCAGTAAACCTGAAGTGAACCATCGGGAATCTAAAACTGGACTCACAGGAGAGGTTCAAATCGTAGAAAGTGGGAGTGTCAGACCTCTTGTACTTAAGTCGCATTGTGCCTTTTGTATTCAATTCGGATGTAATTTCTGTATTTCATCGTCAATAACAAGGCCCAAGGGATACAGTAAACCTGAAGTGAAGCATCGGAATCTAAAACTGGACTCACTGGAGACGTTCAAACCATAGATAGAGTGTCAGTCCTATTGTACTTAATTCGGCATTGTGTCCTTTGAATTTAATTCCGATGCAGTTTCTGTGTTTCATCGTCAATAAGAGGTGCAATGTACACAGTAAACCTAAAGTGAAGCTTTGGAATCTAAAACTGGACTCACAGGAGAGGTTCAAATCATAGGAAAGAGAAAGTGTCAGTCCACTTTTACTTAAGTGGCATTGTGCCATTTGTATTAAATTCGGATGAAATTTCTGTATTTCATCGTCAATAAGAAGGTCCAAGGGATACAGTAAACCTGAAGTGAAGCATCGGAATCTAAAACTGGACTCACAGGAGAGGTTCAAATCATAGAAAGTGAGAGTGTTAGTGCTCTTGTACTTAAGTCGGCATTGTGCCTTTTGTTTTAAATTCCGATGCAATTTCTGTGTTCCATCGTCAATAAGAAGGTGCAAGGTATACAGTAATCCTGAAGTGAAGCTTCGGAATCTAAAACTGGACTCACAGGAGAGGTCAAATCATAGAAAGTGAGAGTGTCATTCCTCTTTTACTGAAGTCTGCATTGTGCCTTTTGTATTAAATTCAGATGCAATTTCTGTGTTTCATCGTCAACTAGAAGGTTCAATGGATACAGTAAACCTGAAGTGAAGCTCGGAAAGTAAAACTATAATCACAGGAGAGGTTCAAATCATAGAAAGAGAGAGTGTCAGTCCTCTTTTACTTAAGTCGTCATTGTGTCTTTTGTATTAAATTCGGATGCAATTTCTGTGTTTTATCGTCAATAAGAACGTCCAAGGGGTACAGTAAACCTGAAGTGAAGCTCGGAATCTATAACTGGACTCACAGGAGAGGTTCAAATCATAGAAAGTGAGAGTGTCAGTCCTCTTTTTACCTATGCCGGCATTGTGCTTTTGTATTAAATTCCGATGGAATTTCTGTGTTTCATCGTCAATGAGAAGGTCCAAGGGATACAGTAAACCTGAAGTGAAGCATCCGAATCTAAAACTGGACTCACAGGAGAGGTTCAAATCATAGAAAGAGAGAGTGTCAGTCCTCGTTTACTTAAGTCGGGCATTGTGCCTTTTGTATTAAATTCGGATGTAATTTCTGTATTTCATCGTCAATAAGAAGGTCCAAGGGATACAGTAAACCTGAAGTGAAGCATCGGAATTTAAACTCGACTCACAGTAGAGGTTCAAATCATAGAATGTGAGACTGTCAGTCCTCTTGTACTTAAGTCGGCATTGCGCCTTTTGTATTAAATTCCGATGCAATTTCTGTGTTTCATCGTCAATAAGAAGATGCAAGATGTACCGTAAACCTGAAGTGAAGCATCGGAATCTAAAACAGGACTCACAGGAGAGGTTCAAATCTTAGAAAGAGAGAGTGTCAGTCCTCTTGTACTTAAGTCGGAATTGTGCCTTTTTGTATTAAATTCGGATGCAATTTCTGTGTTTCATCGTCAATAAGATGGTGCAAGATATACAGTAAACTTGAAGTGAACCATCGGAATCTAAACTGGACTCACAGGAGAGGTTCAAATCATAGAAAGTGAGATTGTCAGTCCTCTTGTACTTAAGTCGACATTGTGCGTTTTGTATTAAATTCCGATGCAATTTCTGTGTTTTAATGTCAATAAGAAGGTTCAAGGGATACAGTAAACCTAAAGTGAAGAATCGGAATCTAAAACTGGACTCACAGGAGAGGTTCAAATCATAGAAAGAGAGAGTGTCAGTCCTCATGTACTATAGTCGGCAATGTGCCCATTTGTAATGAAATTCCAATGCAATTTTTGTATTTCATCGTCAATAAGACGGTGCAAGGTATACAGTAAACATGAAGTGAAGCATCGGAATCTAAAACTGGACTCACAGGAGAGGTTCAAATCATAGAGAGTTAGAGTGTCAGCTCTCTTGTACTTAAGTCGGTATTGTGCCTTTTGAATTTAATTCCGATGCAATTTCTGTGTTTCATCGTCAATACGAAGGTCCAAGGTATACAGTAAACCCGAAGTGAAGCGTCGGAATCTAAAACTGGACACACAGGAGAGGATCAAATCATAGGAAGAGAGAGTAACTGTCCTCTTTTACATAAGTAGGCATTGTGCCTTTGTATTAAATTTGGATGCATTTTCTGTGTTTCATCGTCAATAAGAAGGTGCAAGGTATACAGTAAACCTGAAGAGAAGCATCTGAATCTAAAACTGGACTCACAGGAGAGGTTCAAACCATAGAAAGTTAGAGTGTCAGTCCTCTTGTACTTAAGTCGACATTGTGCCTTTTGTATAAAATTCGGATGCAAACTCTGTGTTTCATCGTCAATAAGAAGGGGCAAGGTATACAGTAAACCTGAAGTGAAGCATCGGAATCTAAAACTGGACTCACAGGAGAGATTCAAATCACAGAAAGTTAGAGTGTCAGTCCTCTTGTACTTAAGTTGGATTGTGCCTTTTGTATTAAATTCGGATGCAATTTCTGTGTTTCATCGTCAATAAGAAGGTCCAAGGGATGCAGTAAACCTGAAGTGAAGCATCAGAATCTAAACCTGGACTCACAGGAGAAGTTCAAATCATATAAAGTGAGAGTGTCTGTCCTCTTGTACTTAAGTCTGCATTGTGCCTTTTGTATTAAATTCGGATGCAATTTCTCTGTTTCATCGTCAATAAGAATGTCCAAGCTATACAGTAAACCTGGAGTGCAGCATCGGAATCTAAAACTGGGCTCACAGGAGAGGTTGAAATCATTGAAAGTTAGAGGGTCAGTCCTCTTGTATTTAAGTCGGCATTGGGTTTTTTGTATTAAATTCGGATGCAATTTCTGTGTTTCACCGTCAATAAGAAGGTGCAAGGTATACAGTAAACTTGAAGTGAAGCATCGGAATCTAAAAGTGGACTCACAGGAGAGGTTCAAATAGTAGAAAGTGAGAGTGTCAGTCCTCTTGTACTTAAGTAGGCATAGTGCCTTTTGTATTAAATTCGGATGCAATTTCTGTGTTTCATCGCCAATACGAAGGTGCAAGGTATACAGTAAACCTGAAGTGAAGCATCGGAATCTAAAACTGGACTCACAGGAGAGGTTCAAATCGTTGTATGTGAAAGTGTCAGTCCTCTTGTACTAAAGTCGGAATTGTGCCTTTTGTATTAAATTTTGATGCCATTTCTGAGTTTCATTGTCAATAAGAAAGTGCAAGGTATACAGTGAACCTGAAGTGAAGCATAGGAATCTAAAACTGGACTAACAGGCGAGGTTCAAATCACAGAAAGTGAGAGTTTCAGTCCTCTTGTACTTAAGTCGGCATTGTGCGTTTTGTATTAAATTCGGATGCAATTTCTGTGTTTCATCGTCAATAAGAAGGTGCAAGGTATACAGAAATCTGAAGTGAAGCATCGGAATCTAAAACTGGACTCACAGGAGAGTTTCAAATCGTAGAAAGTGAGAGTGTCAGTCCTCTTGTACTTAAGTCGGCATTGTGCCTTTTGCATTAAATTTGGAAGCAATTTCTGTGATTCATGGTCAATAAGAAGGTGCATGGTATACAGTAAACCTTAAGTCAAGCATCGGAATCAAAAACTGGACTCACAGGAGAGGTTCAAATCATAGGAAGCTAGAGGGTCAGTCCTATTGAACTTAAGTCAGCATTGTGCCTTTTGTATTAAATTCGGATGCAATTTCTGTGTTTCATTGTCAATAAGAAGGACCAAGGGATACAGTAAACCTGACGTGAAGCATGGGATTTGAAAACTGGTCTCACAGGAGAGGTTCAAATCAGAGAAAGTGAGAGTGACAGCCCGCATGTATTTAAGTCGGCATTGTGCCTTTTGTATTACATTCGGATGTAATTTCTGTGTTTCATCGTCAATAAGAAGGTGCAAGGTATACAGTTAACCTGAAGTGAAGCATCGGAATCTAAAACTGGACTCACGGGCGAGGTTCAAATCATAGAAAGTGAGAGTGTCAGTCTTCTTGTACTTAAGTCGGCATTGTGCCTTTTGTATAAAATTCAGATGCAATTTCTTTGTTTCATCGTCAATAAGAAGGTGCAAGGTATACAGTAAACCTGAAGTGAAGCTTCGGAATCTAAAACAGGACTCGCAGTAGAGGTTCAAATCATAGAAAGTGAGAGTGTCAGTCCTCTTGTACTTAAGTCGGCATTGTGCCTTTTGTATTAAATTCCGATGCAATTTCTGTGTTTCATCGTCAATAAGAAGATGCAAGATATACCGTAAACCTGAAGTGAAGCATCTGAATCTAAAACTGGACGCACAGGAGAGGTTCGAATCATAGAAAGAGAGAGTGTCAGTCCTCTTTTACTTTAGTCGGCATTGTGCCTTTTGTATTAAATTCGGATGCAATTTCTGTGTTTCATCGTCAATAAGATGGTGCAAGGTATCCAGTAAACATGAAGTGAACCATCGGAATCTAAAACTGGACTCACAGGAGAGGTTCAAATCGTAGAAAGTGGGAGTGTCAGACCTCTTGTACTTAAGTCGGCATTGTGCCTTTTGTATTCAATTCGGATGTCATTTCTGTATTTCATCGTCAATAACAAGGCCCAAGGGATACAGTAAACCTGAAGTGAAGCATCGGAATCTAAAACTGGACTCACTGGAGACGTTCAAACCATAGATAGCTAGAGTGTCAGTCCTATTGTACTTAAGTCGGCATTGTGTCCTTTGAATTTAATTCCGATGCAGTTTCTGTGTTTCATCGTCAATAAGAAGGTGCAATGTACACAGTAAACCTAAAGTGAAGCATCGGAATCTAAAACTGGACTCATAGGAGAGGTTCAAATCATAGAAAGAGAAAGTGTCAGTCCGCTTTTACTTAAGTGGCATTCTGCCATTTGTATTAAATTCGGATGAAATTTCTGTATTTCATCGTCAATAAGAAGGTCCAAGGGATACAGTAAACCCGAAGTGAAGCATCGGAATCTAAAACTGGACTCACAGGAGAGGTTCAAATCTTAGAAAGTGAGAGTGTTAGTGCTCTTGTACTTAAGTCGGCATTGTGCCTTTTGTTTTAAATTCCGATGCAATTTCTGTGTTCCATCGTCAATAAGAAGTTGCAAGGTATACAGTAATCCTGAAGTGAAGCTTCGGAATCTAAAACTGGACTCACAGGAGCGGTTCAAATCATAGAAAGTGAGAGTGTCAGTCCTCTTTTACTGAAGTCTGCATTGTGCCTTTTGTATTAAATTCAGATGCAATTTCTGTGTTTCATCGTCAACAAGAAGGTTCAATGGATACAGTAAACCTGAAGTGAAGCATCGGAAATTAAAACTGTAATCACAGGAGAGGTTCAAATCATAGAAAGAGAGAGTGTCAGTCCTCTTTTACCTAAGTCGGCATTGTGCCTTTTGTACTAAATTCCGATGCAAATTCTGTGTTTCATCGTCAATAAGAAGGTCCAAAGGATACAGTAAACCTGAAGTGAAGCATCCGAATCCAAAACTGGACTCACAGGAGAGGTTCAAATCATAGAAAGAGAGAGTGTCAGTCCTCTTTTACTTAAGTCGTCATTGTGTCTTTTGTATTAAATTCGGATGCAATTTCTGTGTTTTATCGTCAATAAGAACGTCCAAGGGATACAGTAAACCTGAAGTGAAGCATCGGAATCTATAACTGGACTCACAGGAGCGGTTCAAATCATAGAAAGTGAGAGTGTCAGTCCTCTTTTACCTATGCCGGCATTGTGCCTTTTGTATTAAATTCCGATGGAATTTCTGTGTTTCATCGTCAATGAGAAGGTCCAAGGGATACAGTAAACCTGAAGTGAAGCATCCGAATCTAAAACTGGACTCACAGGAGAGGTTCAAATCATAGAAAGAGAGAGTGTCAGTCGTCTTTTACTTAAGTCGGCATTGTGCTTTTTGTATTAAATTGGAATGCAATTTCTGTGTTTTATCCTCAATAAGAAGGTCAAAGGGTTACAGTAATCCTGAAGTGAAGCATCGTAATCTAAAACTGGACTCACAGGAGAGGTTCAAATCATAGAAAGAGAGAGTGTCAGTCCTCGTTTACTTAAGTCGGCATTGTGCCTTTTGTATTAAATTCGGATGTAATTTCTGTATTTCATCGTCAATAAGAAGGTCCAAGGGATACAGTAAACCTGAAGTGAAGCATCGGAATCTAAAACTCGACTCACAGTAGAGGTTCAAATCATAGAATGTGAGACTGTCAGTCCTCTTGTACTTAAGTCGGCATTGCGCCTTTTGTATTAAATTCCGATGCAATTTCTGTGTTTCATCGTCAATAAGAAGATGCAAGATGTACCGTAAACCTGAAGTGAAGCATCGGAATCTAAAACAGGACTCACAGGAGAGGTTCAAATCTTAGAAAGAGAGAGTGTCAGTCCTCTTGTACATATGTCGGCATTGTGCCTTTTGTATTAAATTCGGATGCAATTTCTGTGTTTCATCGTCAATAAGATGGTGCAAGATATACAGTAAACTTGAAGTGAACCATCGGAATCTAAAACTGGACTCACAGGAGAGGTTCAAATCATAGAAAGTGAGAGTGTCAGTCCTCTTGTACTTAAGTCGACATTGTGCGTTTTGTATTAAATTCCGATGCAATTTCTGTGTTTTAATGTCAATAAGAAGGTTCAAGGGATACAGTAAACCTAAAGTGAAGAATCGGAATCTAAAACTGGACTCACAGGAGAGGTTCAAATCATAGAAAGTGAGAGTGTCAGTCCTCTTTTACATAAGTAGGCATTGTGCCTTTGTATTAAATTTGGATGCAATTTCTGTGTTTCATCGTCAATAAGAAGGTGAGAGGTATACAGTAAACCTGAAGGGAAGCATCTGAATCTAAAACTGGACTCACAGGAGAGGTTCAAATCATAGAAAGTTAGAGTGTCAGTCCTCTTGTACTTAAGTCGGCATTGTGCCTTTTGTATAAAATTCGGATGCAAACATTGTGTTTCATCGTCAATAAGAAGGGGCAAGGTATACAGTAAACCTGAAGTGAAGCATCGGAATCTAAAACTGGACTCACAGGAGAGATTCAAATCACAGAAAGTTAGAGTGTCAGTCCTCTTGTACTTAAGTCGGATTGTGCCTTTTGTATTAAATTCGGATGCAATTTCTGTGTTTCATCGTCAATAAGAAGGTCCAAATGATGCAGTAAACCTGAAGTGGAGCATCGGAATCTAAACCTGGACTCACAGGAGAAGTTCAAATCATAGAAAGTGAGAGTGTCAGTCCTCATGTTCTTAAGTCGGCATTGTGTATTTTGTATTACACTCGGATGCAATTTCTGTGTTTCATCGTCAGTAAGAAGGTCCGAGGGACTCAGTAAACCTGAAGTGAAGCATCGGAATCTAAAACTGGCCTCACTGGCGAGGTTCAAATCATAGAAAGTTAGAGTGTCTGTCCTCTTGTACTTAAGTCGGCATTGTGAATTTTGTATTAAATTCGGATGCAATTTCTCTGTTTCATCGTCAATAAGAATGTCCAAGCTATACAGTAAACCTGAAGTGCAGCATCGGAATCTAAAACTGGGCTCACAGGAGAGGTTGAAATCATAGAAAGTTAGAGGGTCAGTCATCTTGTATTTAAGTCGGCATTGGGCCTTTTGTATTAAATTCGGATGCAATTTCTGTGTTTCACCGTCAATAAGAAGGTGCAAGGTATACAGTAAAGTTGAAGTAAAGCATCGGAATCTATAAGTGGACTCACAGGAGAGGTTCAAATAGTAGAAAGTGAGAGTGTCAGTCCTCTTGTACTTAAGTAGGCATAGTGCCTTTTGTATTAAATTCGGATGCAATTTCTGTGTTTCATCGTCAATAAGAAGTTGCAAGGTATACAGTAAACCTGAAGTGAAGCATCGGAATCTAAAACTGGACTCACAGGAGAGGTTCAAATCGTTGAATGTGAAAGCGTCAGTCCTCTTGTACTAAGGTCGGCATTGTGCCTTTTGTATTAAATTTTGATGCCATTTCTGTGTTTCATTGTCAATAAGAAAGTGCAAGGTATACAGTGAACCTGAAGTGAAGCATAGGAATCTAAAACTGGACTAACAGGCGAGGTTCAAATCATAGAAAGTAAGAGTTTCAGTCCTCTTGTACTTAAGTCGGCATTGTGCGTTTTGTATTAAATTCGGATGCAATTTCTGTGATTCATCGTCAATAAGAAGGTGCATGGTATACAGTAAACCTTCAGTCAAGCATCGGAATCAAAAACTGGACTTACAGGAGAGGTTCAAATCATAGAAAGCTAGAGTGTCAGTCCTCTTGTACTTAAGTCAGCATTGTGCCTTTTGTATTAAATTCGGATGCAATTTCTGTGTTTCATTGTCAATAAGAAGGACCAAGGGAAACAGTAAACCTGACGTGAAGCATCGGATTTTGAAACTGGACTCACAGGAAAGGTTCAAATCAGAGAAAGTGAGAGTGACAGTCCGCATGTATTTATGTCGGCATTGTGCCTTTTGTATTACATTCGGATGTAATTTCTGTGTTTCATCGTCAATAAGAAGGTGCAAGGTATACATATAACCTGAAGTGAAGCATCGGAATCTAAAACTGGATTCACGGGCGAGGTTCAAATCATAGAAAGTGAGAGTGTCAGTCCTCTTGTACTTAAGTCGGCATTGTGCCTTTTGTATAAAATTCGGATGCAATTTCTGTGTTTCATCGTCAATAAGAAGGTGCAAGGTATACAGTAAATTTGAAATGAAGCATCGGCATCTAAAACTGTACTCACAGGAGAGGTTCAAATCATAGAAAGTTAGAGAGTCAGTCCTCTTGTACTTAAGTCGGCATTGTGCCTTTTGCATTAAGTTCGGATGCAATTTCTGTGTTTCATCGTCAATAAGAAGGTGCAATGTATACAGTAATCTTGAAGTGAAGCATCGGAATCTAAAACTGGATTCACAGGAGTGGTTCAAATCGTAGAAAGTGAGAGTGTCAGTCCTCTTGTACTTAAGTCAGCATTGTGCCTTTTGTATTAAATTCGGATGCAATTTCTGTGTTTCATCGTCAATAAGAAGGACCAAGGGATACAGTAAACCTGACGTGAAGCATCGGATTTTAAAACTGGACTCACAGGAGAGGTTCAAATCAGAGAAAGTGAGAGTTCTGTCCACATGTACTTAAGCCGGCATTGTGCCTTTTGTATTAAATTCGGATGCATTTTCTGTGTTTCATCGTCAATAAGAAGGTGCAAGGTATACAGTAAACCTTAAGTGAAGCATTGGAATCTAAAACTGGACTCACAGGAGAGGTTCAAATCATGGAAAGCTAGAGTGTCAGTCCTCTTGTACTTAAGTCGGCATTGTGCCTTTTGTATTAGATTCGGATGCGATTTCTGTGTTTCATCGTCAGTAAGAAGGTCCAAGGGATACAGTAAACCTGAAGTGAAGCATCGGATTCTAAAACTGGACTCACTGGAGAGGTTCAAATCATAGAAAGTGAGAGTGTCAGTCCTCATGTACTTAAGTCGGCATTGTGCCTTTTGTATTACATACGAATGCAATTTCTGAGTTTCATCGTCAGTAAGAAGGTGCAAGGTATACAGTAAACCTAAAGTGAAGCATCGGATCTGAAACTGGACTCACGGGAGAGGTACAAATCGTAGAAAGTGAGTGTGTCAGTCCTTTTGTACTTAAGTCGGCATTGTGCTTTTTGTATTAAATTCGAATGCAATTTCTGTGTTTCATAGTCAATAAGAAGGTGCAAGGTATATTGTAAACCTGAAGTGAAGCATCGGAATCTAAAACTGGACTCACAGGAGACGTTCAAATCATAGAACGTGAGAGTGTCAGTCCTCTTGTACTTAAGTCGGCATTGTGCCTTTTGTATTAAATTCGGATGCAATTTCTGTGCTTCATCGTCAATAAGAAGGTGCAAGGTATACAGTAAACCTGAAGTGAAGCATCGGAAACTAAAACTGGACTCACAGGAGAGGTTCAAATCGTAGAAAGTGAGAGTGTCAGTCCTCTTGTACTTAAGTCGGCATTGTGCCTTTTGCATTAAATTTGGATGCAATTTCTGTGATTCATCGACAATAAGAAGGTGCATGGTATACAGTAAACCTTAAGTCAAGCATCGGAATCTAAAACTGGACTCACAGGAGAGGTTCAAATCATAGAAAGCTATAGTGTCAGTCCTCTAGTACTTAAGTCAGCATTGTGCCTTTTGTATTAAATTCGAATGCAATTTCTGTGTTTCATCGTCAATAAGAACGACCAAGGGATACGGTAAACCTGACGTGAAGCATCGGATTCTAAAACTGGACTCACAGGAGAGGTTCAAATCAGAGAAAGTGAGAGTGTCATTCCGCATGTTCTTAAGTCGGCATTGTGCCTTTTGTATTTCATTCAGATGTAATTTCTGTGTTTCATCGTCAATAAGAAGGTGCAAGGTATACAATTAACCTGAAGTGAAGCATCGGAATCTAAAAGTGGACTCACAGGAGTGGTTCAAAGAGTAGAAAGTGAGAGTGTCAGTCCTCTTGTACTTAAGTAGGCATAGTGCCTTTTGTATTAAATTCGGATGCAATTTCTGTGTTTCATCGTCAACAAGAAGGTGCAAGGTATATAGTAAACCTGAAGTGAAGCATCGGAATCTAAAACTGGACTCACAGGAGAGGTTCAAATCGTTGAATGTGAAAGTGTCAGTCCTCTTTTACTAAAGTCGGCATTGTGCCTTTTGTATTAAATTTTGATGCCATTTCTGTGTTTCATTGTCAATAAGAAAGTGCAAGGTATACAGTGAACCTGAAGTGAAGCATAGGAATCTAAAACTGGACTAACAGGCGAGGTTCAAATCATAGAAAGTGAGAGTTTCAGTCCTCTTGTACATAAGTCGGCATTGTGCGTTTTGTATTAAATTCGGATGCAATTTCTGTGTTTCATCGTCAATAAGGAGGTGCAAGGTATACAGTAAACCTGAAGTGAAGCATCGGAATCTAAAACTGGACTCACAGGAGAGTTTCAAATCGTAGAAAGTGAGAGTGTCAGTCCTATTGTACTTAAGTCGGCATTGTGCCTTTTGCATTAAATTTGGAAGCAATTTCTGTGCTTCATCGTCAATAAGAAGGTGCAAGGTATACAGTAAACCTGAAGTGAAGCATCGGATTCTAAAACTGGACTCACTGGAGAGGTTCAAATCATAGAAAGTGAGAGTGTCAGTCCTCATGTACTTAAGTCGGCATTGTGCCTTTTGTATTACATACGAATGCAATTTCTGAGTTTCATCGTCAGTAAGAAGGTGCAAGGTATACAGTAAACCTAAAGTGAAGCATCGGATCTGAAACTGGACTCACGGGAGAGGTACAAATCGTAGAAAGTGAGTGTGTCAGTCCTTTTGTACTTAAGTCGGCATTGTGCTTTTTGTATTAAATTCGAATGCAATTTCTGTGTTTCATAGTCAATAAGAAGGTGCAAGGTATATTGTAAACCTGAAGTGAAGCATCGGAATCTAAAACTGGACTCACAGGAGACGTTCAAATCATAGAAAGTGAGAGTGTCAGTCCTCTTGTACTTAAGTCGGCATTGTGCCTTTTGTATTAAATTCGGATGCAATTTCTGTGCTTCATCGTCAATAAGAAGGTGCAAGGTATACAGTAAACCTGAAGTGAAGCATCGGAAACTAAAACTGGACTCACAGGAGAGGTTCAAATCGTAGAAAGTGAGAGTGTCAGTCCTCTTGTACTTAAGTCGGCATTGTGCCTTTTGCATTAAATTTGGATGCAATTTCTGTGATTCATCGACAATAAGAAGGTGCATGGTATACAGTAAACCTTAAGTCAAGCATCGGAATCTAAAACTGGACTCACAGGAGAGGTTCAAATCATAGAAAGCTATAGTGTCAGTCCTCTAGTACTTAAGTCAGCATTGTGCCTTTTGTATTAAATTCGGATGCAATTCCTGTGTTTCATCGTCGATAAGAAGGACCAAGGGATACAGTAAACCTGACGTGAAGCATCGGATTCTAAAACTGGACTCACAGGAGAGGTTCAAATCAGAGAAAGTGAGAGTGTCATTCCGCATGTACTTAAGTCGGCATTGTTCCTTTTGTATTTCATTCAGATGTAATTTCTGTGTTTCATCGTCAATAAGAAGGTGCAAGGTATACAATTATCCTGAAGTGAAGCATCGGAATCTAAAAGTGGACTCACAGGAGTGGTTCAAAGAGTAGAAAGTGAGAGTGTCAGTCCTCTTGTACTTAAGTAGGCATAGTGCCTTTTGTATTAAATTCGGATGCAAATTCTGTGTTTCATCGTCAACAAGAAGGTGCAAGGTATACAGTAAACCTGAAGTGAAGCATCGGAATCTAAAACTGGACTCACAGGAGAGGTTCAAATCGTTGAATGTGAAAGTGTCAGTCCTCTTTTACTAAAGTCGGCATTGTGCCTTTTGTATTAAATTTTGATGCCATTTCTGTGTTTCATTGTCAATAAGAAAGTGCAAGGTATACAGTGAACCTGAAGTGAAGCATAGGAATCTAAAACTGGACTAACAGGCGAGGTTCAAATCATAGAAAGTGAGAGTTTCAGTCCTCTTGTACTTAAGTCGGCATTGTGCGTTTTGTATTAAATTCGGATGCAATTTCTGTGTTTCATCGTCAATAAGGAGGTGCAAGGTATACAGTAAACCTGAAGTGAAGCATCGGAATCTAAAACTGGACTCACAGGAGAGTTTCAAATCGTAGAAAGTGAGAGTGTCAGTCCTATTGTACTTAAGTCGGCATTGTGCCTTTTGCATTAAATTTGGAAGCAATTTCTGTGACTCATCGTCAATAAGAAGGTGCATGGTATACAGTAAACCTTAAGTCAAGCATCGGAATCTAAAACTGGACTCACAGGAGAGGTTCAAATCATAGAAAGCTAGAGTGTCAGTCCTCTTGTACTTAAGTCAGCATTGTGCCTTTTGTATTAAATTCGGATGCAATTTCTGTGTTTCATTGTCAATAAGAAGGACCAAGGGATACAGTAAACCTGACGTGAAGCATCGGATTTTAAAACTGGACTCACAGGAGAGGTTCAAATCAGAGAAAGTGAGAGTGTCAGTCCGCATGTATTTAAGTCGGCATTGTGCCTTTTGTATTACATTCGGATGTAATTTCTGTGTTTCATCGTCAATAAGAAGGTGCAAGGTATACAGTTAACCTGAAGTGAAGCATCGGAATCTAAAACTGGACTCACGGGCGGGGTTCAAATCATAGAAAGTGAGAGTGTCAGTCTTCTTGTACTTAAGTCGGCATTGTGCCTTTTGTATTACATACGAATGCAATTTTGAGTTTCATCGTCAGTAAGAAGGTGCAAGGTATACAGTAAACCTGAAGTGAAGCATCGGAATCTAAAACTGGACTCACGGGAGAGGTACAAATCATGGAAAGCTAGAGTGTCAGTCCTCTTGTACTTAAGTCGGCATTGTGCCTTTTGCATTAAGTTCGGATGCAATTTCTGTGTTTCATCGACAATTAGAAGGTGCAAGGTATACAGTAAACCTTAAGTGAAGAATCGGAATCTAAAACTGGACACACAGGAGAGGTTCAAATCATGGAAAGCTAGAGTGTCAGTCCTCTTGTACTTAAGTCGGCATTGTGCCTTTTGTATTAAATTCGGATGCGATTTCTGTGTTTCATCGTCAGTAAGAAGGTCCAAGGGATACAGTAAACCTAAAGTGAAGCATCGGAATCTAAAACTGGACTCACAGGAGAGGTTCAAATCATAGAAAGCTAGAGTGTCAGTCCTCTTGTACTTAAGTCGGCATTGTGCCTTTTGCATTTAGTTCGGATGCAATTTCTGTGTTTCATCGTCAATAAGAAGGTGCAAGGTATACAGTAAACCTTAAGTGAAGAATCGGAATCTAAAACTGGACTCACAGGAGCGGTTCAAATCATGGAAAGCTAGAGTGTCAGTCCTCTTGTACTTAAGTCGGCATTGTGCCTTTTGTATTAAATTCGGATGCAATTTCTGTGTTTCATCGTCAATAAGATGGTGCAAGATATACAGTAAACTTGAAGTGAACCATCGGAATCTAAAACTGGACTCACAGGAGAGGTTCAAATCATAGAAAGTGAGAGTGTCAGTCCTCTTGTACTTAAGTCGACATTGTGCGTTTTGTATTAAATTCCGATGCAATTTCTGTGTTTTAATGTCAATAAGAAGGTTCAAGGGATACAGTAAACCTAAAGTGAAGAATCGGAATCTAAAACTGGACTCACAGGAGAGGTTCAAATCATAGAAAGTGAGAGTGTCAGTCCTCATGTACTATAGTCGGCAATGTGCCTTTTGTATTAAATTCCGATGCAATTTTTGTATTTCATCGTCAATAAGACGGTGCAATGTATACAGTAAACATGAAATGAAGCATTGGAATCTAAAACTTGACTCACAGGAGAGGTTCAAATCATTGAGAGTTAGAGTGTCAGCTCTCTTGTACTTAAGTCGGTATTGTGCCTTTTGAATTTAATTCCGATGCAATTTCTGTGTTTCATCGTCAATACGAAGGTCCAAGGTATACAGTAAACCTGAAGTGAAGCATCGGAATCTAAAACTGGACACACAGGAGAGGATCAAATCATAGAAAGAGAGAGTAACAGTCCTCTTTTACATAAGTAGGCATTGTGCCTTTGTATTAAATTTGTGTTTCATCGTCAATAAGAAGGGGCAAGGTATACAGTAAACCTGAAGTGAAGCATCGGAATCTAAAACTGGACTCACAGGAGAGATTCAAATCACAGAAAGTTAGAGTGTCAGTCCTCTTGTACTTAAGTCGGATTGTGCCTTTTGTATTAAATTCGGATGCAATTTCTGTGTTTCATCGTCAATAAGAAGGTCCAAGGGATGCAGTAAACCTGAAGTGAAGCATCGGAATCTAAACCTGGACTCACAGGAGAAGTTCAAATCATAGAAAGTGAGAGTGTCAGTCCTCATGTTCTTAAGTCGGCATTGTGTATTTTGTATTACATTCGGATGCAATTTCTGTGTTTCATCGTCAGTAAGAAGGTCCGAGGGATTCAGTAAACCTGAAGTGAAGCATCGGAATCTAAAACTGGCCTCACTGGCGAGGTTCAAATCATAGAAAGTTAGAGTTTCTGTCCTCTTGTACTTAAGTCGGCATTGTGACTTTTGTATTAAATTCGGATGCAATTTCTCTGTTTCATCGTCAATAAGAATGTCCAAGCTATACAGTAAACCTGAAGTGCAGCATCGGAATCTAAAACTGGGCTCACAGGAGAGGTTGAAATCATAGAAAGTTAGAGGGTCAGCCATCTTGTATTTAAGTCGGCATTGGGCCTTTTGTATTAAATTCGGATGCAATTTCTGTGCTTCACCGTCAATAAGAAGGTGCAAGGTATACAGTAAACTTGAAGTGAAGCATCGGAATCTATAAGTGGACTCACAGGAGAGGTTCAAATAGTAGAAAGTGAGAGTGTCAGTCCTCTTGTACTTAAGTAGGCATAGTGCCTTTTGTATTAAATTCGGATGCAATTTCTGTGTTTCATCGTCAATAAGAAGTTGCAAGGTATACAGTAAACCCGAAGTGAAGCATCGGAATCTAAAACTGGACTCACAGGAGAGGTTCAAATCGTTGAATGTGAAAGTGTCAGTCCTCTTGTACTAAAGTCGGCATTGTGCCTTTTGTATTAAATTTTGATGCCATATCTGTGTTTCATTGTCAATAAGAAAGTGCAAGGTATACAGTGAACCTGAAGTGAAGCATAGGAATCTAAAACTGGACTAACAGGCGAGGTTCAAATCATAGAAAGTGAGAGTTTCAGTCCTCTTGTACTTAAGTCGGCATTGTGCGTTTTGTATTAAATTCGGATGCAATTTCTGTGTTTCATCGTCAATAAGAAGGTGCAAGGTATACAGTAAACCTGAAATGAAGCATCGGAATCTAAAACTGGACTCACGGGCGAGGTTCAAATCATAGAAAGTGAGAGTGTCAGTCTTCTTGTACTTAAGTCGGCATTGTGCCTTTTGTATAAAATTCGGATGCAATTTCTGTGTTTCATCGTCAATAAGAAGGTGCAAGGTATACAGTAAACCTGAAATGAAGCATCGGAATCTAAAACTGGATTCACAGGAGAGGTTCAAATCGTAGAAAGTGAGAGTGTCAGTCCTCTTGTACTTAGGTCGGCATTGTGCCTTTTGCATTAAATTTGGATGCAATTTCTGTGATTCATCGTCAATATGAAGGTGCATGGTATACAGTAAACCTTAAGTCAAGCATCGGAATCTAAAACTGGACTCACAGGAGAGGTTCAAATCATAGAAAGCTGGAGTGTCAGTCCTCTTGTACTTAAGTCAGCATTGTGCCTTTTGTATTAAAATCGGATGCAATTTCTGTGTTTCATCGTCAATAAGAAGGACCAAGGGATACAGTAAACCTGACGTGAAGCATCGGATTCTAACACTGGACTCACAGGAGAGGCTCAAATCAGAGAAAGTGAGAGTTCTGTCCACATGTACTTAAGCCGGCATTGTGCCTTTTGTATTAAATTCGGATGCATTTTCTGTGTTTCATCGTCAATAAGAAGGTGCAAGGTATACAGTAAACCTTAAGTGAAGCATCGGAATCTAAAACTGGACTCACAGGAGAGGTTCAAATCATGGAAAGCTAGAGTGTCAGTCCTCTTGTACTTAAGTCGGCATTGTGCCTTTTGTATTAAATTCGGATGCGATTTCTGTGTTTCATCGTCAGTAAGAAGGTCCAAGGGATACAGTAAACCTGAAGTGAAGCATCGGAATCTAAAACTGGACTCACTGGAGAGGTTCAAATCATAGTAAGTGAGAGTGTCAGTCCTCATGTACTTAAGTCGGCATTGTGCCTTTTGTATTACATACGAATGCAATTTTGAGTTTCATCGTCAGTAAGAAGGTGCAAGGTATACAGTAAACCTGAAGTGAAGCATCGGAATCTAAAACTGGACTCACGGGAGAGGTACAAATCATGGAAAGCTAGAGTGTCAGTCCTCTTGTACTTAAGTCGGCATTGTGCCTTTTGCATTAAGTTCGGATGCAATTTCTGTGTTTCATCGACAATTAGAAGGTGCAAGGTATACAGTAAACCTTAAGTGAAGAATCGGAATCTAAAACTGGACTCACAGGAGAGGTTCAAATCATGGAAAGCTAGAGTGTCAGTCCTCTTGTACTTAAGTCGGCATTGTGCCTTTTGTATTAAATTCGGATGCGATTTCTGTGTTTCATCGTCAGTAAGAAGGTCCAAGGGATACAGTAAACCTAAAGTGAAGCATCGGAATCTAAAGCTGGACTCACAGGAGAGGTTCAAATCATAGAAAGCTAGAGTGTCAGTCCTCTTGTACTTAAGTCGGCATTGTGCCTTTTGCATTTAGTTCGGATGCAATTTCTGTGTTTCATCGTCAATAAGAAGGTGCAAGGTATACAGTAAACCTTAAGTGAAGAATCGGAATCTAAAACTGGACTCACAGGAGCGGTTCAAATCATGGAAAGCTAGAGTGTCAGTCCTCTTGTACTTAAGTCGGCATTGTGCCTTTTGTATTAAATTGGGATGCAATTTCTGTGTTTCATCGTCAATAAGATGGTGCAAGATATACAGTAAACTTGAAGTGAACCATCGGAATCTAAAACTGGACTCACAGGAGAGGTTCAAATCATAGAAAGTGAGAGTGTCAGTCCTCTTGTACTTAAGTCGACATTGTGCGTTTTGTATTAAATTCCGATGCAATTTCTGTGTTTTAATGTCAATAAGAAGGTTCAAGGGATACAGTAAACCTAAAGTGAAGAATCGGAATCTAAAACTGGACTCACAGGAGAGGTTCAAATCATAGAAAGTGAGAGTGTCAGTCCTCATGTACTATAGTCGGCAATGTGCCTTTTGTATTAAATTCCGATGCAATTTTTGTATTTCATCGTCAATAAGACGGTGCAATGTATACAGTAAACATGAAATGAAGCATTGGAATCTAAAACTGGACTCACAGGAGAGGTTCAAATCATTGAGAGTTAGAGTGTCAGCTCTCTTGTACTTAAGTCGGTATTGTGCCTTTTGAATTTAATTCCGATGCAATTTCTGTGTTTCATCGTCAATACGAAGGTCCAAGGTATACAGTAAACCTGAAGTGAAGCATCGGAATCTAAAACTGGACACACAGGAGAGGATCAAATCATAGAAAGAGAGAGTAACAGTCCTCTTTTACATAAGTAGGCATTGTGCCTTTGTATTAAATTTGGATGCAATTTCTGTGTTTCATCGTCAATAAGAAGGTGCAAGGTATACAGTAAACCTGAAGGGAAGCATCTGAATCTAAAACTGGACTCACAGGAGAGGTTCAAATCATAGAAAGTTAGAGTGTCAGTCCTCTTGTACTTAAGTCGGCATTGTGCCTTTTGTAAAAAATTCGGATGCAAACTTTGTGTTTCATCGTCAATAAGAAGGGGCAAGGTATACAGTAAACCTGAAGTGAAGCATCGGAATCTAAAACTGGACTCACAGGAGAGATTCAAATCACAGAAAGTTAGAGTGTCAGTCCTCTTGTACTTAAGTCGGATTGTGCCTTTTGTATTAAATTCGGATGCAATTTCTGTGTTTCATCGTCAATAAGAAGGTCCAAGGGATGCAGTAAACCTGAAGTGAAGCATCGGAATCTAAACCTGGACTCACAGGAGAAGTTCAAATCATAGAAAGTGAGAGTGTCAGTCCTCATGTTCTTAAGTCGGCATTGTGTATTTTGTATTACATTCGGATGCAATTTCTGTGTTTCATCGTCAGTAAGAAGGTCCGAGGGATTCAGTAAACCTGAAGTGAAGCATCGGAATCTTAAACTGGCCTCACTGGCGAGGTTCAAATCATAGAAAGTTAGAGTGTCTGTCCTCTTGTACTTAAGTCGGCATTGTGACTTTTGTATTAAATTCGGATGCAATTTCTCTGTTTCATCGTCAATAAGAATGTCCAAGCTACACAGTAAACCTGAAGTGCAGCATCGGAATCTAAAACTGGGCTCACAGGAGAGGTTGAAATCATAGAAAGTTAGAGGGTCAGCCATCTTGTATTTAAGTCGGCATTGGGCCTTTTGTATTAAATTCGGATGCAATTTCTGTGTTTCACCGTCAATAAGAAGGTGCAAGGTATACAGTAAACTTGAAGTGAAGCATCGGAATCTATAAGTGGACTCACAGGAGAGGTTCAAATAGTAGAAAGTGAGAGTGTCAGTCCTCTTGTACTTAAGTAGGCATAGTGCCTTTTGTATTAAATTCGGATGCAATTTCTGTGTTTCATCGTCAATAAGAAGTTGCAAGGTATACAGTAAACCTGAAGTGAAGCATCGGAATCTAAAACTGGACTCACAGGAGAGGTTCAAATCGTTGAATGTGAAAGTGTCAGTCCTCTTGTACTAAAGTCGGCATTGTGCCTTTTGTATTAAATTTTGATGCCATTTCTGTGTTTCATTGTCAATAAGAAAGTGCAAGGTATACAGTGAACCTGAAGTGAAGCATAGGAATCTAAAACTGGACTAACAGGCGAGGTTCAAATCATAGAAAGTGAGAGTTTCAGTCCCCTTGTACTTAAGTCGGCATTGTGCGTTTTGTATTAAATTCGGATGCAATTTCTGTGTTTCATCGTCAATAAGAAGGTGCAAGGTATACAGTAAACCTCAAGTGAAGCATCGGAATCTAAAACTGGACTCACAGGAGAGTTTCAAATCGTAGAAAGTGAGAGTGTCAGTCCTCTTGTACTTAAGTCGGCATTGTGCCTTTTGCACTAAATTTGGAAGCAATTTCTGTGATTCATCGTCAATAAGAAGGTGCATGGTATACAGTAAACCTTCAGTCAAGCATCGGAATCAGAAACTGGACTTACAGGAGAGGTTCAAATCATAGAAAGCTAGAGTGTCAGTCCTCTTGTACTTAAGTCTGCATTGTGCCTTTTGTATTAAATTCGGATGCAATTTCTGTGTTTCATTGTCAATAAGAAGGACCAAGGGAAACAGTAAACCTGACGTGAAGCATCGGATTTTGAAACTGGACTCACAGGAGAGGTTCAAATCAGAGAAAGTGAGAGTGACAGTCCGCATGTATTTATGTCGGCATTGTGCCTTTTGTATTACATTCGGATGTAATTTCTGTGTTTCATCGTCAATAAGAAGGTGCAAGGTATACATATAACCTGAAGTGAAGCATCGGAATCTAAAACTGGACTCACGGGCGAGGTTCAAATCATAGAAAGTGAGAGTGTCAGTCTTCTTGTACTTAAGTCGGCATTGTGCCTTTTGTATAAAATTCGGATGCAATTTCTGTGTTTCATCGTCAATAAGAAGGTGCAAGGTATACAGTAAACCTGAAATGAAGCATCGGAATCTAAAACTGTACTCACAGGAGAGGTTCAAATCATAGAAAGTTAGAGAGTCAGTCCTCTTGTACTTAAGTCGGCATTGTGCCTTTTGCATTAAGTTCGGATGCAATTTCTGTGTTTCATCGTCAATAAGAAGGTGCAATGTATACAGTAATCTTGAAGTGAAGCATCGGAATCTAAAACTGGATTCACAGGAGAGGTTCAAATCGTAGAAAGTGAGAGTGTCAGTCCTCTTGTACTTAAGTCGGCATTGTGCCTTTTGCATTAAATTTGGATGCAAGTTTCTGTGATTCATCGTCAATATGAAGGTGCATGGTATACAGTAAACCTTAAGTCAAGCATCGGAATCTAAAACTGGACTCACAGGAGAGGTTCAAATCATAGAAGGCTAGAGTGTCAGTCCTCTTGTACTTAAGTCAGCATTGTGCCTTTTGTATTAAATTCGGATGCAATTTCTGTGTTTCATCGTCAATAAGAAGGACCAAGGGATACAGTAAACCTGACGTGAAGCATCGGATTTTAAAACTCTACTCACAGGAGAGGTTCAAATCAGAGAAAGTGAGAGTTCTGTCCACATGTACTTAAGCCGGCATTGTGCCTTTTGTATTAAATTCGGATGCATTTTCTGTGTTTCATCGTCAATAAGAAGGTGCAAGGTATACAGTAAACCTTAAGTGAAGCATTGATATCTAAAACTGGACTCACAGGAGAGGTTCAAATCATGGAAAGCTAGAGTGTCAGTCCTCTTGTACTTAAGTCGGCATTGTGCATTTTGTATTAGATTCGGATGCGATTTCTGTGTTTCATCGTCAGTAAGAAGGTCCAAGGGATACAGTAAACCTGAAGTGAAGCATCGGATTCTAAAACTGGACTCACTGGAGAGGTTCAAATCATAGAAAGTGAGAGTGTCAGTCCTCATGTACTTAAGTCGGCATTGTGCCTTTTGTATTACATACGAATGCAATTTCTGAGTTTCATCGTCAGTAAGTAGGTCCAAGGTATACAGTAAACCTAAAGTGAAGCATCGGATCTGAAACTGGACTCACGGGAGAGGTACAAATCGTAGAAAGTGAGTGTGTCAGTCCTTTTGTACTTAAGTCGGCATTGTGCTTTTTGTATTAAATTCGAATGCAATTTCTGTGTTTCATAGTCAATAAGAAGGTGCAAGGTATATTGTAAACCTGAAGTGAAGCATCGGAATCTAAAACTGGACTCACAGGAGACGTTCAAATCATAGAAAGTGAGAGTGTCAGTCCTCTTGTACTTAAGTCGGCATTGTGCCTTTTGTATTAAATTCGGATGCAATTTCTGTGTTTCATCGTCAACAAGAAGGTGCAAGGTATACAGTAAACCTGAAGTGAAGCATCGGAATCTAAAACTGGACTCACAGGAGAGGTTCAAATCGTTGAATGTGAAAGTAACAGTCCTCTTTTACTAAAGTCGGCATTGTGCCTTTTGTATTAAATTTTGATGCCATTTCTGTGTTTCATTGTCAATAAGAAAGTGCAAGGTATACAGTGAACCTGAAGTGAAGCATAGGAATCTAAAACTGGACTATCAGGCGAGGTTCAAATCATAGAAAGTGAGAGTTTCAGTCCTCTTGTACTTAAGTCGGCATTGTGCGTTTTGTATTAAATTCGGATGCAATTTCTGTGTTTCATCGTCAATAAGGAGGTGCAAGGTATACAGTAAACCTGAAGTGAAGCATCGGAATCTAAAACTGGACTCACAGGAGAGTTTCAAATCGTAGAAAGTGAGAGTGTCAGTCCTCTTGTACTTAAGTCGGCATTGTGCCTTTTGCATTAAATTTGGAAGCAATTTCTGTGATTCATCGTCAATAAGAAGGTGCATGGTATACAGTAAACCTTAAGTCAAGCATCGGAATCTAAAACTGGACTCACAGGAGAGGTTCAAATCATAGAAAGCTAGAGTGTCAGTCCTCTTGTACTTAAGTCAGCATTGTGCCTTTTGTATGAAATTCGGATGCAATTTCTGTGTTTCATTGTCAATAAGAAGGACCAAGGGATACAGTAAACCTGACGTGAAGCATCGGATTTTAAAACTGGACTCACAGGAGAGGTTCAAATCAGAGAAAGTGAGAGTGTCAGTCCGCATGTATTTAAGTCGGCATTGTGCCTTTTGTATTACATTCGGATGTAATTTCTGTGTTTCATCGTCAATAAGAAGGTGCAAGGTATACAGTTAACCTGAAGTGAAGCATCGGAATCTAAAACTGGACTCACGGGCGAGGTTCAAATCATAGAAAGTGAGAGTGTCAGTCTTCTTGTACTTATGTCGGCATTGTGCCTTTTGTGTAAAATTCGGATGCAATTTCTGTGTTTCATCGTCAATAAGAAGGTGCAAGGTATACAGTAAACCTGAAATGAAGCGTCGGAATCTAAAACTGTACTCACAGGAGAGGTTCAAATCATAGAAAGTTAGAGTGTCAGTCCTCTTGTACTTAAGTCGGCATTGTGCCTTTTGCATTAAGTTCCGATGCAATTTCTGTGTTTCATCGTCAATAAGAAGGTGCAAAGTATACAGTAATCTTGAAGTGAAGCATCGGAATCTAAAACTGGATTCACAGGAGAGGTTCAAATCGTAGAAAGTGAGAGTGTCAGTCCTCTTGTACTTAAGTCGGCATTGTGCCTTTTGCATTAAATTTGGATGCAATTTCTGTGATTCATCGTCAATATGAAGGTGCATGGTATACAGTAAACCTTAAGTCAAGCATCGGAATCTAAAACTGGACTCACAGGAGAGGTTCAAATCATAGAAAGCTAGAGTGTCAGTCCTCTTGTACTTAAGTCAGCATTGTGCCTTTTGTATTAAAATCGGATGCAATTTCTGTGTTTCATCGTCAATAAGAAGGACCAAGGGATACAGTAAACCTGACGTGAAGAATCGGATTCTAACACTGGACTCACAGGAGAGGCTCAAATCAGAGAAAGTGAGAGTTCTGTCCACATGTACTTAAGCCGGCATTGTGCCTTTTGTATTAAATTCGGATGCATTTTCTGTGTTTCATCGTCAATAAGAAGGTGCAAGGTATACAGTAAACCTTAAGTGAAGCATCGGAATCTAAAACTGGACTCACAGGAGAGGTTCAAATCATGGAAAGCTAGAGTGTCAGTCCTCTTGTACTTAAGTCGGCATTGTGCCTTTTGTATTAAATTCGGATGCGATTTCTGTGTTTCATCGTCAGTAAGAAGGTCCAAGGGATACAGTAAACCTGAAGTGAAGCATCGGAATCTAAAACTGGACTCACTGGAGAGGTTCAAATCATAGAAAGTGAGAGTGTCAGTCCTCATGTACTTAAGTCGGCATTGTGCCTTTTGTATTACATACGAATGCAATTTTGAGTTTCATCGTCAGTAAGAAGGTGCAAGGTATACAGTAAACCTGAAGTGAAGCATCGGAATCTAAAACTGGACTCACGGGAGAGGTACAAATCATGGAAAGCTAGAGTGTCAGTCCTCTTGTACTTAAGTCGGCATTGTGCCATTTGCATTAAGTTCGGATGCAATTTCTGTGTTTCATCGACAATTAGAAGGTGCAAGGTATACAGTAAACCTTAAGTGAAGAATCGGAATCTAAAACTGGACTCACAGGAGAGGTTCAAATCATGGAAAGCTAGAGTGTCAGTCCTCTTGTACTTAAGTCGGCATTGTGCCTTTTGTATTAAATGCGGATGCGATTTCTGTGTTTCATCGTCAGTAAGAAGGTCCAAGGGATACAGTAAACCTAAAGTGAAGCATCGGAATCTAAAACTGGACTCACAGGAGAGGTTCAAATCATAGAAAGCTAGAGTGTCAGTCCTCTTGTACTTAAGTCGGCATTGTGCCTTTTGCATTTAGTTCGGATGCAATTTCTGTGTTTCATCGTCAATAAGAAGGTGCAAGGTATACAGTAAACCTTAAGTGAAGCATCGGAATCTAAAACTGGACTCACAGGAGAGGTTCAAATCATGGAAAGCTAGAGTGTCAGTCCTCTTGTACTTAAGTCGGCATTGTGCCTTTTGTATTAAATTTGGATGCAATTTCTGTGATTCATCGACAATAAGAAGGTGCATGGTATACAGTAAACCTTACGTCAAGCATCGGAATCTAAAACTGGACTCACAGGAGAGGTTCAAATCATAGAAAGCTATAGTGTCAGTCCTCTTGTACTTAAATCAGCATTGTGCCTTTTGTATTAAATTCGGATGCAATTTCTGGGTTTCATCGTCAATAAGAAGGAAAAAGGGATACAGTAAACCTGACGTGAAGCATCGGATTCTAAAACTGGACTCACAGGAGAGGTTCAAATCAGAGAAAGTGAGAGTGCCATTCCGCATGTACTAAAGTCGGCATTGTGCCTTTTGTATTAAATTCGGATGCAATTTCTGTGTTTCATCGTCAATAAGAAGGACCAAGGGATACAGTAAACCTGACGTGAAGCATCGGATTTTAAAACTGGACTCACAGGAGAGGTTCAAATCAGAGAAAGTGAGAGTGTCAGTCCGCATGTATTTAAGTCGGCATTGTGCCTTTTGTATTACATTCGGATGTAATTTCTGTGTTTCATCGTCAATAAGAAGGTGCAAGGTATACAGTTAACCTGAAGTGAAGCATCGGAATCTCAAACTGGACTCATGGGCGAGGTTCAAATAATTGAAAGTTTGAGTGTCAGTCTTCTTGTACTTAAGTCGGCTTTGTGCCTTTTGTATGAAATTCGGATGCAATTTCTGTGTTTCACCGTCAATAAGAAGGTGCAAGGTATACAGTAAACCTGAAATGAAGCATCGGAATCTAAAACTGTACTCACAGGAGAGGTTCAAAACATAGAAAGTTAGAGTGTCAGTCCTCTTGTACTTAAGTCGGCATTGTGCCTTTTGCATTAAGTTCGGATGCAATTTCTGTGTTTCATCGTCAATAAGAAGGTGCAAGGTATACAGTAATCTTGAAGTGAAGCATCGGAATCTAAAACTGGATTCACAGGAGAGGTTCAAATCGTAGAAAGTGAGAGTGTCAGTCCTCTTGTACTTAAGTCGGCATTGTGCCTTTTGCATTAAATTTGGATGCAATTTCTGTGATTCATCGTCAATATGAAGGTGCATGGTATACACTAAACCTTAAGTCAAGAATCGGAATCTAAAACTGGACTCACAGGAGAGGTTCAAATCATAGAAAGCCAGAGTGTCAGTCCTCTTGTACTTAAGTCAGCATTGTGCCTTTTGTATTACATTCGGATGCAATTTCTGTGTTTCATCGTCAATAAGAAGGACCAAAGGATACAGTAAACCTGACGTGAAGCATCGGATTCTAACACTGGACTCACAGGAGAGGCTCAAATCAGAGAAAGTGAGAGTTCTGTCCACATGTACTTAAGCCGGCATTGTGCCTTTTGTATTAAATTTTGATGCCATTTCTGTGTTTCATTGTCAATAAGAAAGTGCAAGGTATACAGTGAACCTGAAGTGAAGCATAGGAATCTAAAACTGGACTAACAGGGGAGGTTCAAATCATAGAAAGTGAGAGTTTCAGTCCCCTTGTACTTAAGTCGGCATTGTGCGTTTTGAATTAAATTCGGATGCAATTTCTGTGTTTCATCGTCAATAAGGAGGTGCAAGGTATACTGTAAACCTGAAGTGAAGCATCGGAATCTAAAACTGGACTCACAGGAGAGTTTCAAATCGTAGAAAGTGAGAGTGTCAGTCCTCTTGTACTTAAGTCGGCATTGTGCCTTTTGCATTAAATTTGGAAGCAATTTCTGTGATTCATCGTCAATAAGAAGGTGCATGGTATACAGTAAACCTTAAGTCAAGCATCGGAATACAAAACTGGACTCACAGGAGAGGTTCAAATCATAGAAAGCTAGAGTGTCAGTCCTCTTGTACTTAAGTCGGCATTGTGCCTTTTGTATTACATTCGGATGCAATTTCTGTGTTTCATTGTCAATAAGAAGGACCAAGGGATACAGTAAACCTGACGTGAAGCATCGGATTTTAAAACTGGACTCACAGGAGAGGTTCAAATCAGAGAAAGTGAGAGTGTCAGTCCGCATGTATTTAAGTCGGCATTGTGCCTTTTGTATTAAATTCGGATGCATTTTCTGTGTTTCATCGTCAATAAGAAGGTGCAAGGTATACAGTAAACCTTAAGTGAAGCATCGGAATCTAAAACTGGACTCACAGGAGAGGTTTAAATCATGGAAAGCTAGAGTGTCAGTCCTCTTGTACTTAAGTCGGCATTGTGCCTTTTGTATTAAATTCGGATGCGATTTCTGTGTTTCATAGTCAGTAAGAAGGTCCAAGGGATACAGTAAACCTGAAGTGAAGCATCGGAATCTAAAACTGGACTCACTATAGAGGTTCAAATCATAGAAAGTGAGAGTGTCAGTCCTCATGTACTTAAGTCGGCATTGTGCCTTTTGTATTACATACGAATGCAATTTTGAGTTTCATCGTCAGTAAGAAGGTGCAAGGTATACAGTAAACCTGAAGTGAAGCATCGGAATCTAAAACTGGACTCACGGGAGAGGTACAAATCATGGAAAGCTAGAGTGTCAGTCATCTTGTACTTAAGTCGGCATTGTGCCTTTTGCTTTAAGTTCGGATGCAATTTCTGTGTTTCATCGTCAATAAGAAGGTGCAAGGTATACAGTAAACCTTAAGTGAAGCATCGGAATCTAAAACTGGACTCACAGGAGAGGTTCAAATCATAGAAAGCTAGAGTGTCAGTCCTCTTGTACTTAAGTCAGCATTGTGCCTTTTGTATTAAATTCGGATGCAATTTCTGTGTTTCATCGTCAATAAGAAGGACCAAGGGATACAGTAAACCTGACGTGAAGCATCGGATTCTAACACTGGACTCACAGGAGAGGCTCAAATCAGAGAAAGTGAGAGTTCTGTCCACATGTACTTAAGCCGGCATTGTGCCTTTTGTATTAAATTCGGATGCATTTTCTGTGTTTCATCGTCAATAAGAAGGTGCAAGGTATACAGTAAACCTTAAGTGAAGCATCGGAATCTAAAACTGGACTCATGGGCGAGGTTCAAATCATAGAAAGTGAGAGTGTCAGTCTTCTTGTACTTAAGTCGGCATGGTGCCTTATGTATTAAATTCGGATGCATTTTCTGTGTTTCATCGTCAATAAGAAGGTGCAAGGTATACAGTAAACCTTAAGTCAAGCATCGGAATCTAAAACTGGACTCACAGGAGAGTTTCAAATCATAGAAAGCTAGAGTGTCAGTCCTCTTGTACTTAAGTCAGCATTGTGCCTTTTGTATTAAATTCGGATGCAATTTCTGTGTTTCATCGTCAATAAGAAGGTGCAAGGTATTCAGTTAACCTGAAGTGAAGCATCGGAATCTAAAACTGGACTCATGGGCGAGGTTCAAATCATGGAAAGCTAGAGTGTCAGTCCTCTTGTTCGTAAGTCGGCATTGTGCTTTTTGTATTAAATTCGGGTGCGATTTCTGTGTTTCATCGTCAGTAAGAAGTTCCAAGGGATACAGTAAACCTGAAGTGAAGCATCGGAATCTAAAACTGGACTCACAGGAGAGGTTCAAATCATAGAAAGTTAGAGTGTCAGTCCTCTTGTACTTAAGTCGGCATTGTGCCTTTTGCATTAAGTTCGGATGCAATATCTGTGTTTCATAGTCAATAAGAAGGTGCAAGGTATATTGCAAACCTGAAGTGAAGCATCGGAATCTAAAACTGGACTCACAGGAGACGTTCAAATCATAGAAAGTGAGAGTGTCAGTCCTCTTGTACTTAAGTCGGCATTGTGCCTTTTGTATAAAATTCGGATGCAATTTCTGTGTTTCATCGTCAATAAGAAGGTGCAAGGTATACAGTAATCTTGTAGTGAAGCATCGGAATCCAAAACTGGATTCACAGGAGAGGTTCAAATCGTAGAAAGTGAGAGTGTCAGTCCTCTTGTACTTAAGTCGGCATTGTGCCTTTTGCATTAAATTTGGATACAATTTCTGTGATTCATCGTCAATATGAAGGTGCATGGTATACAGTAAACCTTAAGTCAAGCATCGGAATCTAAAACTGGACTCACAGGAGAGGTTCAAATCATAGAAAGCTAGAGTGTCAGTCCTCTTGTACTTAAGTCAGCATTGTGCCTTTTGTATTAAATTCGGATGCAATTTCTGTGTTTCATCGTCAATAAGAAGGACCAAGGGATACAGTAAACCTGACGTGAAGCATCGGATTCTAACACTGGACTCACAGGAGAGGCTCAAATCAGAGAAAGTGAGAGTTCTGTCCACATGTACTTAAGCCGGCATTGTGCCTTTTTTATTAAATTCGGATGCATTTTCTGTGTTTCATCGTCAATAAGAAGGTGCAAGGTATACAGTAAACCTTAAGTGAAGCATCGGAATCTAAAACTGGACTCATGGGCGAGGTTCAAATCATAGAAAGTGAGAGTGTCAGTCTTCTTGTACTTAAGTCGGCATTGTGCCTTTTGTATTAAATTCGGAGGCATTTTCTGTGTTTCATCGTCAATAAGAATGTGCAAGGTATACAGTAAACCTTAAGTCAAGCATCGGAATCTAAAACTGGACTCACAGGAGAGTTTCAAATCATAGAAAGCTAGAGTGTCAGTCCTCTTGTACTTAAGTCAGCATTGTGCCTTTTGTATTAAATTCGGATGCAATCTCTGTGTTTCATCGTGAATAAGAAGGTGCAAGGTATTCAGTTAACCTGAAGTGAAGCATCGGAATCTAAAACTGGACTCATGGGCGAGGTTCAAATCATAGAAAGTGAGAGTGTCAGTCTTCTTGTACTTAAGTCGGCATTGTGCCTTTTGTATAAAATTCGGATGCAATTTCTGTGTTTCATCGTCAATAAGAAGGTGCAAGGTATACAGTAAACCTGAAATGAAGCATCGGAATCTAAAACTGTACTCACAGGAGAGGTTCAAATCATAGAAAGTTAGAGTGTCAGTCCTCTTGTACTTAAGTCGGCATTGTGCCTTTTGCATTTAGTTCGGATGCAATTTCTGTGTTTCATCGTCAATAAGAAGGTGCAAGGTATACAGTAATCTTGAAGTGAAGCATCGGAATCTAAAACTGGATTCACAGGAGAGGTTCAAATCGTAGAAAGTGAGAGTGTCAGTCCTCTTGTACTTAAGTCGGCATTGTGCCTTTTGCATTAAATTTGGATGCAATTTCTGTGATTCATCGTCAATATGAAGGTGCATGGTATACAGTAAACCTTAAGTCAAGCATCGGAATCTAAAACTGGACTCACAGGAGAGGTTCAAATCATAGAAAGCTAGAGTGTTAGTCCTCTTGTACTTAAGTCAGCATTGTGCCTTTTGTATTAAATTCGGATGCAATTTCTGTGTTTCATCGTCAATGAGAAGGTCCAAGGGATACAGTAAACCTGAAGTGAAGCATCGGAATCTAAAACTGGACTCACTGGAGAGGTTCAAATCATAGAAAGTGAGAGTGTCAGTCCTCATGTACTTAAGTCGGCATTGTGCCTTTTGTATTACACACGAATGCAATTTTGAGTTTCATCGTCAGTAAGAAGGTGCAAGGTATACAGTAAACCTGAAGTGAAGCATCGGAATCTAAAACTGGACTCACAGGAGAGGTTCAAATCATAGAAAGCTAGAGTGTCAGTCCTCTTGTACTTAAGTCGGCATTTTGCCTTTTGCATTAAGTTCGGATGCAATTTCTGTGTTTCATCGTCAATAAGAAGGTGCAAGGTATACAGTAAACCTTAAGTGAAGCATCGGAATCTAATACTGGACTCACAGGAGAGGTTCAAATCATGGAAAGCTAGAGTGTCAGTCCTCTTGTACTTAAGTCGGCATTGTGCCTTTTGTATTAAATTCGGATGCGATTTCTGTCTTTCATCGTCAGTAAGAATGTCCAAGGGATACAGTAAACCTGAAGTGAAGCATCGGAATCTAAAACTGGACTCACTGGAGAGGTTCAAATCATAGAAAGTGAGAGTGTCAGTCCTCATGTACTTAAGTCGGCATTGTGCCTTTTGTATTACATACGAATGCAATTTTGAGTTTCATCGTCAGTAGGAAGGTGCAAGGTATACAGTAAACCTGAAGTGAAGCATCGGAATCTAAAACTGGAGTCACGGGAGAGGTACAAATCATGGAAAGCTAGAGTGTCAGTCCTCTTGTACTTAAGTCGGCATTGTGCCTTTTGCATTAAGTTCGGTGGAATTTCTGTGTTTCATCGTCAATAAGAAGGTGCAAGGTATACAGTAAACCTTAAGTGAAGCATCGGAATCTAAAACTGGACTCACAGGAGAGGTTCAAATCATGGAAAGCTAGAGTGTCAGTCCTCTTGTACTTAAGTCGGCATTGTGCCTTTTGTATTAAATTCGGATGCGATTTCTGTGTTTCATCGTCAGTAAGAAGGTCCAAGGGATACAGTAAACCTGAAGTGAAGCATCCGAATCTAAAACTGGACTCACAGGAGAGCTTCAAATCATAGAAAGCTAGAGTGTCAGTCCTCTTGTACTTAAGCCGGCATTGTGCCTTTTGCATTAAGTTCGGATGCAATTTCTGTGTTTCATCGTCAATAAGAAGGTGCAAGGTATACAGTAAACCTTAAGTGAAGCATCGGAATCTAAAACTGGACTCACAGCAAGGGTTCAAATCATGGAAAGCTAGAGTGTCAGTCCTCTTGTACTTAAGTCGTCATTGTGCCTTTTGTATTAAAAATGGATGCAATTTCTGTGTTTCATCGTCAATAAGATGGTGCAAGGTATACAGTAAACCTGAAGTGAAGCATCGGAATCTAAAACTGGACTCACAGGAGAGGTTCAAATCATAGAAAGTTAGAGTGTCAGTCCTCTTGTACTTAAGTCGGCATTGTGTCTTTTGCATTAAGTTCGGATGCAATTTCTGTGTTTCATCGTCAATAAGAAAGTGCAAGGTATACAGTAAACCTTAAGTGCAGCATCGGAATCTAAAACTGGACTCACAGGAGAGGTTCAAATCATGGAAAGCTAGAGTGTCAGTCCTCTTGTTCTTAAGTCGGCATTGTGCCTTTTGTATTAAATTCGGATGCGATTTCTGTGTTTTATCGTCAATAAGAAGGACCAAGGGATGTAGTAAACCTGACGTGAAGCATCGGATTCTAAAACTGGACTCACGGGAGAGGTACAAATCGTAGAAAGTGAGTGTGTCAGTCCTCTTGTACTTAAGTCGGCATTGTGCCTTTTGTATTAAATTCGAATGCAATTTCTGTGTTTCATAGTCAATAAGAAGGTGCAAGGTATATTGTAATCCTGAAGTGAAGCATCGGAATCTAAAACTGGACTCACAGGAGACGTTCAAATCATAGAAAGTGAGAGTGTCAGTCCTTTTGTACTTAAGTCGGCATTGTGCCTTTTGTATTAAATTCGGATGCAATTTCTGTGCTTCATCGTCAATAAGAAGGTGCAAGGTATACAGTAAACCTGAAGCGAAGCATCGGAAATTAAACTGGACTCACAGGAGAGGTTCAAATCGTAGAAAGTGAGAGTGTCAGTCCTCTTGTATTTAAGTCGGCATTGTGCCTTTTGCATTAAATTTGGATGCAATTTCTGTGATTCATCGACAATAACAAGGTCCATGGTATACAGTAAACCTTAAGTCCATCATCGGAATCTAAAACTGGACTCACAGAAGAGGTTCAAACCATAGAAAGCTAGAGTGTCAGTCCTCTTGTACTTAAGTCGGCATTGTGCCTTTTGCATTCAATTCGGATGCAATTTCTGTGTTTCATCGTCAATAAGAAGGACCAAGGGATGTAGTAAACCTGACGTGAAGCATCGGATTCTAAAACTGGACTCACAGGAGTGGTTCAAATCAGAGAAAGTGAGAGTGTCAGTCCGCATGTACTTAAGTCGGCATTGTGCCTTTTGTATTACATTCGGATGTAATTTCTGTGTTTCATCGTCAATAAGAAGGTGCAAGGTATACAGTTAACCTGAAGTGAAGCATCGGAATCTAAATCGGGACTCATGGGCGATGTTCAAATCATAGAAAGTAAGAGTGTCAGTCCTCTTGTACTTAAGTCGGCATTGTGCCTTTTGTATATAATTCGGATGCAATTTCTGTGTTTCATCGTCAATAAGAAGGTGCAAGGTATACAGTAATCTTGAAGTGAAGCATCGGAATCTAAAACTGGATTCACAGGAGAGGTTCAAATCGTAGAAAGTGAGTGTGTCAGTCCTCTTGTACTTAAGTCGGCATTGTGCCTTTTGTATTAAATTCGAATGCAATTTCTGTGTTTCATAGTCAATAAGAAGGTGCAAGGTATATTGTAATCCTGAAGTGAAGCATCGGAATCTAAAACTGGACTCACAGGAGACGTTCAAATCATAGAAAGTGAAAGTGTCAGTCCTTTTGTACTTAAGTCGGCATTGTGCCTTTTGCATTAAATTTGGATGCAATTTCTGTGATTCATCGTCAATATGAAGGTGCATGCTATACAGTAAACCTTAAGTCAAGCATCGGAATCTAAAACTGGACTCACAGGAGAGGTTCAAATCATAGAAAGCTAGAGTGTCAGTCCTCTTGTACTTAAGTCAGCATTGTGCCTTTTGTATTAAATTCGGATGCAATTTCTGTGTTTCATCGTCAATAAGAAGGACCAAGGGATACAGTAAACCTGACGTGAAGCATCGGATTCTAAAACTGGACTCACAGGAGAGGCTCAAATCAGAGAAAGTGAGAGTTCTGTCCACATGTACTTAAGCCGGCATTGTGCCTTTTGTATTAAATTCGGATGCATTTTCTGTGTCTCATCGTCAATAAGAAGGTGCAAGGTATACAGTAAACCTTAAGTGAAGCATCGGAATCTAAAACTGGACTCACAGGAGAGGTTCAAATCATGGAAAGCTAGAGTGTCAGTCCTCTTGTACTTAAGTCGGCATTGTGCCTTTTGCATTAAGTTCGGATGCAATTTCTGTGTTTCATCGTCAATAAGAAGGTGCAAGGTATACAGTAATCTTGAAGTGAAGCATCGGAATCTAAAACTGGATTCACAGGAGAGGTTCAAATCGTAGAAAGTGAGAGTGTCAGTCCTCTTGTACTTAAGTCGGCATTGTGCCTTTTGCATTAAATTTGGATGCAATTTCTGTGATTCATCGTCAATATGAAGGTGCATGGTATACAGTAAACCTTAAGTCAAGCATCGGAATCTAAAACTGGACTCACAGGAGAGGTTCAAATCATAGAAAGCTAGAGTGTCAGTCCTCTTGTACTTAAGTCACCATTGTGCATTTTGTATTAAATTCGGATGCAATTTCTGTGTTTCATCGTCAATAAGAAGGTGCAAGGTATTCAGTTAACCTGAAGTGAAGCATCGGAATTTAAAACTGGACTCATGGGCGAGGTTCAAATCATAGAAAGTGAGAGTGTCAGTCTTCTTGTACTTAAGTCGGCATTGTGCCTTTTGTATAAAATTCGGATGCAATTTCTGTGTTTCATCGTCAATAAGAAGGTGCAAGGTATACAGTAAACCTGAAATGAAGCATCGGAATCTGAAACTGTACTCGCAGGAGAGGTTCAAATCATAGAAAGTTAGAGTGTCAGTCCTCTTGTACTTAAGTCGCCATTGTGCCTTTTGCATTAAGTTCGGATGCAATTTCTGTGTTTCATCGTCAATAAGAAGCTGTAAGGTATACAGTAATCTTGAAGTGAAGCATCGGAATCTAAAACTGGATTCACAGGAGAGGTTCAAATCGTAGAAAGTGAGAGTGTCAGTCCTCTTGTACTTAAGTCGGCATTGTGCCTTTTGCATTAAATTTGGATGCAATTTCTGTGATTCATCGTCAATATGAAGGTGCATGGTATACAGTAAACCTTAAGTCAAGCATCGGAATCTAAAACTGGACTCACAGGAGAGGTTCAAATCATAGAAAGCTAGAGTGTCAGTCCTCTTGTACTTAAGTCAGCATTGTGCCTTTTGTATTAAATTCGGATGCAATTTCTGTGTTTCATCGTCAATAAGAAGGACCAAGGGATACAGTAAAACTGACGTGAAGCATCGGATTCTAACACTGGACTCACTGGAGAGGTTCAAATCATAGAAAGTGAGAGTGTTAGTCCTCATGTACTTAAGTCGCCATTGTGCCTTTTGTATTACATACTAATGCAATTTGAGTTTCATCGTCAGTAAGAAGGTGCAAGGTATACAGTAAACCTGAAGTGAAGCATTGGAATCTAAAACTGGACTCACGGGAGAGGTACAAATCATGGAAAGCTATTGTGTCAGTCCTCTTGTACTTAAGTCGGTATTGTGCCTTTTGCATTACGTTCGGATGCAATTTCTGTGTTTCATCGTCAATAAGAAGGTGCAAGGTATACAGTAAACCTTAAGTGAAGCATCGGAATCTAAAACTGGACTCACAGGAGAGGTTCAAATCATGGAAAGCTAGAGTGTCAGTCCTCTTGTACTTAAGTCGGCATTGTGCCTTTTGTATTAAATTCGGATGCGATTTCTGTGTTTCATCGTCAGTAAGAAGGTCCAAGGGATACAGTAAACCTGAAGTGGAGCATCGGAATCTAAAACTGGACTCACTGGAGCGGTTCAAATCATAGAAAGTGAGAGTGTCAGACCTCATGTACTTAAGTCGGCATTGAGCCTTTTGTATTACATACGAATGCAATTTTGAGTTTCATCGTCAGTAAGAAGGTGCAAGGTATACAGTAAACCTGAGGTGAAGCATCGGAATCTAAAACTGGAGTCACGGGAGAGGTACAAATCATGGAATGCTAGAGTGTCAGTCCTCTTGTACTTAAGTCGGCATTGTGCCTTTTGCATTAAGTTCGGTGGAATTTCTGTGTTTCATCGTCAATAAGAAGGTGCAAGGTATACAGTAAACCTTAAGTGAAGCATCGGAATCTAAAACTGGACTCACAGGAGAGGTTCAAATCATGGAAAGCTAGAGTGTCAGTCCTCTTGTACTTAAGTCGGCATTGTGCCTTTTGTATTAAATTCGGATGCGATTTCTGTGTTTCATCGTCAGTAAGAAGGTCCAAGGGATACAGTAAACCTTAAGTGCAGCATCGGAATCTAAAACTGGACTCACAGGAGAGGTTCAAATCATGGAAAGCATGAGTGTCAGTCCTCTTGTTCTTAAGTCGGCATTGTGCCTTTTGTATTAAATTCGGATGCGATTTCTGTGTTTCATCGTCACTAAGAAGGTCCAAGGGATACAGTAAACCTGAAGTGAAGCATCGGAATCTAAAACTGGACTCACTGGAGAGGTTCAAATCATAGAAAGTGAGAGTGTCAGTCCTCATGTACTTAAGTCGGCATTGTGCCTTTTGTATTACATACGAATGCAATTTTGAGTTTCATCGTCAGTAAGAAGGTGCAAGGTATACAGTAAACCTAAAGTGAAGCATCGGAATCTAAAACTGGACTCACGGGAGAGGTACAAATCGTAGAAAGTGAGTGTGTCAGTCCTCTTGTACTTAAGTCGGCATTGTGCCTTTTGTATTAAATTCGAATGCAATTTCTGTGTTTCATAGTCAATAAGAAGGTGCAAGGTATATTGTAATCCTGAAGTGAAGCATCGGAATCTAAAACTGGACTCACAGGAGACGTTCAAATTATAGAAAGTGAGAGTGTCAGTCCTTTTGTACTTAAGTCGGCATTGTGCCTTTTGTATTAAATTCGGATGCAATTTCTGTGCTTCATCGTCAATAAGAAGGTGCAAGGTATACAGTAAACCTGAAGCGAAGCATCGGAAACTAAAACTGGACTCACAGGAGAGGTTCAAATGGTAGAAAGTGAGAGTGTCAGTCCTCTTGTATTTAAGTCGGCATTGTGCCTTTTGCATTAAATTTGGATGCAATTTCTGTGATTCATCGACAATAACAAGGTCCATGGTATACAGTAAACCTTAAGTCCAGCATCGGAATCTAAAACTGGACTCACAGAAGAGGTTCAAACCATAGAAAGCTAGAGTGTCAGTCCTCTTGTACTTAAGTCGGCATTGTGCCTTTTGCATTAATTTCGGATGCTATTTCTGTGTTTCATCGTCAATAAGAATGTGCAAGGTATACAGTAATCTTGAAGTGAAGCATCGGAACCTAAAACTGGATTCACAGGAGAGGTTCAAATCGTAGAATGTGAAAGTGTCAGTCCTCTTGTACTTAAGTCGGCATTGTGCATTTGTATTAAATTCGGATGCAATTTCTGTGTTTCATCGTCAATAAGAAGGTGGAAGGTATACAGTAAACCTGAAGTGAAGCATCAGAATCTAAAAAAGGACCCACAGGAGAAGTTCAAATCATAGAAAGTGAGAGTGTCAGTCCTCTTGTACATAAGTAGGCATAGTGCCTTTTGTATTAAATTCGGATGCAATTACTGTGTTTCATTGTCAATAAATAGGTGCAAGGTATACAGTAAACCTGAAGTGAAGCATCGGAATCTAAAAGTGGAATCACAGGAGAGGTTCAAATCGTTGAAAGTGAAAGTGTCAGTCCTCTTGTACTAAAGTCGGCATTGTGCTTTTTGTATTAAATTTTGATGCAATTTCTGTGTTTCATTGTCAATAAGAAGGTGCAAGGTATACAGTGAACCTGAAGTGAAGCATCGGAATCTAAAACTGGACTAACAGGCGAGGTTCAAATCATAGAAAGTGAGAGTTTCAGTCCTCTTGTACTTAAGTCGGCATTGTGCGTTTTGTATTATATTCGGATGCATTTTCTGTGTTTCATCGTCAATAAGAAGGTGCAAGGTATACAGTAAACCTGAAGTGGACCATCGGAATCTAAAACTGGACTCACGGGCGAGGTCGAAATCATAGAATGAGAGAGTGTCAGTCCTCTTGTACTTAAGTCGGCATTGTGCCTTTTGTATTAAATTCGGATGCAATTTCTGTGTTTCATCGTCAATAAGAAGGTGCAAGGTATAAAGTAATCTTGAAAATGAAGCATCGGAATGTAAAACTGGACTCACAGGAGAGGTTCAAATCATAGAAAAGGAGAGTGTCAGCTCTCTTGTAGTTAAGTCGGCATTGTGCCTTTTGTATTAAATTCGGATGCAATTTCTGTGTTTCATCGTCAATAAGAAGGTGCAAGGTATACAGTAAACCTTAAGTGAAGCATCGGAAACTAAAACTGGACTCACAGGAGAGGTTCAAATCATAGAAAGTGAGAGTGTTAGTCCTCTTGTACTTAAGTCGGCATTGTGCCTTTTGTATTAAATTCGGATGCAATTTCTGTGTTTCATCGTCAATAAGAAGGTCCAAGGGATTCAGTAAACCTGAAGTGAAGCATCGGAATCTAAAACTGGACTCGCAGGAGAGGTCCCAATCATAGAAAGTGAGAGTGTCAGTCCTCATGTACTTAAGCTGGCATTGTGTTTTTTGTATTACATTCGGATGCAATTTCTGTGTTTCATCGTCAATAAGAAGGTGCAAGGTATACTGTAAACCTGAAGTGAAACATCGGAAACTAAAACTGCACTCACAGGAGAGGTTCAAATCGTAGAAACTGAGAGTGTCAGTCCTCTTGTACTTAAGTCGGCATTGTGCCTTTTGTGTTACATTCGGATGCAATTTCTAAGGTTCATCGTCAATAAGAATGTGTAACGTATACAGCAAACCTAAAGTGAAGCTTCGGAATCTAAAACTGGACTCACAGGAGAGGTTCAAATCATAGAAAGTGAGGGTGTTGGTCCTCTTTTACTTAAAACGGCATTGTGCCTTTTGTAATAAATTTGCATGCAATTTCTGTGTTTCATCGTCAATAAGAAGGTCCAAGGGATACAGTAAACCTGAAGTGAAGCATCGGAATCTAAAACTGGACTCACAGGAGAGGTTCAAATCGTAGAATGTGAGAGTGTCAGTCCTCTTGTACTTAAGTCGGCATTGTGCCTTCTGTATTAAATTGGGATGCAATTTCTGTGTTTTATCGTCAATAAGAAGGTGGAAGGTATACAGTAAACCTGAAGTGAAGCATCAGAATCTAAAAAAGACTCACAGGAGAGGTTCAAATCATAGAAAGTGAGAGTGTCAGTCCTCTTGTACTTAAGTCGGCATTGTGCCTTTTGTATAACATTCGGATGCAATTTCTGTGTTTCATCGTCAATAAGAACGTGCAAGGTATACAGTAAACCTGAAGTGAAGCATCGGAATCAAAAACTGGACTCACAAGAGAGGTTCAAATCGACGAAAGTGAAAGTGTCAGTCCTCTTGTACTAAAGTCGGCATTGTACCTTTTGTATTAAATTTTAATGCAATTTCTGTGTTTCATTGTCAATAAGGAGGTGCAAGGTATACAGTGAACCTGAAGTGAAGCATCCGAATCTAAAACTGGACTAACAGGCGAGGTTCAAATCATAGAAAGTGAGAGTTTCAGTCCTCTTGTACTTAAGTCGGCATTGTGCGTTTTGTATTAAATTCGGATGAATTTTCTGTGTTTCATCGTCATTAAGAAGGTGCAAGGTATACAGTAAACCTGAAGTGAAACATCGGAATCTAAAACTGGACTCACGGGCGAGGTTGAAATCATAGAAAGTTAGAGTGTCAGTCCTCTTGTACTTAAGTCGGCATTGTGCCTTTTGTATAACATTCGGATGCAATTTCTGTGTTTCATCGTCAATAAGAAGGTGCAAGGTATACAGTAAACTTGAAGTGAAACATCGGAATCTAAAACTGGACTCACAGGAGAGGTTCAGATCATAGAAAGTTAGAGTATCAGTCCTCTTGTACTTAAGTCGGCATTGTGCCTTTTGCATTAATTTCGGATGCAATTTCTGTGTTTCATCGTCAATAAGAAGGTGCAAGGTATAAAGTAATCTTAAAAATGAAGCATCGGAATGTAAAACTGGACTCACAGGAGAGGTTCAAATCATAGAAAGTAAGAGTGTCAGTCCTCTTGTACTTAAGTCGGCTTTGTGCCTTTTGTATTAAATTCGGATGCAATTTCTGTGTTTCATCGTCAATAAGATGGTGCAAGGTATACAGTAAACCTTAAGTGAAACATCAGAATCTAAAACTGGACTCACAGGAGAGGTTCAAATCACAGAAAGTGAGAGTGTCAGTCCTCTTGTACTTAGGTCGGCATTGTGCCTTTTGTATTAAATTCGGATGCAATTTCTGTGTTTCATCATCAATAAGAAGGTCCAGGGGATACAGTAAACCTGAAGTGAAGCATCGGAATCTAAAACTGGACTCGCAGGAGAGGTTCAAATCATAGAAAGTGAGAGTGTCAGTCCTCATGTACTTAAGCTGGCATTGTGTTTTTTGTATTACATTCGGATGCAATTTCTGTGTTTCATCGTCAATAAGAAGGTGTAACGTATACAGCAAACCTGAAGTGAAGCTTCGGAATCTAAAACTGGACTCACACGAGAGGTTCAAATCATAGAAAGTGAGGGTGTCGGTCCTCTTTTACTTAAGTCGGCATTGTGTATTTTGTATTAATTTCGGATGCAATTTCTGTGATTGATCGTCAATAAGAAGGTGCAAGGTATACGGTAAACCTGAAGTGAAGCATCGGAATCTAATACTGGATTCACAACAGAGGTTCAAATCATAGAAAGTGAGAGTGTCAGTCCTTATTTACTTAAGTCGGCATTGTGCCTCTTGTATTGAATTCGGATGCAATTTCTGTGTTTCATCGTCAATAAGAAGGTCCAAGTAATACTCGAAACCAGAAGTGAAGCATCAGAATCTAAAATTGGACTCACAGGAGAGGTTCGAATCGTAGAAAGAGAGAGTGTCAGTCCTCTTGTACTTAAGTCGGCATTGTGTCTTTGTATTAATCTCGGATGCAATTTCTGTGTTTCATCGTCAATAAGTGGGTGCAAGGTATACAGTAAACTTGAAGTGAAGAATCAAAATCTAAAACTGGACTCACAGGAGAGGATCAAATCGTAGAAAGTGAGAGTGTCAGTCCTCTTGTACTTAAGTCGGCATTGTGCCTTTTGTATTAAATTCGGATGCAATTTCTGTGTTTCATCGTCAATATGAAGGTCCAAGGGATACAGTAAACCTGAAGTGAAGCATCGGAATCTAAAACTAGACTCACAGAAGAGGTTCAAATCGTACAAAGTGAGAGTGTCAGTTCTCCTGTATTTAAGTCGGCATTTTGCCTTTTGTATTAAATTCTGATGCAATTTCTGTGTTTCATCGTCAACAAGAAGGTACAAGGTATACAGTAAACCTGAAGTGAAGCATCGGAATCTAAAACTGGACTCGCAGGAGAGTTTCAAATCATAGAAAGTTAGTGTGTCAGTCCTCTTGTACTTAAGTCCGCATTGTGCCTTTTGTATTAATTTCGGATGCAATTTCTGTGTTTCATCGTCAATAAGAAGGTCCAAGGGATACTGTAAACCTGAAGTGAAGCATCGGAATCTAAAACTGGACTCACAGGAGAGGTTCAAATCGTAGAAAGTGAGAGTGTCAGTCCTCTTGTACTTAAGTCGGCATTGTGCTTTTTGTATTAAATTCGGATGCAATTTCTGTGTTTCATCGTCAATGAGAAGGTCCAAGGGATACAATAAACCTGAAGGGAAGCATTGGAATTTATAACTGGACTCACAGGAGAGGTTCAAATCGTAGAAAGTGAGAGTGTCAGTCCTCTTGTACTTAAGTCGGCATTGTGCCTTTTGTATTAAATTCGGTTGCAATATCTGTGTTTCATCGTCAATAAGAAGGTGCAAGGTATACAGCAAACCTGAAGTGAAGCTTCGGAATCTAAAACTGGACTCACAGGAGAGGTTCAAATCGTAGAAAGTGAGAGTGTCAGTCCTCTTTTACTTAAAACGGCATTGTGCCTTTTGTATTAAATTCGCATGCAATTTCTGTGTTTCATCGCCAATAAGAAGGTCCGAGGGATACAGTAAACCTGAACTAAAGCATCTGAATCTAAATCTGGACTCACAGGAGAGGTTCAAATCATAGAAAGTTATAGTGTCAGTCCTCGTGTATTTAGTCGGCATTGTGCCTTATGTGTTAAATTCGGATGCAAACTCTGTGTTTCATCGTCAATAAGCAGGTGCAAGGATACAGTAAATCAGAAGTGAAGCATCGGAATCTAAAACTGGACTCACAGGAGAGGTTCAAATCATAGAAAGTGAGAGTGTCAGTCCTCTTGTACTTAAGTCTGCATTGTGCCTTTTGTACTACATTCCGATGCAATTTCTGTGTTTCATCATCAATAAGAAGGTGCAAGGTATACAGTGAATCTGAGGTTAAGCATCGGAATCTATAACTGCACTTTCAGGAGAGGTTCAAATCGTAGAAACTGAGAGTGTCAGTCCTCTTGTACTTAAGTCTGCATTGTGCCTTTTGTATTAAATTCGGATGCAATTTCTGTGTTTCATCGTCAATAAGAAGGTGAAAGGTATACAGGAAACCTGAAGTGAAGCTTCGGAATCTCAAACTGGGCTCAAGGGAGAGGTTCAAATCATAGAAAGTGAGAGCGTCAGTCCTCTTTTACTTAAGTCGGCATTGTGCCTTTTGTACTACATTCGGATGCAATTTCTGTGTTCCACCGCCAATAAGAAGGTCCATGGGATACAGTAAACCTGAAGTGAAGCATCGGAATCTAAAACTGGACTCACAGGAGAGGTTCAAATCATAGATAGTGAGAGTGTCAGTCCTCTTTTACTTAAGTCGGCATTGTGCCTTTTGTATTAGATTCGGATGCAATTTCTGTGTTTCATCGTCAATAAGAAGGCGCAAGGTATACAGAAAACCTAAAGTGAAGAATCGGAATCTAAAACTGGACTCACAGGAGAGGATCAAATGGTTAGAAAGTGAGAGTGTCTGTCCTCTTGTACTTACGTCGGCATTGTCCTTTTATATTAAATTAGGATCTAATTTCTGTGTTTCATCGTTAATAAGTAGGTCCAAGGGATACAGCGAACCTGAAGTGAAGCATCGGAATCTAAAACTGGACTCGCAGGAGAGGTTCAAATCATAGACAGTTAGAGTGTCAGTCCTCTTGTACCTAAGTCCGCATTGTGCCTATTGTATTAAATTCGGTTGCAATTTCTGTGTTTCATCGTCAATAAGAAGGTGCAAGGTATACAGCAAACCTGAAGTGAAGCTTCGGAATCTAAAACTGGACTCACAGTAGAGGTTCAAATCACAGAAAGTGAGAGTGTCAGTCTTCTTTTACTTAAGTCGGCATTGTGCCTTTTGTATTAAATTCGGATGCTATTTCTGTGTTCCATCGTCAATGAGAAGATCCAAGGGATACAGTAAACCTGAAGTGAAGCATCAGAATCTAAAAAAGGACTCACAGGAGAGGTTCAAATCATAGAAAGTGAGAGTGTCAGTCCTCTTGTACTTAAGTAGGCATAGTGCCTTTTGTATTAAATTCGGATGCAATTACTGTGTTTCATTGTCAATAAGAACGTGCAAGGTATACAGTAAACCTGAAGTGAAGCATCGGAATCTAAAACTGGACTCACAAGAGAGGTCAAATCGTTGAAAGTGAAAGTGTCAGTCCTCTTGTACTAAAGTCGGCATTGTGCCTTTTGTATTAAATTTTGATGGAATTTCTGTGTTTCATCGTCAATAAGAAGGTCCAAGGGATACAGTAAACCTGTAGTGAAGCATCGGAATCTAAAACTGGATTCGCAGGAGAGGTTCAAATCATAGAAAGTGAGAGTGTCAGTCCTCATGTACTTAAGCTGGCATTGTGTTTTTTGTATTACATTCGGATGCAATTTCTGTGTTTCATCGTCAATAAGAAGGTACAAGGTATACAGTAAACTTGAAGTGAAACATCGGAATCTAAAACTGCACTCACAGGAGAGATTCAAATCATAGAAAGTTAGAGTATCAGTCCTCTTGTACTTAAGTCGGCATTGTGCCTTTTGCATTAATTTCGGATGCAATTTCTGTGTTTCATCGTCAATAAGAAGGTGCAAGGTATAAAGAAATCTAAAAAATGAAGCATCGGAAAATAAAACTGGACTCACAGGAGAGGTTCAAATCATAGAAAGTAAGAGTGTCAGCTCTCTTGTACTTAAGTCGGCATTGTGCCTTTTGTATTAAATTCGGATGCAATTTCTGTGTTTCATCGTCAATAAGAAGGTGCAAGGTATACAGGAAACCTGAAGTGAAGCTTCGGAATCTAAAACTGGGCTCAAGGGAGAGGTTCAAATCATAGAAAGTGAGAGCGTCAGTCCTCTTTTACTTAAGTCGGCATTGTGCCTTTTGTACTACATTCGGATGCAATTTCTGTGTTCCACCGCCAATAAGAAGGTCCATGGGATACAGTAAACCTGAAGTGAAGCATCGGAATCTAAAACTGGACTCACAGGAGAGGTTCAAATCATAGATAGTGAGAGTGTCAGTCCTCTTTTACTTAAGTCGGCATTGTGCCTTTTGTATTAGATTCGGATGCAATTTCTGTGTTTAATCGTCAATAAGAAGGCGCAAGGTATACAGAAAACCTAAAGTGAAGAATCGGAATCTAAAACTGGACTCACAGGAGAGGATCAAATGGTAGAAAGTGAGAGTGTCTGTCCTCTTGTACTTAAGTCGGCATTGTCCTTTTATATTTCATTAGGATCTAATTTCTGTGTTTCATCGTTAATAAGTAGGTCCAAGGGATACAGCGAACCTGAAGTGAAGCATCGGAATCTAAAACTGGACTCGCAGGAGAGGTTCAAATCATAGACAGTTAGAGTGTCAGTCCTCTTGTACCTAAGTCCGCATTGTGCCTATTGTATTAAATTCGGTTGCAATTTCTGTGTTTCATCGTCAATAAGAAGGTGCAAGGTATACAGCAAACCTGAAGTGAAGCTTCGGAATCTAAAACTGGACTCACAGTAGAGGTTCAAATCACAGAAAGTGAGAGTGTCAGTCTTCTTTTACTTAAGTCGGCATTGTGCCTTTTGTATTAAATTCGGATGCTATTTCTGTGTTCCATCGTCAATGAGAAGATCCAAGGGATACAGTAAACCTGAAGTGAAGCATCAGAATCTACAAAAGGACTCACAGGAGAGGTTCAAATCATAGAAAGTGAGAGTGTCAGTCCTCTTGTACTTAAGTAGGCATAGTGCCTTTTGTATTAAATTCGGATGCAATTACTGTGTTTCATTGTCAACAAGAAAGTGCAAGGTATACAGTAAACCTGAAGTGAAGCATCGGAATCTAAAACTGGACTCACAAGAGAGGTTCAAATCGTTGAAAGTGAAAGTGTCAGTCCTCTTGTACTAAAGTCGGCATTGTGCCTTTTGTATTAAATTTTGATGGAATTTCTGTGTTTCATCGTCAATAAGAAGGTCCAAGGGATACAGTAAACCTGAAGTGAAGCATCGGAATCTAAAACTGGATTCGCAGGAGAGGTTCAAATCATAGAAAGTGAGAGTGTCAGTCCTCATGTACTTAAGCTGGCATTGTGTTTTTTGTATTACATTCGGATGCAATTTCTGTGTTTCATCGTCAATAAGAAGGTGCAAGGTATACAGTAAACTTGAAGTGAAACATCGGAATCTAAAACTGGACTCACAGGAGAGGTTCAAATCATAGAAAGTTAGAGTATCAGTCCTCTTGTACTTAAGTCGGCATTGTGCCTTTTGCATTAATTTCGGATGCAATTTCTGTGTTTCATCGTCAATAAGAAGGTGCAAGGTATAAAGAAATCTTAAAAATGAAGCATCGGAAAGTAAAACTGGACTCACAGGAGAGGTTCAAATCATAGAAAGTAAGAGTGTCAGCTCTCTTGTACTTAAGTCGGCATTGTGCCTTTTGTATTACATTCGGATGCAATTTCTGTGTTTCATCGTCAATAAGATGGTGCAAGGTATACAGTAAACCTTAAGTGAAGCATCGGAATCTAAAACTGGACTCACAGGAGAGGTTCAAATCATAGAAAGTGAGAGTGTCAGTCCTCATTTACTTAAGTCGGCATTGTGCCTTCTGTATTGAATTCGGATGCAATTTCTGTGTTTCATCGTCAATAAGAAAGTCCAAGTAATACTGGAAATCTGAAGTGAAGCACCAGAATCTAAAATTGGACTCACAGGAGAGGTTCGAATCGTAGAAAGAGAGAGTGTCAGTCCTCTTGTACTTAAGTCGGCATTGTGTCTTTGTATTAATCTCGGATGCAATTTCTGTGATTCATCGTCAATAAGAGGGTGCAAGGTATACAGTAAACCTGAAGTGAAGAATCAAAATCTAAAACTGGACTCACAGGAGAGGATCAAATCTTAGAAAGTGAGAGTGTCAGTCCTCTTGTACTTAAGTCGGCATTGTGCTTTTTGTAATAAATTCGGATGCAATTTCTGTGTTTCATCGTCAATATGAAGGTCCAAGGGATACACTAAACCTGAAGTGAAGCATCGGAATCTAAAACTAGACTCACAGAAGAGGTTCAAATCGTAGAAAGTGAGAGTGTCAGTTCTCCTGAATTTAAGTCGGCATTTTGCCTTTTGTATTAAATTCTGATGCAATTTCTGTGTTTCATCGTCAACAAGAAGGTAGAAGGTATACAGTAAACCTGAAGTGAAGCATCGGAATCTAAAACTGGACTCGCAGGAGAGGTTCAAATCATAGAAAGTTAGTGTGTCAGTCCTCTTGTACTTAAGTCCGCATTGTGCCTTTTGTATTAATTTCGGATGCAATTTCTGTGTTTCATCGTCAATAAGAAGGTCCAAGGGATACAGTAAACTTGAAGTGAAGCATCGGAATCTTAAACTGGACTCACAGGAGAGGTTCAAATCGTAGAAAGTGAGAGTGTCAGACCTCTTGTACTTAAGTCGGCATTGTGCCTTTTGTATTATATTCGGTTGCAATTTCTGTGTCTCATCGTCAATATGAAGGTCCAAGGTATACAGCAAACCTGAAGTCAAGCTTCGGAATATAAAACTGGACTCACAGGAGAGGTTCAAATCGTAGAAAGTGAGAGTGTCAGTCCTCTTATACTTAAAATAGCATTGTGCCTTTTGTATTAAATTCGCATGCAATTTCTGTGTTTCATCGTCAATAAGAAGGTCCAAGGGATACAGTAAACCTGAACTAAAGCATCTGAATCTAAAACTGGACTCACAGGAGAGGTTCAAATCTTAGAAAGTTAGAGTGTCAGTCCTCGTGTATTTAGACGGCATTGTGCCTTATGTATTAAATTCGGATGCAAACTCTGTGTTTCATCGTCAATAAGCAGGTGCAAGGATACAGTAAATCAGAAGTGAAGCATCGGAGTCTAAAACTGGACTCACAGGAGAGGTTCAAATCATAGAAAGTGAGAGTGTCAGTCCTCTTGTACTTTATCGGCATTGTGCCTTTTGTATTAAATTCGGATGCAATTTCTGTGTTTCATCGTCAATAAGAAGGTCCAAGGGATACATTAAACCTGAAGTGAAGCATCGGAATCTAAAACTGGACTCGCAGGAGAGGTTCAAATCATAGAAAGTGAGAGTGTCAGTACCCATGTACTTAAGTTGGCATTGTGTATTTTGTATTACAATCGGATGCAATTTCTGTGTTTCATCGTCAATAAGAAAGTGCAAGGTATACAGTAAACCTGAAGTGAAGCATCGGAATCTAAAACTGGACTCGCAGGAGAGGTTCAAATCGTAGAAAGTGAGAGTGTCAGTCCTCTTGGACTTAAGTCGGCATTGTCCTTTTATATTAAATTCGGATGTAATTTCTGTGTTTCATCGTTAATAAGTAGGTCCAAGGGATACAGCGAACCTGAAGTGAAGCATCGGAATCTAAAACTGGACTCGCAGGAGAGGTTCTCATCATAGACATTTAGAGTGTCAGTACGCTTGTACCTAAGTCCGCATTGTGCCTTTTGTATTAAATTCGGTTGCAATTTCTGTGTTTCATCGTCAATAAGAAGGTGCAAGGTATACAGCAAACCTGAAGTGAAGCTTCGGAATCTAACACTGGACTCACAGGAGAGGTTCAAATCACAGAAAGTGAGAGTGTCAGTCCTCTTTTACTTAAGTCGGCATTGTGCCTTTTGTATTAAATTCGGATGCTATTTCTGTGTTCCATCGTCAATGAGAAGATCCAAGGGATACAGTAAACCTGAAGTGAAGCATCAGAGTCTAAAACTGGTCTCACAGGAGAGGTTCAAATCATAGAAAGTGAGTGTGTCAGTCCTCTTTTACTTAAGTCGGCATTGTGCCTTTTGTATTGATTTCGGATGGTATTTCTGTGTTTCATCGTCAATAAGAAGGTGCAAGGTATACAGTAAACCTGAAGTGAAGAATCGGAATCTGAAAATGGACTCACAGGAGAGGATCAAATGGTAGAAAGAGAGAGTGTCAGTCCTCTTGTACTTAAGTCGGCATTGTGTCTTTGTATTAATCTCGGATGCAATTTCTGTGATTCATCGTCAATAAGAGGGTGCAATGTATACAGTAAACCTGAAGTGAAGAATCAAAATCTAAAACTGGACTCACAGGAGAAGATCAAATCTTAGAAAGTGAGAGTGTAAGTCCTCTTGTACTTAAGTCGGCATTGTGCCTTTTGTATTAAATTCGGATGCAATTTCTGTGTTTCATCGTCAATATGAAGGTCCAAGGGATACAGTAAACCTGAAGTGAAGCATCGGAATGTAAAACTAGACTCACAGAAGAGGTTCAAATCGTAGAAGGTGAGAGTGTCAGTTCCCCTGTATTTAAGTCGGCATTTTGCCTTTTGTATTGAATTCTGATGCAATTTCTGTGTTTCATCGTCAACAAGAAGGTACAAGGTATACAGTAAACCTGAAGTGAAGCATCGGAATCTAAAACTGGACTCCCAGGAGAGGTTCAAATCATAGAAAGTTAGTGTGTCAGTCCTCTTGTACTTAAGTCCGCATTGTGCCTTTTGTATTAATTTCGGATGCAATTTCTGTGTTTCATCGTCAATAAGAAGGTCCAAGGGATACAGTAAACCTGAAGTGAAGCATCGGAATCTTAAACTGGACTCACAGGAGAGGTTCAAATCGTAGAAAGTGAGAGTGTCAGTCCTCTTGTACTTAAGTGGGCATTGTGCTTTTAGTATTAAATTCGGATGCAATTTCTGTGTTTCATCGCCAATGAGAAGGTCCAAGGGATACAATAAACCTGAAGGGAAGCATGGGAATTTATAACTGGACTCACAGGAGAGGTTCAAATCGTAGAAAGTGAGAGTGTCAGTCCTCTTGTACTTAAGTCGGCATTGTGCCTTTTCTATTATATTCGGTTGCAATTTCTGTGTCTTATCGTCAATATGAAGGTGCAAGGTATACAGCAAACCTGAAGTGAAGCATCGGAATCTAAAACTGGACTCACAGGAGAGGTTCAAATCGTAGAAAGTGAGAGTGTCAGTCCTCTTTTACTTAAAATGGCATTGTGCCTTTTGTATTAAATTCGCATGCAATTTCTGTGTTTCATCGTCAATAAGAAGGTCCAAGGGATACAGTAAACCTGAACTAAAGCATCTGAATCTAAAACTGGACTCACAGGAGAGGTTCAAATCATAGAAAGTTAGAGTGTCAGTCCTCGTGTATTTAGTCGGCATTGTGCCTTATGTATTAAATTCGGATGCAAACTCTGTGTTTCATCGTCAATAAGCAGGTGCAAGGATACAGTAAATCAGAAGTGAAGCATCGGAGTCTAAAACTGAACTCACAGGAGAAGTTCAAATCATAGAAAGTGAGAGTGTCAGTCCTCTTGTACTTTATCGGCATTGTGCCTTTTGTATTAAATTCGGATGCAATATCTGTGTTTCATCGTCAATAAGAAGGTCCAAGGGATACAGTAAACCTGAAGTGAAGCATCGGAATCTAAAACTGGACTCGCAGGAGAGGTTCAAATCATAGAAAGTGAGAGTGTCAGTACCAATGTACTTAAGTTGGCATTGTGTATTTTGTATTACAATCGGATGCAATTTCTGTGTTTCATCGTCAATAAGAAAGTGCAAGTTATACAGTAAACCTGAAGTGAAGCATCGGAATCTAAAACTGGACTCGCAGGAGAGGTTCAAATCGTAGAAAGTGAGAGTTTCAGTCCTCTTGTACTTAAGTCGGCATTGTCCTTTTATATTAAATTCGGATGTAATTTCTGTGTTTCATCGTTAATAAGTAGGTCCAAGGGATACAGCGAACCTGAAGTGAAGCATCGGAATCTAAAACTGGACTCGCAGGAGAGGTTCACATCATAGACAGTTAGAGTGTCAGTACGCTTGTACCTAAGTCCGCATTGTGCCTTTTGTATTAAATTCGGTTGCAATTTCTGTGTTTCATCGTCAATAAGACGGTGCAAGGTATACAGCAAACCTGAAGTGAAGCTTCGGAATCTAATACTGGACTCACAGGAGAGGTTCAAATCACAGAAAGTGAGAGTGTCAGTCCTCTTTTACTTAAGTCGGCATTGTGCCTTTTGTATTAAATTCGGATGCTATTTCTGTGTTCCATCGTCAATGAGAAGATAGAAGGGATACAGTAAACCTGAAGTGAAGCATCAGAGTCTAAAACTGGACTCACAGGAGAGGTTCAAATCATAGAAAGTGAGTGTGTCAGTCCTCTTTTACTTAAGTCGGCATTGTGCCTTTTGTATTAAATTCGGATGCTATTTCTGTGTTTCATCGTCAATAAGAAGGTGCAAGGTATACAGTAAACCTGAAGTGAAGAATCGGAATCTGAAAATGGACTCACAGGAGAGGATCAAATGGTAGAAAGTGAGAGTGTCTGTCCTCTTGTACTTAAGTCGGCATTGTGCCTTTTGTATTAAATTCTGATGCAATTTCAGTGTTCCATCGTCAATAAGAAGGTCCAAGGGATACAGTAAACCTGAAGTGAAGCATCGGAATCCATAACTGGACTCACAGGAGAGTTTCAAATCGTAGAAAGTGAGTGTGTCAGTCCTCTTGTACTTAAGTCGGCATTGTGCCTTTTGTATTAAATTCGGTTGCAATTTCTGTGTTTCATCGTCAATAAGAAGATGCAAGGTATACAGCAAAGCTGAAGTGAAGCATCAAAATCTAAAACTGGACACACAGGAGAGGTTCAAATCATAGAAAGTGAGAGTGTCAGGCCTCTTTTACTTAAGTCGGCATTGTGCTTTTTGTATTAAATTCGGATGCAATTTCTGTGTATCATCGTCAACACGAAGGTCCAAGGGATACAGTAAACCTGAAGCAAAGCATCGGAATCTAAAACTCGACTCACAGGAGACGTTCAAATCATAGAAACTGAGAGTGTCAGTCCTCTTGTACTTTAGTCGGCATTGGGCCTTTTGTATTAAATTCGGATGCAATTTCTGTGTTTCATCGTCAATAAGAAGGTGCAACGTATACAGTAAACCTGAAGTCAAGCATCGGAATCTAAAACTGGACTCACAGGAGAGGTTCAAATCACAGATAGTGAGAGTGTCAGTCCTCTTTTACTTAAGTCGGCATTGTGCCTTTTGTTTTCAATTTGGTTGCGATTTCTGTGTTCCATCGTCAATGAGAAGATCCAAGGGATATAGTAAACCTGAAGTGAAGCATCGGAGTCTAAAACTGGACTCACAGGAGAGGTTCAAATCATAGACAGTTAGAGTGTCAGTCCTCTTGTACCTAAGTCCGCATTGTGCATTTTGTATTAAATTCGGATGCAATTTCTGTGTTTCATCGTCAATATGAAGGTCCAAGGGATACAGTAACCCTGAAGTGAAGCATCGGAATCTAAAACTGTACTCACAGCAGAGGTTCAAATCGTAGAAAGTGAGAGTGTCAGTCCTCTTGTACTTAGGTCGGCATTGTGCCTTTTGTATTAAATTCGGATGCTATATCTGTTTTTCATCGTCAATAAGAAGGTCCAAGGGATATAGTAAACCTGAAGTGAAGCATCGGAATCTAAAACTGGACTCGCAGGAGAGGTTCAAATCATAGAAAGTGAGAGTGTCAGTCCTCATGTACTTAAGCTGGCATTGTGTTTTTTGTATTACATTCGGATGCAATTTCTGTGTTTCATCGTCAATAAGAAAGTGTAAGGTGTACTGTAAACCTGAAGTGAAGCATCGGAATCTAAACCTGGACTCACAGGAGAGGTTCAAATCATAGTAAGTGAGAGCGTCAGTCTTCTTTTACTTAAGTCGGCATTGTGCCTTCGTACTGAATTCGGAAGAAATATCTGTGTTCCGTCGTCAATAAGAAGGTCCAAGGGATACAGTAAACCTGAAGGGAAGCATCGGAAACTAAAACTGGACTTACAGGAGAGGTTCTTATCATAGATAGTGAGGGTGTCAGTCCTCTTTTACTTAAGTCGGCATTGTGCCTTTTGTATTACATTCGGATGCAATTTCTGTGTTTCATCGTCAATAAGAAGCTGCAAGGTATACAGTAAACCTGAAGTGAAGAATCGGAATCTAAAACTGGACTCACAGGAGAGGATCAAATGGTAGAAAGTGAGAGTGTGTGTCCTCTTGTACTTAAGTCGGCATTGTCCTTTTATATTAAATTCCGATGCAATTTCTGTGTTTCATCGTTAATAAGTAGGTCCAAGGGATACAGTGAACCTGAAGTGAAGCATCGGAATCTAAAACTGGACTCGCAGGAGAGGTTCAAATCATAGACAGTTAGAGTGTCAGTCCTCTTGTACCTAAGTCCGCATTGTGCCTTTTGTATTAAATTCGGTTGTAATTTCTGTGTTTCATCGTCAATAAGAAGGTCCAAGTGATACAGTAACCCTGAAGTGAAGCATCGGAATCTAAAACTGGACTCACAGGAGAGGTTCAAATCGTAGAAAGTGAGAGTGTCAGTCCTCTTGTACTTAAGTCGGCATTGTGCCTTTTGTATTAGATTCGGATGCAATATCTTTGTTTCATCGTCAATAAGAATGTCCAAGGGATACAGTAAACCTGAAGTCAAGCATCGGAATCTATAACTGGACTCACAGGAGAGTTTCAAATCGTAGAATGTGAGTGTGTCAGTCCTCTTGTACTCAAGTCGGCATTGTGCCTTTTGTATTAAATTCGGATGCAATTTCTGTGTTTCATCGTCAATAAGAAGGTCCAAGGAATACAGTAAACCCGAACTAAAGCATCGGAATCTAAAACTGGACTCACAGGAGAGGTTCAAATCATAGAAAGTTAGAGGGTCAGTCCTCTTGTATTTAGTCGGCATTGTGCCTTTTGCATTAAATTCGGATGCAAACTCTGTGTTTCATCGTCAATAAGCAGGTGCAAGGATACAGTAAATCAGAAGTGAAGCATCGGAATCTAAAACTGGACTCACAGGAGAGGTTCAAATCATACAAAGTGAGAGTGTCAGTCCTCTTGTACTTAAGTCGGCATTGTGCCTTTTGTATTAAATTCGGATGCAATTTCTGTGTTTCGTCGTCAATAAGAAGGTCCAAGGGATACAGTGAAAGTGAAGGGTAGCATCGGAATCTAAAACTGGACTCGCAGGAGAGGTTCAAATCGTAGAAAGTGTGAGTGTCAGTCGTCATGTACTTAAGTCGGCATTGTGCCTTTTGTATTAAATTCGGATGCAATTTCTGTGTTTCATGATCAATTAGAAGGTGCAAAGTATACAGTAAACCTGAAGTGAAGCATCGGAATCTAAAACTGCACTTTCAGGAGAGGTTCAAATCGTAGAAACTGAGAGTGTCCGTCCTCTTGTACTTGAGTCGGCATTGTGCCTTTTGTATTAATTTCGGATGCAATTTGTGTGTTTCATCGTCAATAAGAAGGTGCAAGGTATACAGCAAACCTGAAGTGAAGCTTCGGAATCTAAAACTGGACTCACAGGAGAGGTTCAAATCACAGAAAGTGAGAGTGTCAGTCTCCTTTTACTTAAGTCGGCATTGTGCCTTTTGTATTAAATTCGGAAGCGATTTCTGTGTTCCATCGTCAATGAGAAGATCCAAGGGATACAGCAAACCTGAAGTGAAGCATCGGAGTCTAAAAGTGGACTCACAGGAGAGGTTCAAATCATAGAAAGTGAGTGTGTCAGTCCTCTTTTACTTAAGTCGGCATTGTGCCATTTGTATTAAATTCGGATGCAATTTCTGTGTTTCATCGTCAATATGAAGGTCCAAGGGATACAGTAACCCTGAAGTGAAGCATCGGAATCTAAAACTGTACTCACAGCAGAGGTTCAAATCGTAGAAAGTGAGAGTGTCAGTCCTCTTGTACTTAGGTCGGCATTGTGCCTTTTGTATTAAATTCGGATGCTATATCTGTTTTTCATCGTCAATAAGAAGGTCCAAGGGATATAGTAAACCTGAAGTGAAGCATCGGAATCTAAAACTGGACTCGCAGGAGAGGTTCAAATCATAGAAAGTGAGAGTGTCAGTCCTCATGTACTTAAGCTGGCATTGTGTTTTTTGTATTACATTCGGATGCAATTTCTGTGTTTCATCGTCAATAAGAAAGTGTAAGGTGTACTGTAAACCTGAAGTGAAGCATCGGAATCTAAACCTGGACTCACAGGAGAGGTTCAAATCATAGTAAGTGAGAGCGTCAGTCTTCTTTTACTTAAGTCGGCATTGTGCCTTCGTACTGAATTCGGAAGAAATATCTGTGTTCCGTCGTCAATAAGAAGGTCCAAGGGATACAGTAAACCTGAAGGGAAGCATCGGAAACTAAAACTGGACTTACAGGAGAGGTTCTTATCATAGATAGTGAGGGTGTCAGTCCTCTTTTACTTAAGTCGGCATTGTGCCTTTTGTATTACATTCGGATGCAATTTCTGTGTTTCATCGTCAATAAGAAGCTGCAAGGTATACAGTAAACCTGAAGTGAAGAATCGGAATCTAAAACTGGACTCACAGGAGAGGATCAAATGGTAGAAAGTGAGAGTGTGTGTCCTCTTGTACTTAAGTCGGCATTGTCCTTTTATATTAAATTCCGATGCAATTTCTGTGTTTCATCGTTAATAAGTAGGTCCAAGGGATACAGTGAACCTGAAGTGAAGCATCGGAATCTAAAACTGGACTCGCAGGAGAGGTTCAAATCATAGACAGTTAGAGTGTCAGTCCTCTTGTACCTAAGTCCGCATTGTGCCTTTTGTATTAAATTCGGTTGTAATTTCTGTGTTTCATCGTCAATAAGAAGGTCCAAGTGATACAGTAACCCTGAAGTGAAGCATCGGAATCTAAAACTGGACTCACAGGAGAGGTTCAAATCGTAGAAAGTGAGAGTGTCAGTCCTCTTGTACTTAAGTCGGCATTGTGCCTTTTGTATTAAATTCGGATGCAATATCTTTGTTTCATCGTCAATAAGAATGTCCAAGGGATACAGTAAACCTGAAGTCAAGCATCGGAATCTATAACTGGACTCACAGGAGAGTTTCAAATCGTAGAATGTGAGTGTGTCAGTCCTCTTGTACTCAAGTCGGCATTGTGCCTTTTGTATTAAATTCGGATGCAATTTCTGTGTTTCATCGTCAATAAGAAGGTCCAAGGAATACAGTAAACCCGAACTAAAGCATCGGAATCTAAAACTGGACTCACAGGAGAGGTTCAAATCATAGAAAGTTAGAGGGTCAGTCCTCTTGTATTTAGTCGGCATTGTGCCTTTTGCATTAAATTCGGATGCAAACTCTGTGTTTCATCGTCAATAAGCAGGTGCAAGGATACAGTAAATCAGAAGTGAAGCATCGGAATCTAAAACTGGACTCACAGGAGAGGTTCAAATCATACAAAGTGAGAGTGTCAGTCCTCTTGTACTTAAGTCGGCATTGTGCCTTTTGTATTAAATTCGGATGCAATTTCTGTGTTTCGTCGTCAATAAGAAGGTCCAAGGGATACAGTGAAAGTGAAGGGTAGCATCGGAATCTAAAACTGGACTCGCAGGAGAGGTTCAAATCGTAGAAAGTGTGAGTGTCAGTCGTCATGTACTTAAGTCGGCATTGTGCCTTTTGTATTAAATTCGGATGCAATTTCTGTGTTTCATGATCAATTAGAAGGTGCAAAGTATACAGTAAACCTGAAGTGAAGCATCGGAATCTAAAACTGCACTTTCAGGAGAGGTTCAAATCGTAGAAACTGAGAGTGTCCGTCCTCTTGTACTTGAGTCGGCATTGTGCCTTTTGTATTAATTTCGGATGCAATTTGTGTGTTTCATCGTCAATAAGAAGGTGCAAGGTATACAGCAAACCTGAAGTGAAGCTTCGGAATCTAAAACTGGACTCACAGGAGAGGTTCAAATCACAGAAAGTGAGAGTGTCAGTCTCCTTTTACTTAAGTCGGCATTGTGCCTTTTGTATTAAATTCGGAAGCGATTTCTGTGTTCCATCGTCAATGAGAAGATCCAAGGGATACAGCAAACCTGAAGTGAAGCATCGGAGTCTAAAAGTGGACTCACAGGAGAGGTTCAAATCATAGAAAGTGAGTGTGTCAGTCCTCTTTTACTTAAGTCGGCATTGTGCCATTTGTATTAAATTCGGATGCAATTTCCGTGTTTCATCGTCAATAAGATGGTGCAAGGTATACAGTAAACCTGAAGTGAAGAATCGGAATCTAAAACTGGACTCACAGGAGAGGATCAAATGGTAGATAGTGAGAGTGTCTGTCGTCTTGTACTTAAGACGGCATTGTGCCTTTTGCATTAAATTCGGATGCAATTTCTGTGTTTCATCGTCAATAAGAAGGTCCAAGGGATACATTGAACCTGAAGTGAAGCATCGGAATCTAAAACTGGACTCGCAGGAGAGGTTCAAATCATAGACAGTAAGAGTGTCAGTCCTCTAGTACCTAAGTCCGCATTGTGCCTTTTGTATTAAATTCGGTTGCAATTTCTGTGATTCATCGTCAATAAGAAGGTCCAAGGGATGCAGTAACCCTGAAGTGAAGCATCGGAATCTAAAACTGTACTCACAGGAGAGGTTCAAATCGTAGAAAGTGAGAGTGTCAGTCCTCTTGTACTTAAGTCGGCATTGTGCCTTTTGTATTAAATTCGGATGCAATTTCTGTGTTTCATCGTCAATAAGAAGGTGCAAGGTATACAGCAAACCTGAAGTGAAGCATCGGAATCTATAACTGGACTCACAGGAGAGGTTCAAATCATAGAAAGTGAGAGTGTCAGTCCTCTTGTACTTAAGTCGGCATTGGGACTTTTGTATTAAATTCGGATGCAATTTCTGTGTTTCATCGTCAATATGAAGGTCCAAGGGATACAGTAACCCTGAAGTGAAGCATCGGAATCTAAAACTGTACTCACAGCAGAGGTTCAAATCGTAGAAAGTGAGAGTGTCAGTCCTCTTGTACTTAAGTCGGCATTGTGCCTTTTGTATTAAATTCGGATGCTATATCTGTTTTTCATCGTCAATAAGAAGGTCCAAGGGATATAGTAAACCTGAAGTGAAGCATCGGAATCTAAAACTGGACTCGCAGGAGAGGTTCAAATCATAGAAAGTGAGAGTGTCAGTCCTCATGTACTTAAGTTGGCATTGTGTTTTTTGTATTACATTCGGATGCAATATCTGTGTTTCATCGTCAATAAGAAAATGTAAGGTGTACTGTAAACCTGAAGTGAAGCATCGGAATCTAAACCTGGACTCACAGGAGAGGTTCAAATCATAGTAAGTGAGAGCGTCAGTCTTCATTTACTTAAGTCGGCATTGTGCCTTTGTACTGAATTCGGAAGAAATATCTGTGTTCCGTCGTCAATAAGAAGGTCCAAGGGATACAGTAAACCTGAAGGGAAGCATCGGAAACTAAAACTGGACTTACAGGAGAGGTTCCTATCATAGATAGTGAGGGTGTCAGTCCTCTTTTACTTAAGTCGGCATTGTGCCTTTTGTATTAAATTCGGATGCAATTTCTGTGTTTCATCGTCAATAAGAAGCTGCAAGGTATACAGTAAACCTGAAGTGAAGAATCGGAATCTAAAACTGGACTCACAGGAGAGGATCAAATGGTAGAAAGTGAGAGTGTGTGTCCTCTTGTACTTAAGTCGGCATTGTCCTTTTATATTAAATTCCGATGCAATTTCTGTGTTTCATCGTTAATAAGTAGGTCCAAGGGATACAGTGAACCTGAAGTGAAGCATCGGAATCTAAAACTGGACTCGCAGGAGAGGTTCAAATCATAGACAGTTAGAGTGTCAGTCCTCTTGTACCTAAGTCCGCATTGTGCCTTTTGTATTAAATTCGGTTGTAATTTCTGTGTTTCATCGTCAATAAGAAGGTCCAAGTGATACAGTAACCCTGAAGTGAAGCATGGGAATCTAAAACTGGTCTCACAGGAGAGGTTCAAATCGTAGAAAGTGAGAGTGTCAGTCCTCTTGTACTTAAGCCGGCATTGTGCATTTGTATTAAATACGGATGCAATATCTTTGTTTCATCGTCAATAAGAATGTCCAAGGGATACAGTAAACCTGAAGTCAAGCATCGGAATCTATTACTGGACTCACAGGAGAGTTTCAAATCGTAGAATGTGAGTGTGTCAGTCCTCTTGTACTCAAGTCGGCATTGTGCCTTTTGTATTAAATTCGGATGCAATTTCTGTGTTTCATCGTCAATAAGAAGGTTCAAGGAATACAGTAAACCCGAACTAAAGCATCGGAATCTAAAACTGGACTCACAGGAGAGGTTCAAATCATAGAAAGTTAGAGGGTCAGTCCTCTTGTATTTAGTCGGCATTGTGCCTTTTGTATTAAATTCGGATGCAAACTCTGTGTTTCATCGTCAATAAGCAGGTGCAAGGATACAGTAAATCAGAAGTGAAGCATCGGAATCTAAAACTGGACTCACAGGAGAGGTTCAAATCATACAAAGTGAGAGTGTCAGTCCTCTTGTACTTAAGTCGGCATTGTGCCTTTTGTATTAAATTCGGATGCAATTTCTGTGTTTCGTCGTCAATAAGAAGGTCCAAGGGATACAGTAAAACTGAAGGGTAGCATCGGAATCTAAAACTGGACTCGCAGGAGAGGTTCAAATCGTAGAAAGTGTGAGTGTCAGTCGTCTTGTACTTAAGTCGGCATTGTGCCTTTTGTATTAAATTCGGAGGCAATTTCTGTGTTTCATGATCAATTAGAAGGTGCAAAGTATACAGTAAACCTGAAGTGAAGCATCGGAATCTAAAACTGCACTTTCAGGAGAGGTTCAAATCGTAGAAACTGAGAGTGTCCGTCCTCTTGTACTTGAGTCGGCATTGTGCCTTTTGTATTAAATTCGGAAGCGATTTCTGTGTTCCATCGTCAATGAGAAGATCCAAGGGATACAGCAAACCTAAAGTGAAGCATCGGAGTCTAAAAGTGGACTCACAGGAGAGGTTCAAATCATAGAAAGTGAGTGTGTCAGTCCTCTTTTACTTAAGTCGGCATTGTGCCATTTGTATTAAATTCGGATGCAATTTCCGTGTTTCATCGTCAATAAGATGGTGCAAGGTATACAGTAAACCTGAAGTGAAGAATCGGAATCTAAAACTGGACTCACAGGAGAGGATCAAACGGTAGATAGTGAGAGTGTCTGTCGTCTTGTACTTAACCCTGCTGTTCTGTTCACTTTTACTTGACATATATACTGTTCGGGTCAATATGACCCGACATATCAAAATGCTTTAGAAACATAAATTTTGGTACAGTTTTAGCTATCGACATTGTTGTTCTATTCCAGTACCTTGTTAGTAATAATAATAATAATAATAATAATAATAATAATGGTAATAATAATAATAATAACAATGCATACAACTTTATTGAGGGATATTTTTCATTTAAATATGCACATAAATTTGAAACAACAGACAGTTTCCATTACAGGCATTCAACTTAGAAAGCACTACAGTTTTTCCATACTTCTATTCTTATTGTTGACAGTTTAGACGTAAGTATTGACATTTTCTAACAACAGACAGTTGTCATTACAGATATTCATCTTAGAGCACACTACAGTACAGAACACACTACAGTTTTTTTATTACATTCCAACATAGAAAGCACTACAACTTTAGAATCCTCTCTTCTTACTGATTGTAGTTTAGGCACAAGTATTCACATAAATTTGAAACAACAGAATTTTCAATACAATCATCTTATAAAATACTACAGTTCTTTTCTTACTGCTTGCACTGTGGACACAAGTAGGTTACATGTTTCTTGCAAATATGTTTACTACATTTTCCACACACCATGTTTGTTTTATTGTCATTACTTGATGGACAGAACTTACAGCGTGCACGTTTTGTAGATTTTCTTGTTGTTACCGATTCTGACACACCACCCACATCATTCGGGTTTTGGATGCTTGTGACCATTCTCAAAGAATCTTCTGTTCTTGGGAAATGCGTTCTTGATGCAATATGTTCTTTTATCAGTGACTTTCCAAGTTCCTCCAAGAATATTCTCCTTCTAGTCAATTTGCTTGCATTCCAATTAGGGTCAACCGAAATCCACAAAACGTATGCATTATAAGCAGAAACATCAAGAATATTGTAGAAAACTATCATTGGCCACCTATTACTTTTTCGTTTGCATGTATATGTACCTAATAACTGATCAAGCGTGTCTACAGCACCTTTGGTTGAATTATAGTCCAAAATCATTTTTGGCTTCTTATCAGCCCTGTCACTGATTTCCGCATCATGGTGGAGAGTGCTCATAAGTACAACATTCTTGTGTCTCTTAGGAATATAATTAACCACAGTAGTGTCATTTGTGAAGTAAAATGAAGAGCTGTGTACCTCCTTGTTGGTCATTTTGTGTGGAAGCTCCGGCTTATTTTTCCGTATAGTTCCCAACATAGTCAATTTCCTTTTCAGAAGCAGCTGCCCCAAATTGTACGACGTAAAAAAGTTGTCACACGTGATATTCTGACCACGTAACTCAGAAGTGAGATCAGATACCACCCTCATTCCCTGATTTCTTTCTGGTGCCGCTCCACTCACCTTTCCTGTATAAATTTGGGCTTTCAGTACGTATGAAGTTTTGCTGTCACACATGGTCCATATTTTGATCCCATATTTTGCCGGTTTACTTGGGATATACTGCTTGAATGGACAGCGACCTCTAAATGCTACTAACTGCTCGTCAACAGTAACATTTTCTCCTGGATTATACAGTTTAGGAAGGACCTCTACCCACTTCTCCCAAATACTACGAATTGCGGCAAGTTTGTCAGTACGTCGTCTTTCCTCTCTAGTAGATTTCTTGTCAAATCGCAGGACACGTGATATCTTACAGAATGTTTCATGAGACATGGTTGCTCGAAATATGTTTCGCCCAGTATCTTTATCCCACAAACTTTTTGTAGACTCCCCATGAGATCGATATACACCCGCTAGGAGTAAGAGTCCTAAGTATGCATGGAAAACAGAACCATCAATATCTGTCCACTGTTCACCATAAACTCGCTGCCCTTCAATATTTGTCATCTCTATTATTTCATTTTGAAGCGCTGTGTGAAATACTGCTTCAAATGAACATTTTACATCAGATATTCTGCTGACTGCATACCTGGTAACTCCTGGGGTACTCTTGATGATGTTCGAAGCTGGTAGGCGACCATGTTGTGCTGGTGGATGCAACTGCCATTCTATATTCCCATTTTTAGAAAGAAAAGTCTCTACACTATTTTGTATGGGCTGTGGACTGTCGTAACTGTCATCGGAACACTCGCTTTCAGATGCATTGCTGATGTGATCTTCAAACTCAGAAAGTGATCCTTCATCTGGTGAGGCATTTACTATTTCTTCCAACTCACGATCATTCAATGGTCTCATCGCCATGGTGTCACAAGTCAAACTGGGCAGAAACAAAGCATTCCAATTATTGAGAACTGCCAATTATTATTTCCTGGGGAAAGCAACAAACAAGCCCATTGTTGTGAACGCATGGAGCTTTAGGTGATTGTTGAGAGTAAGTTGGAATGATGCAGTCACTATTCCCACACAACACAACAAAAATAATTTTCGCCATTTCCAGATTTTAGAAATAAATACGAGTTACACTAAACATATTTGTGTCGGGTCATTATGACCCGAACATTACATATGCAACTATTACAGTTGAAGCCCAAACTTCTTAAACTTTTTTAAAACCTTTTAAAACACATGCTGCTCATCCATTTTCAGACAAAGTCACAAAGTTTCATAAATATATATTGGTATTTACATAATGTAAAATAACGTTCATATTCGTTTCGGGTCATATAGACCCGAACAGAACAGCAGGGTTAAGACGGCATTGTGCCTTTTGCATTAAATTCGGATGCAATTTCTGTGTTTCATCGTCAATAAGAAGGTCCAAGGGATACATTGAACCTGAAGTGAAGCATCGGAATCTAAAACTGGACTCGCAGGAGAGGTTCAAATCATAGACAGTTAGAGTGTCAGTCCTCTAGTACCTAAGTCCGCATTGTGCCTTTTGTATTAAATTCGGTTGCAATTTCTGTGATTCATCGTCAATAAGAAGGTCCAAGGGATGCAGTAACCCTGAAGTGAAGCATCGGAATCTAAAACTGTACTCACAGGAGAGGTTCAAATCGTAGAAAGTGAGAGTGTCAGTCCTCCTGTACTTAAGTCGGCATTGTGCCTTTTGTATTAAATTCGGATGCAATTTCTGTGTTTCATCGTCAATAAGAAGGTGCAAGGTATACAGCAAACCTGAAGTGAAGCATCGGAATCTATAACTGGACTCACAGGAGAGGTTCAAATCATAGAAAGTGAGAGTGTCAGTCCTCTTGTACTTAAGTCGGCATTGGGACTTTTGTATTAAATTCGGATGCAATTTCTGTGTTTCATCGTCAATAAGAAGGTGCAAGGTATACAGTAAACCCGAAGTGAAGCTCGGAATTTAAAACTGGACTCACAGGAGAGGTTCAAATCGTAGAAAGTGAGAGTGTCAGTCCTCTTGTACTTAAATCGACATTGTGCCTTTTGTATTAAATTCGGATGCAATTTCTGTGTTTCATCATCAATAAGAAGGTGCAAGGTATACAGTAAACCTGAAGTGAAGCATCGGAATCTAAAACTGCACTTTCAGGAGAGGTTCAAATCGTAGAAACTGAGAGTGTCAGTCCTCTTGTACTTAAGTCGGCATTGTGCCTTTTGTATTAAATTCGGATGCAATTTCTGTGTTTCATCGTCAATAGGAAGGTGCAAGGTATACAGCAAACCTGAAGTGAAGCTTCGGAATCTAAAGCTGGACTCACAGGAGAGGTTCAAATCTTAGAAAGTGGGAGAGTCACTCCTCTTTTACTTAAGTCGTCATTTTGCCTTTTGTATAAAATTCGGATGCAATTTCTGTGTTCCATCGTCAATAAGAAGGTCCAAGGGATACAGTAAACCTGAAGTGAAGCATCGGAGTCTAAAACTGGACTCACAGGAGAGGTTCAAATCATAGAAAGTAAGTGTCAGTCCTCTTTTATTTACGTCGGCATTGTGCTTTTGTATTAAATTGGGTGCAATTTCTGTGTTTCATCGTCAATAAGAGGGTGCAAGGTATACAGTAAATCTGAAGTGAAGCATCGGAATCTAAAACTGGACTCACAGGAGAGGATCAAACGGTAGAAAATGAGAGTGTCTGTCGTCTTGTACTTAAGACGGCATTGTGCCTTTTGCATTAAATTCGAATGCAATTTCTGTGTTTCATCGTCAATAAGAAGGTCCAAGGGATACATTGAACCTGAAGTGAAGCATCGGAATCTAAAACTGGACTCGCAGGAGAGGTTCAAATCATAGACAGTTAGAGTGTCAGTCCTCTAGTACCTAAGTCCGCATTGTGCCTTTTGTATTAAATTCGGTTGCAATTTCTGTGATTCATCGTCAATAAGAAGGTCCAAGGGATGCAGTAACCCTGAAGTGAAGCATCGGAATCTAAAACTGTACTCACAGGAGAGGTTCAAATCGTAGAAAGTGAGAGTGTCAGTCCTCCTGTACTTAAGTCGGCATTGTGCCTTTTGTATTAAATTCGGATGCAATTTCTGTGTTTCATCGTCAATAAGAAGGTGCAAGGTATACAGCAAACCTGAAGTGAAGCATCGGAATCTATAACTGGACTCACAGGAGAGGTTCAAATCATAGAAAGTGAGAGTGTCAGTCCTCTTGTACTTAAGTCGGCATTGGGACTTTTGTATTAAATTCGGATGCAATTTCTGTGTTTCATCGTCAATAAGAAGGTGCAAGGTATACAGTAAACCCGAAGTGAAGCTCGGAATTTAAAACTGGACTCACAGGAGAGGTTCAAATCGTAGAAAGTGAGAGTGTCAGTCCTCTTGTACTTAAGTCGGCATTGTGCTCTTTGTATTAAATTCAGATGCAATTTCTGTGTTTCATCGTCAATAAGAAGGTCCAAGGGATACAGCAAACCTGAAGTGAAGCTTCGGAATCTAAAACTGGACTCACAAGAGAGGTTCAGATAATAGAAAGTGAGAGTGTCAGTCCTGTTTTACTTAAGTCGGCATTGTGCCTTTTGTATTAAATTCGGGTGCCGTTTCTGTGTTCCATCGTCAATAAGAAGGTCCAAGGGATACGGTAAACCTGAAGTGAAGCATCGGAATCTGAAACTGGACTCACAGGAGAGGTTTAAATCATAGAAGGTAAGGATGTCAGTCATCTATTACTTAAGTCGGCATTGTGCCTTTTGTATTAAATTCGGATGCAATATCTGTGTTTCATCGTCAATGAGAAGGTCCAAGGGATACAGTAACCCTGAAGTGAAGCATCGGAATCTAAAACTGTACTCACAGGAGAGGTTCAAATCGTAGAAAGTGAGAGTGTCAGTCCTCTTGTACTTAAGTCAGCATTGTGCATTTTGTATTAAATTCGGATGCAATATCTGTGTTTCATCGTCAGTAAGAAGGTCCAAGGGATACAGTAAACCTGAAGTGAAGCATCGGAATCTATAACTGGACTCACAGGAGAGTTTCAAATCGTAGAAAGTTAGTGTGTCAGTCCTCTTGTACTTAAGTCGGCATTGTGCCTTTTGTATTAAATTGGGATGCAATTTCTGTGTTTCATCGTCAATAAGAAGGTGCAAGGTATACAGCAAACCTGAAGTAAGCATCGGAATCCAAAACTGGACTCACAGGAGAGGGTCAAATCATAGAAAGTGAGAGTCTCAGTCCTCTTTTACTTAAGTCGGCATTGTGCCTTTTGTATTAAATTCGGATGCAATTTCTGTGTTTCATCGTCAATAAGAAGGTCCAAGGGATACAGTAAACCTGATATAAAGCATCGGAATCTAAAACTGTACTCACAGGAGAGGTTCAAATCATAGAAAGTGAGAGTGTCAGTCCTCTTGTACTTAAGTGGGCATTGGGCTTTTTGTTTTAAATTCGGATGCTATTTCTGTGTTTCATCGTCAATAAGAATTTGCAAGGTATACAGTAAACCCGAAGTGAAGCTCGGAATTTAAAACTGGACTCACAGGAGAGGTTCAAATCGTAGAAAGTGAGAGTGTCAGTCCTCCTGTACTTAAGTCGGCATTGTGCCTTTTGTATTAAATTCGGATGCAATTTCTGTGTTTCATCGTCAATAAGAAGGTGCAAGGTATACAGCAAACCTGAAGTGAAGCATCGGAATCTATAACTGGACTCACAGGAGAGGTTCAAATCATAGAAAGTGAGAGTGTCAGTCCTCTTGTACTTAAGTCGGCATTGGGACTTTTGTATTAAATTCGGATGCAATTTCTGTGTTTCATCGTCAATAAGAAGGTGCAAGGTATACAGTAAACCCGAAGTGAAGCTCGGAATTTAAAACTGGACTCACAGGAGAGGTTCAAATCGTAGAAAGTGAGAGTGTCAGTCCTCTTGTACTTAAATCGACATTGTGCCTTTTGTATTAAATTCGAATGCAATTTCTGTGTTTCATCATCAATAAGAAGGTGCAAGGTATACAGTAAACCTGAAGTGAAGCATCGGAATCTAAAACTGCACTTTCAGGAGAGGTTCAAATCGTAGAAACTGAGAGTGTCAGTCCTCTTGTACTTAAGTCGGCATTGTGCCTTTTGTATTAAATTCGGATGCAATTTCTGTGTTTCATCGTCAATAGGAAGGTGCAAGGTATACAGCAAACCTGAAGTGAAGCTTCGGAATCTAAAGCTGGACTCACAGGAGAGGTTCAAATCTTAGAAAGTGGGAGAGTCACTCCTCTTTTACTTAAGTCGTCATTTTGCCTTTTGTATAAAATTCGGATGCAATTTCTGTGTTCCATCGTCAATAAGAAGGTCCAAGGGATACAGTAAACCTGAAGTGAAGCATCGGAGTCTAAAACTGGACTCACAGGAGAGGTTCAAATCATAGAAAGTGAGTGTCAGTCCTCTTTTATTTACGTCGGCATTGTGCTTTTGTATTAAATTGGGTGCAATTTCTGTGTTTCATCGTCAATAAGAGGGTGCAAGGTATACAGTAAATCTGAAGTGAAGCATCGGAATCTAAAACTGGACTCACAGGAGAGGATCAAACGGTAGAAAATGAGAGTGTCTGTCGTCTTGTACTTAAGACGGCATTGTGCCTTTTGCATTAAATTCGAATGCAATTTCTGTGTTTCATCGTCAATAAGAAGGTCCAAGGGATACATTGAACCTGAAGTGAAGCATCGGAATCTAAAACTGGACTCGCAGGAGAGGTTCAAATCATAGACAGTTAGAGTGTCAGTCCTCTAGTACCTAAGTCCGCATTGTGCCTTTTGTATTAAATTCGGTTGCAATTTCTGTGATTCATCGTCAATAAGAAGGTCCAAGGGATGCAGTAACCCTGAAGTGAAGCATCGGAATCCAAAACTGTACTCACAGGAGAGGTTCAAATCGTAGAAAGTGAGAGTGTCAGTCCTCCTGTACTTAAGTCGGCATTGTGCCTTTTGTATTAAATTCGGATGCAATTTCTGTGTTTCATCGTCAATAAGAAGGTGCAAGGTATACAGCAAACCTGAAGTGAAGCATCGGAATCTATAACTGGACTCACAGGAGAGGTTCAAATCATAGAAAGTGAGAGTGTCAGTCCTCTTGTACTTAAGTCGGCATTGGGACTTTTGTATTAAATTCGGATGCAATTTCTGTGTTTCATCGTCAATAAGAAGGTGCAAGGTATACAGTAAACCCGAAGTGAAGCTCGGAATTTAAAACTGGACTCACAGGAGAGGTTCAAATCGTAGAAAGTGAGAGTGTCAGTCCTCTTGTACTTAAGTCGGCATTGTGCTCTTTGTATTAAATTCAGATGCAATTTCTGTGTTTCATCGTCAATAAGAAGGTCCAAGGGATACAGCAAACCTGAAGTGAAGCTTCGGAATCTAAAACTGGACTCACAAGAGAGGTTCAGATAATAGAAAGTGAGAGTGTCAGTCCTGTTTTACTTAAGTCGGCATTGTGCCTTTTGTATTAAATTCGGGTGCCGTTTCTGTGTTCCATCGTCAATAAGAAGGTCCAAGGGATACGGTAAACCTGAAGTGAAGCATCGGAATCTGAAACTGGACTCACAGGAGAGGTTTAAATCATAGAAGGTAAGGATGTCAGTCATCTATTACTTAAGTCGGCATTGTGCCTTTTGTATTAAATTCGGATGCAATATCTGTGTTTCATCGTCAATGAGAAGGTCCAAGGGATACAGTAACCCTGAAGTGAAGCATCGGAATCTAAAACTGTACTCACAGGAGAGGTTCAAATCGTAGAAAGTGAGAGTGTCAGTCCTCTTGTACTTATGTCAGCATTGTGCATTTTGTATTAAATTCGGATGCAATATCTGTGTTTCATCGTCAGTAAGAAGGTCCAAGGGATACAGTAAACCTGAAGTGAAGCATCGGAAACTATAACTGGACTCACAGGAGAGTTTCAAATCGTAGAAAGTTAGTGTGTCAGTCCTCTTGTACTTAAGTCGGCATTGTGCCTTTTGTATTAAATTGGGATGCAATTTCTGTGTTTCATCGTCAATAAGAAGGTGCAAGGTATACAGCAAACCTGAAGTAAGCATCGGAATCCAAAACTGGACTCACAGGAGAGGGTCAAATCATAGAAAGTGAGAGTCTCAGTCCTCTTTTACTTAAGTCGGCATTGTGCCTTTTGTATTAAATTCGGATGCAATTTCTGTGTTTCATCGTCAATAAGAAGGTCCAAGGGATACAGTAAACCTGATATAAAGCATCGGAATCTAAAACTGTACTCACAGGAGAGGTTCAAATCATAGAAAGTGAGAGTGTCAGTCCTCTTGTACTTAAGTGGGCATTGGGCTTTTTGTTTTAAATTCGGATGCTATTTCTGTGTTTCATCGTCAATAAGAATTTGCAAGGTATACAGTAAACCCGAAGTGAAGCTCGGAATTTAAAACTGGACTCACAGGAGAGGTTCAAATCGTAGAAAGTGAGAGTGTCAGTCCTCTTGTACTTTAGTCGGCATTGTGCCTTTTGTATTAAATTCGGATGCAATTTCTGTGTTTCATCATCAATAAGAAGGTGCAAGGTATACGGTAAACCTGAAGTGAAGCATCGGAATCTGAAACTGCACTTTCAGGAGAGGTTCAAATCGTAGAAAATGAGAGTGTCAGTCCTCTTGTACTTAAGTCGGCATTGTGCATTTTGTATTAAATTCGGATGCAATTTCTGTGTCTCATCGTCAATAAGAAGGTCCAAGGGATACAGTAAACCTGAAGTAAAGCATCGGAATCTAAATCTGGACACACAGGAGAGGTCCAAATCATAGAAAGTGAGAGTGTCAGTCCTCTTGAACTTATGTCGGCATTGGGCCTTTTGTATTAAATTCGGATGCAATTTCTGTGTTTCATCATCAATAAGAAGGTGCAAGGTATACAGTAAACCTGAAGTGAAGCATCGGAATCTAAAACTGCAGTTTCAGGAGAGGTTCAAATCGTAGAAACTGAGAGTGTCAGTCCTCTTGTACTTAAGTCGGCATTGTGCCTTTTGTATTAAATTCGGATGCAATTTCTGTGTTTCATCGTCAATAGGAAGGTGCAAGGTATACAGCAAACCTGAAGTGAAGCTTCGGAATCTAAAGCTGGACTCACAGGAGAGGTTCAAATCATAGAAAGTGGGAGAGTCACTCCTCTTTTACTTAAGTCGGCATTTTGCCTTTTGTATTAAATTCGGATGCAATTTCTGTCTTCCATCGTCAATAAGAAGGTCCAAGGGATACAGTAAACCTGAAGTGAAGCATCGGAGTCTAACACTGGACTCACAGGAGAGGTTCAAATCATAGCAAGTGAGTGTCAGTCCTCTTTTATTTACAGCGGCATTGTGCTTTTGTATTAAATTGGGATGCAATTTCTGTGTTTCATCGTCAATAAGAAGGTGCAAGGTATACAGTAAATCTGAACTGAAGCATCGGAATCTAAAACTGGACTCACAGGAGAGGATCAAATGGTAGAAAATGAGAGTGTCAGTCCTCTTGTACTTAAGTCGGCATTGCGCCTTTTTTATTAATTTCGGATGCAATTTCTGTGTTTCATCGTCAATAAGAAGGTCCAAGGGATGCAGAAAACCTGAAGTAAAGCATCGGAATCTAAATCTGGACTCACAGGAGAGGTTCCAATCATAGAAAGTGAGAGTGTCAGTCCTCTTGTACTTAAGTCGGCATTGGGGCTTTTGTATTAAATTCGGATGCAATTTCTGTTTTTTATCCTCAATAAGAAGGTGCAAGGTATACAGTAAAACTGAAGTGAAGCATCGGAATCTGAAACTGGACTCACAGGTGAGGTTCAAAGCATAGAAAGTTAGAGTGTCAGTCCTCATGTACTTAAGTCTTCCTTGCGCCTTTTGTATTAAATTCGGATGCAATTTTTGTGTTTCATCGTCAATAAGAAGGTGCAAGGTATACAGTAGTCCTGAAATGAAGCATCGGAATCAAATACTGGACTCACAGGAGTGGTTCAAATCATAGAAAGTGAGAGTGTCAGTCCTCTTTTCCTTAAGTCGCCATTGTGGCTTTTGTATTAAATTCGGATGCAATTTCTGTGTTTCATCGTCAATAAGATGGTCCAAGGGATACAGCAAACCTGAAGTGAAGCTTCGGAAACTAAAACTGGACTCATAGGAGTGGTTCAAATAATAGAAAGTGAGAGTGTCAGTCCTGCTTTACTTAAGTCGGCATTGTGCCTTTTGTATTAAATTCAGGTGCAGTTTCTGTGTTCCATCGTCAATAAGAAGGTCCAAGGGATACAGTAAACCTGAAGCAAAGCATCGGAATCTAAAACTCGACTCACAGGAGAGGTTCAAATCATAGAAACTGAGAGTGTCAGTCCTCTTGTACTTAAGTCGGCATTGGGCCTTTTGTATTAAATTCGGATGCAATTTCTGTGTTTCATCGTCAATAAGAAGGTGCAAGGTATACAGTAATCCTGAAGTCAAGCATCGGAATCTAAAACTGGACTCACAGGAGAGGTTCAAATCACAGAATGTGAGAGTGTCAGTCCTCTTTTACTTAAGTCGGCATTGTGCCTTTTGTATTAAATTTGGTTGCGATTTCTGTGTTCCATCGTCAATGAGAAGATCCAAGGGATACAGTAAACCTGAAGTGAAGCATCGGAGTCTAAAACTGGACTCACAGGAGAGGTTCAAACCATAGACAGTTAGTGTGTTAGTCCTCTTGTACCTAAGTCCGCATTGTGCATTTTGTATTAAATTCGGATGCAATTTCTGTGTTTCATCGTCAATAAGAAGGTCCAAGGGATACAGTAACCCTGAAGTGAAGCATCGGAATCTAAAACTGTACTCACAGGAGAGGTTCAAATCGTAGAAAGTGAGAGTGTCAGTCCTCTTGTACTTAAGTCGGCATTGTGCCTTTTGTATTATATTCGGATGCTATATCTGTGTTTCATCGTCAATAAGAAGGTCCAAAGGATACAGTAAACCTGAAGTGAAGCATCGGAATCTAAAACTGGACTCGCAGGAGAGGTTCAAATCATAGAAAGTGAGAGTGTCAGTCCTCATGTACTTAAGTTGGCATTGTGTTTTTTGTATTACATTCGGATGCAATTTCTGTGTTTCATCGTCAATAAGAAAGTGTAAGGTATACTGTAAACCTGAAGTGAAGCATCGGAATCTAAACCTGGACTCACAGGAGAGGTTCAAATCATAGTAAGTGAGAGCGTCAGTCTTCTTTTACTTAAGTCGGCATTGTGCCTTTGTACTAAATTCGGAAGAACTTTCTGTGTTCCGTCGTCAATAAGAAGGTCCAAGGGATACAGTAAACCTGAAGGGAAGCATCGGAATCTAAAACTGGACTTACAGGAGAGGTTCCTATCATAGATAGTGAGGGTGTCAGTCCTCTTCTACTTAAGTCGGCATTGTTCCATTTGTATTAAATTCGGGTGCAATTTCTGTGTTTCATCGTCAATAAGAAGGTGCAAGGTATACAGTAAACCTGAAGTGAAGAATCGGAATCTAAAACTGGACTCACAGGAGAGGATCAAATGGTAGAAAGTGAGAGTGTGTGTCCTCTTGTACTTAAGTCGGCATTGTCCTTTTATATTAAATTCCGATGCAATTTCTGTGTTTCATCGTTAATAAGTAGGTCCAAGGGATACAGTGAACCTGAAGTGAAGCATCGGAATCTAAAACTGGACTCGCAGGAGAGGTTCAAATCATAGACAGTTAGAGTGTCAGTCCTCTTGTACCTAAGTCCGCACTGTGCCTTTTGTATTAAATTCGGTTGTAATTTCTGTGTTTCATCGTCAATAAGAAGGTCCAAGTGATACAGTAACCCTGAAGTGAAGCATCGGAATCTAAAACTGGACTCACAGGAGAGGTTCAAATCGTAGAAAGTGAGAGTGTCAGTCCTCTTGTACTTAAGTCGGCATTGTGCCTTTTGTATTAAATTCGGATGCAATATCTGTGATTCATCGTCAATAAGAATGTCCAAGGGATACAGTAAACCTGAAGTGAAGCATCGGAATCTATAACTGGACTCACAGGAGAGTTTCAAATCGTAGAATGTGTGTCAGTCCTCTTGTACTCAAGTCGGCATTGTGCCTTTTGTATTAAATCCGAAGCAATTTCTGTGTTTCATCGTCAATAAGAAGGTCCAAGGAATACAGTAAACCCGAACTAAAGCATCGGAATCTAAAACTGGACTCACAGGAGAGGTTCAATTCATAGAAAGTTAGAGGGTCAGTCGTCTTGTATTTAGTCGGCATTGTGCCTTTTGTATTAAATTCGGATGCAGACTCTGTGTTTCATCGTCAATAAGCAGGTGCAAGGATACAGTAAATCAGAAGTGAAGCATCGGAATCTAAAACTGGACTCACAGGAGAGGTTCAAATCATACAAAGTGAGAGTGTCAGTCCTCTTGTACTTAAATCGGCATTGTGCCTTTTGTATTAAATTCGGATGCAATTTCTGTGATTCATCGTCAATAAGAAGGTCCAAGGGATACAGTAAACCTGAAGTGAAGCGTCGGAATCTAAAACTGCACTTTCAGGAGAGGTTCAAATCGTAGAAACTGAGAGTGTCCGTCCTCTTGTACTTGAGTCGGCATTGTGCTTTTTGTATTAAATTCGGATGCAATTTGTGTGTTTCATCGTCAATAAGAAGGTGCAAGGTATACAGCAAACCTGAAGTGAAGCTTCGGAATCTAAAACTGGACTCACAGGAGAGGTTCAAATCACAGAAAGTGAGAGTGTCAGTCTCCTTTTACTTAAGTCGGCATTGTGCCTTTTGTATTAAATTCGGAAGCGATTTCTGTGTTCCATCGTCAATGAGAAGATCCAAGGGATACAGCAAACCTGAAGTGAAGCATCGGAGTCTAAAAGTGGACTCACAGGAGAGGTTCAAATCATAGAAAGTGAGTGTGTCAGTCCTCTTTTACTTAAGTCGGCATTGTGCCATTTGTATTAAATTCGGATGCAATTTCTGTGTTTCATCGTCAATAAGAAGGTGCAAGGTATACAGTAAACCTAAAGTGAAGAATCGGAATCTAAAACTGGACTCACAGGAGAGGATCAAATGGTAGATAGTGAGAGTGTCTGTCGTCTTGTACTTAAGTCGGCATTGTGCCCTTTGTATTAAATTCGGATGCAATTTCTGTGTTTCATCGTCAATAAGAAGGTCCAAGGGATACATTGAACCTGAAGTGAAGCATCGGAATCTAAAACTGGACTCGCAGGAGAGGTTCAAATCATAGACAGTTAGAGTGTCAGTCCTCTAGTACCTACGTCCGCATTGTGCCTTTTGTATTAAATTCGGTTGCAATTTCTGTGATTCATCGTCAATAAGAAGGTCCAAGGGATGCAGTAACCCTGAAGTGAAGCATCGGAATCTAAAACTGTACTCACAGGAGAGGTTCAAATCGTAGAAAGTGAGAGTGTCAGTCCTCTTGTACTTAAGTCGGCTTTGTGCCTTTTGTATTAAATTCGGATGCAATTTCTGTGTTTCATCGTCAATAAGAAGGTGCAAGGTATACAGCAAACCTGAAGTGATGCATCGGAATCTATAACTGGACTCACAGGAGAGGTTCAAATCATAGAAAGTGAGAGTGTCAGTCCTCTTGTACTTAAGTCGGCATTGTGCCTTTTGTATTAAATTCGGATGCAATTTCTGTGTTTCATCGTCAATAGGAAGGTGCAAGGTATACAGCAAACCTGAAGTGAAGCTTCGGAATCTAAAGCTGGACTCACAGGAGAGGTTCAAATCATAGAAAGTGGGAGAGTCACTCCTCTTTTACTTAAGTCGGCATTTTGCCTTTTGTATTAAATTCGGATGCAATTTCTGTGTTCCATCGTCAATAAGAAGGTCCAAGGGATACAGTAAACCTGAAGTGAAGCATCGGAGTCTAAAACTGGACTCACAGGAGAGGTTCAAATCATAGAAAGTGTCAGCCCTCTTTTATTTACGTCGGCATTGTGCTTTTGTATTAAATTGGATGCAATTTCTGTGTTTCATCGTCAATAAGAGGGTGCAAGGTATACAGTAAATCTGAAGTGAAGCATCGGAATCTAAAACTGGACTCACAGGAGAGGATCGAATGGTAGAAAATGAGAGTGTCTGTCCTCTTGTACTTAAGTCGGCATTGTGCCCTTTGTATTAAATTCAGATGCAATTTCTGTGTTTCATCGTCAATAAGAAGGTCCAAGGGATACAGCAAACCTGAAGTGAAGCTTCGGAATCTATAACTGGACTCACAGGAGAGGTTCAGATAATAGAAAGTGAGAGTGTCAGTCCTGTTTTACTTAAGTCGGCATTGTGCCTTTTGTATTAAATTCGGGTGCAGTTTCTGTGTTCCATCATCAATAAGAAGGTCCAAGGGATACAGTAAACCTGAAGTGAAGCATCGGAATCTAAAACTGGACTCACAGGAGAGGTTTAAATCGTAGAAGGTAAGAGTGTCAGTCCTCTTTTACTTAAGTCGGCATTGTGCCTTTTGTATTAAATTCGGATGCAATATCTGTGTTTCATCGTCAATGAGAAGGTCCAAGGGATACAGTAACCCTGAAGTGAAGCATCGGAATCTAAAACTGTACTCACAGGAGAGGTTCAAATCGTAGAAAGTGAGAGTGTCAGTCCTCTTGTACTTAAGTCAGCATTGTGCATTTTGTATTACGTTCGGATGCAATATCTGTGTTTCATCGTCAATGAGAAGGTCCAAGGGATACAGTAACCCTGAAGTGAAGCATCGGAATCTAAAACTGTACTCACAGGAGAGGTTCAAATCGTAGAAAGTGAGAGTGTCAGTCCTCTTGTACTTAAGTCGGCATTGTGCCTTTTGTATTGAATTCGGATGCAATTTCTGTGTTTCATCGTCAATAAGAAGGTGCAAGGTATACTGCAAACCTGAAGTGAAGCATCGGAATCCAAAACTGGACTCACAGGAGAGGTTCAAATCATAGAAAGTGAGAGTCTCAGTCCTCTTTTACTTAAGTCGGCATTGTGCCTTTTGTATTAAATTCGGATGCAATTTCTGTGTTTCATCGTCAATAAGAAGGTCCAAGGGATACAGTAAACCTGATGTAAAGCATCGGAAGCCAAAACTGGACTCACAGGAGAGGTTCAAATCATAGAAAGTGAGAGTGTCAGTCCTCTTGTACTTAAGTCGGCATTGGGCTTTATGTTTTAAATTCGGATGCAATTTCTGTGTTTCATCGTCAATAAGAATTTGCAAGGTATACAGTAAACCCGAAGTGAAGCTCGGAATTTAAAACTGGACTCACAGGAGAGGTTCAAATCGTAGAAAGTGAGAGTGTCAGTCCTCTTGTACTTAAGTCGGCATTGTGCCTTTTGTATTAAATTCGGATGCAATTTCTGTGTTTCATCATCAATAAGAAGGTGCAAGGTATACGGTAAACCTGAAGTGAAGCATCGGAATCTAAAACTGCACTTTCAGGAGAGGTTCAAATCGTAGAAAATGAGAGTGTCAGTCCTCTTGTACTTAAGTCGGCATTGTGCCTTTTGTATTAAATTCGGATGCAATTTCTGTGTTTCATCGTCAATAAGAAGGTCCAAGGGATACAGTAAACCTGAAGTAAAGCATCGGAATCTAAAACTGGACACACAGGAGACGTTCAAATCATAGAAAGTGAGAGTGTCAGTCCTCTTGAACTTATGTCGGCATTGGGCCTTTTGTATTAAATTCGGATGCAATTTCTGTGTTTCATCGTCAATAAGAAGGTGCAAGGTATACAGTAAACCTGAAGTGAAGAATCGGAATCTAAAACTGAACTCACAGGAGAGGATCAAATGGTAGATAGTGAGAGTGTCTGTCCTCTTGTCCTTAAGTCGGCATTGTGCCTTTTGTATTAAATTCGGATGCAATTTCTGTGTTTCATCGTCAATAAGGAGGTCCAAGGGATACATTGAACCTGAAGTGAAGCATCGGAATCTAAAACTGGACTCGCAGGAGAGGTTCAAATCATAGAATGTTAGAGGGTCAGTCCTCTTGTATTTAGTCGGCATTGTGCCTTTTGTATTAAATTCGGATGCAGACTCTGTGTTTCATCGTCAATAAGCAGGTGCAAGGATACAGTAAATCAGAAGTGAAGCATCGGAATCTAAAACTGGACTCACAGGAGAGTTTCAAATCGTAGAAAGTGAGAGTGTCAGTCCTCTTGTACTTAAGTCGGCATTGTGCCTTTTGCACTAAATTTGGAAGCAATTTCTGTGATTCATCGTCAATAAGAAGGTGCATGGGATACAGTAAACCTGAAGTGAAGCGTCGGAATCTAAAACTGCACTTTCAGGAGAGGTTCAAATCGTAGAAACTGAGAGTGTCCGTCCTCTTGTACTTGTCGGCATTGTGCTTTTTGTATTAAATTCGGATGCAATTTGTGTGTTTCATCGTCAATAAGAAGGTGCAAGGTATACAGCAAACCTGAAGAGAAGCTTCGGAATCTAAAACTGGACTCACAGGAGAGGTTCAAATCACAGAAAGTGAGAGTGTCAGTCTCCTTTTACTTAAGTCGGCATTGTGCCTTTTGTATTAAATTCGGAAGCGATTTCTGTGTTCCATCGTCAATGAGAAGATCCAAGGGATACAGCAAACCTGAAGTGAAGCATCGGAGTCTAAAAGTGGACTCACAGGAGAGGTTCAAATCATATAAAGTGAGTGTGTCAGTCCTCTTTTACTTAAGTCGGCATTGTGCCATTTGTATTAAATTTGGATGCAATTTCTGTGTTTCATCGTCAATAAGAAGGTGCAAGGTATACAGTAAACCTGAAGTGAAGAATCGAAATCTAAAACTGGACTCACAGGAGAGGATCAAATGGTAGATAGTGAGAGTGTCTGTCGTCTTGTACTTAAGTCGGCATTGTGCCTTTTGTATTAAATTCGGATGCAATTTCTGTGTTTCATCGTCAATAAGAAGGTCCAAGGGATACATTGAACCTGAAGTGAAGCATCGGAATCTAAAACTGGACTCGCAGGAGAGGTTCAAATCATTGACAGTTAGAGTGTCAGTCCTCTAGTACCTACGTCCGCATTGTGCCTTTTGTATTAAATTCGGTTGCAATTTCTGTGATACATCGTCAATAAGAAGGTCCTAGGGATGCAGTAACCCTGAAGTGAAGCATCGGAATCTAAAACTGTACTCACAGGAGAGGTTCAAATCGTAGAAAGTGAGAGTGTCAGTCCTCTTGTACTTAAGTCGGCTTTGTGAATTTTGTATTAAATTCGGATGCAATTTCTGTGTTTCATCGTCAATAAGAAGGTGCAAGGTATACAGCAAACCTGAAGTGATGCATCGGAATCTATAACTGGACTCACAGGAGAGGTTCAAATCATAGAAAGTGAGAGTGTCAGTCCTCTTGTACTTAAGTCGGCATTGTGCCTTTTGTATTAAATTCGGATGCAATTTCTGTGTTTCATCGTCAATAGGAAGGTGCAAGGTATACAGCAAACCTGAAGTGAAGCTTCGGAATCTAAAGCTGGACTCACAGGAGAGGTTCAAATCATAGAAAGTGGGAGAGTCACTCCTCTTTTACTTAAGTCGGCATTTTGCCTTTTGTATTAAATTCGGATGCAATTTCTGTGTTCCATCGTCAATAAGAAGGTCCAAGTGATACAGTAAACCTGAAGTGAAGCATCGGAGTCTAAAACTGGACTCACAGGAGAGGTTCAAATCATAGAAAGTGAGTGTCAGTCCTCTTTTATTTACGTCGGCATTGTGCTTTTGTATTAAATTGGGATGCAATTTCTGTGTTTCATCGTCAATAAGAGGGTGCAAGGTATACAGTAAATCTGAAGTGAAGCATCGGAATCTAAAACTGGACTCACAGGAGAGGATCGAATGGTAGAAAATGAGAGTGTCTGTCCTCTTGTACTTAAGTCGGCATTGTGCCCTTTGTATTAAATTCAGATGCAATTTCTGTGTTTCATCGTCAATAAGAAGGTCCAAGGGATACAGCAAACCTGAAGTGAAGCTTCGGAATCTAAAACTGGACTCACAGGAGAGGTTCAGATAATAGAAAGTGAGAGTGTCAGTCCTGTTTTACTTAAGTCGGCATTGTGCCTTTTGTATTAAATTCGGGTGCAGTTTCTGTGTTCCATCGTCAATAAGAAGGTCCAAGGGATACAGTAAACCTGAAGTGAAGCATCGGAATCTAAAACTGGACTCACAGGAGAGGTTTAAATCGTAGAAGGTAAGAGTGTCAGTTCTCTTTTACTTAAGTCGGCATTGTGCCTTTTGTATTAAATTCGGATGCAATATCTGTGTTTCATCGTCAATGAGAAGGTCCAAGGGATACAGTAACCCTGAAGTGAAGCATCGGAATCTAAAACTGTACTCACAGGAGAGGTTCAAATCGTAGAAAGTGAGAGTGTCAGTCCTCTTGTACTTAAGTCAGCATTGTGCATTTTGTATTAAGTTCGGATGCAATATCTGTGTTTCATCGTCAATAAGAAGGTCCAACGGATACAGTAAACCTGAAGTGAAGCATCGGAATCTATAACTGGACTCACAGGAGAGTTTCAAATCGTAGAAAGTTAGTGTGTCAGTCCTCTTGTACTTAAGTCGGCATTGAGCCTTTTGTATTGAATTCGGATGCAATTTCTGTGTTTCATCGTCAATAAGAAGGTGCAAGGTATACTGCAAACCTGAAGTGAAGCATCGGAATCCAAAACTGGACTCACAGGAGAGGTTCAAATCATAGAAAGTGAGAGTCTCAGTCCTCTTTTACTTAAGTCGGCATTGTGCCTTTTGTATTAAATTCGGATGCAATTTCTGTGTTTCATCGTCAATAAGAAGGTCCAAGGGATACAGTAAACCTGATGTAAAGCATCGGAATCCAAAACTGGACTCACAGGAGAGGTTCAAATCATAGAAAGTGAGAGTGTCAGTCCTCTTGTACTTAAGTCGGCATTGGGCATTTTGTTTTAAATTCGGATGCAATTTCTGTGTTTCATCGTCAATAAGAATTTGCAAGGTATACAGTAAACCCGAAGTGAAGCTCGGAATTTAAAACTGGACTCACAGGAGAGGTTCAAATCGTAGAAAGTGAGAGTGTCAGTCCTCTTGTACTTAAGTCGGCATTGTGCCTTTTGTATTAAATTCGGATGCAATTTCTGTGTTTCATCATCAATAAGAAGGTGCAAGGTATACGGTAAACCTGAAGTGAAACATCGGAATCTAAAACTGCACTTTCAGGAGAGGTTCAAATCGTAGAAAATGAGTGTGTCAGTCCTCTTGTACTTAAGTCGGCATTGTGCCTTTTGTATTAAATTCGGATGCAATTTCTGTGTTTCATCGTCAATAAGAAGGTCCAAGGGATACAGTAAACCTGAAGTAAAGCATCGGAATCTAAAACTGGACACACAGGGGACGTTCAAATCATAGAAAGTGAGAGTGTCAGTCCTCTTGAACTAATGTCGGCATTGGGCCTTTTGTATTAAATTCGGATGCAATTTCTGTGTTTCATCGTCAATAAGAAGGTGCAAGGTATACAGTAAACCTGAAGTGAAGAATCGGAATCTAAAACTGGACTCACAGGAGAGGATCAAATGGTAGATAGTGAGAGTGTCTGTCCTCTTGTCCTTAAGTCGGCATTGTGCCTTTTGTATTAAATTCGGATGCAATTTCTGTGTTTCATCGTCAATAAGGAGGTCCAAGGGATACATTGAACTTGAAGTGAAGCATCGGAATCTAAAACTGGACTCGCAGGAGAGGTTCAAATCATAGACAGTTAGAGTGTCAGTCCTCTTGTACTTAAGTCAGCATTGTGCCTTTTGTATTAAATTCGGTTGCAATTTCTGTGATTCATCGTCAATAAGAAGATCCTAGGGATGCAGTAACCCTGAAGTGAAGCATCGGAATCTAAAACTGCACTTTCAGGAGAGGTTCAAATCGTAGAAAATGAGGGTGTCAGTCCTCTTGTACTTAAGTCGGCATTGTGCCTTTTGTATTCAATTCGGATGCAATTTCTGTGTTTCATCGTCAATAAGAAGGTCCAAGGGATACAGTAAACCTGAAGTAAAGCATCGGAATCTAAAACTGGACACACAGGGGACGTTCAAATCATAGAAAGTGAGAGTGTCAGTCCTCTAGAACTTATGTCGGCATTGGGCCTTTTGTATTAAATTCGGATGCAATTTCTGTGTTTCATCGTCAATAAGAAGGTGCAAGGTATACAGTAAACCTGAAGTGAAGAATCGGAATCTAAAACTGGACTCACAGGAGAGGATCAAATGGTAGATAGTGAGAGTGTCTGTCCTCTTGTCCTTAAGTCGGCATTGTGCCTTTTGTATTAAATACGGATGCAATTTCTGTGTTTCATCGTCAATAAGGAGGTCCAAGGGATACATTGAACCTGAAGTGAAGCATCGGAATCTAAAACTGGACTCGCAGGAGAGGTTCAAATCATAGACAGTTAGAGTGTCAGTCCTCTTGTACTTAAGTCAGCATTGTGCCTTTTGTATTAAATTCGGTTGCAATTTCTGTGATTCATCGTCAATAAGAAGGTCCAAGGGATACAGTAAGCCTGAAGTGAAGCATCGGAAACTAAAACTGTACTCACAGGAGAGGTTCAAATCGTAGAAAGTGAGAGTGTCAGTCCTCTTGTACTTAAATCAGCATTGTGCCTATTGTATTAAATTCGGATGCAATTTCTGTGTTTCATCGTCAATAAGAAGGTGCAAGGTATACAGTAAACCTGAAGTAAAGCATCGGAATCTAAAACTGGACTCACAGGGGAGGATCAAATGGTAGATAGTGAGAGTGTCTGTCCTCTTGTCCTTATGTCGGCATTGTGCCTTTTGTATTAAATTCGGATGCAATTTCTGTGTGTCATCGTCAATAAGGAGGTCCAAGGGATACATTGAACCTGAAGTGAAGCATCGGAATCTAAAACTGGACTCGCAGGAGAGGTTCAAATCATAGACAGTTAGAGTGTCAGTCCTCTTGTACTTAAGTTAGCATTGTGTCTTTTGTATTAAATTCGGTTGCAATTTCTGTGATTCATCGTCAATAAGAAGGTCCTAGGGATGCAGTAACCCTGAAGTGAAGCATCGGAATCTAAAACTGGACTCTCAGGAGAGGTTCAAATCGTAGAAAATGAGAGTGTCAGTCCTCTTGTACTTAAGTCGGCATTGTGCCTTTTGTATTAAATTCGGATGCAATTTCTGTGTTTCATCGTCAATAAGAAGGTCCAAGGGATACAGTAAACCTGAAGTAAAGCATCGGAATCTAAAACTGGACACACAGGGGACGTTCAAATCATAGAAAGTGAGAGTGTCAGTCCTCTTGAACTTATGTCGGCATTGGGCCTTTTGTATTAAATTCGGATGCAATTTCTGTGTTTCATCGTCAATAAGAAGGTGCAAGGTATACGGTAAACCTGAAGTGAAGAATCGGAATCTAAAACTGGACTCACAGGAGAGGATCAAATGGTAGATAGTGAGAGTGTCTGTCCTCTTGTCCTTAAGTCGGCATTGTGCCTTTTGTATTAAATTCGGATGCAATTTCTGTGTTTCATCGTCAATAAGGAGGTCCAAGGGATACATTGAACCTGAAGTGAAGCATCGGAATCTAAAACTGGACTCGCAGGAGAGGTTCAAATCATAGACAGTTAGAGTGTCAGTCCTCTTGTACTTAAGTCAGCATTGTGCCTTTTGTATTAAATTCGGTTGCAATTTCTGTGATTCATCGTCAATAAGAAGGTCCAAGGGATACAGTAAGCCTGAAGTGAAGCATCGGAATCTAAATCTGTACTCACAGGAGAGGTTCAAATCGTAGAAAGTGAGAGTGTCAGTCCTCTTGTACTTAAGTCAGCATTGTGCCTATTGTATTAAATTCGGATGCAATTTCTGTGTTTCATCGTCAATAAGAAGGTGCAAGGTATACAGTAAACCTGAAGTGAAGCATCGGAATCTAAAACTGCACTTTCAGGAGAGGTTCAAATCGTAGAAACTGAGAGTGTCAGTCCTCTTGTACTTAAGTCGGCATTGTGCCTTTTGTATTAAATTCGGATGCAATTTCTGTGTTTCATCGTCAATAGGAAGGTGCAAGGTATACAGCAAACCTGAAGTGAAGCTTCGGAATCAAAAGCTGGACTCACAGGAGAGGATCAAATCATAGAAAGTGGGAGAGTCACTCCTCTTTTACTTAAGTCGGCATTTTGCCTTTTGTATTAAATTCGGATGCAATTTCTGTGTTCCATCGTCAATAAGAAGGTCCAAGGGATACAGTAAACCTGAAGTGAAGCATCGGAGTCTAACACTGGACTCACAGGAGAGGTTCAAATCATAGAAAGTGAGTGTCAGTCCTCTTTTATTTACGTCGGCATTGTGCTTTTGTATTAAATTGGGATGCAATTTCTGTGTTTCATCGTCAATAAGAAGGTGCAACGTATACAGTAAATCTGAAGTGAAGCATCGGAATCTAAAACTGGACTCACAGGAGAGGATCAAATGGTAGAAAATGAGAGTGTCAGTCCTCTTGTACTTAAGTCGGCATTGCGCCTTTTGTATTAAATTCGGATGCAATTTCTGTGTTTCATTGTCAATAAGAAGGTGCAAGGTATACAGTAGTCCTGAAATGAAGCATCGGAATCAAATACTGGACTCACAGGAGTGGTTCAAATCATAGAAAGTGAGAGTGTCAGTCCTCTTTTCCTAAAGTCGCCATTGTGGCTTTTGTATTAAATTCGGATGCAATTTCTGTGTTTCATCGTCAATAAGATGGTCCAAGGGATACAGCAAACCTGAAGTGAAGCTTCGGAAACTAGAACTGGACTCACAGGAGAGGTTCAAATAATAGAAAGTGAGAGTGTCAGTCCTGTTTTACTTAAGTCGGCATTGTGCCTTTTGTATTAAATTCGGGTGCAGTTTCTGTGTTCCATCGTCAATAAGAAGGTCCAAGGGATACAGTAAACCTGAAGTGAAGCATCGGAATCTAAATCTGGACTCACAGGAGAGGTTTCAATCATAGAAGGTAAGAGTGTCAGTCCTCTTTTACTTAAGTCGGCATTGTGCCTTTTGTATTAAATTCGGATGCAATATCTGTGTTTCATCGTCAATAAGAAGGTCAAGGGATACAGTAACCCTGAAGTGAAGCATCGGAATCTAAAACTGTACTCACAGGAGAGGTTCAAATCGTAGAAAGTGAGAGTGTCAGTCCTCTTGTACTTAAGTCAGCATTGTGCATTTTGTATTAAATTCGGTTGCAATATCTGTGTTTCATCGTCAATAAGAAGGTCCAAGGGATACAGTAAACCTGAAGTGAAGCATCGGAATCTATAACTGGACTCACAGGAGAGTTTCAAATCGTAGAAAGTTAGTGTGTCAGTCCTCTTGTACTTAAGTCGGCATTGTGCCTTTTGTATTAAATTCGGATGCAATTTCTGTGTTTCATCGTCAATAAGAAGGTGCAAGGTATACAGCAAACCTGAAGTGAAGCATCGGAATCTAAAACTGGACTCACAGGAGAGGTTCAAATCATAGAAAGTGAGAGTCGCAGTCCTCTTTTACTTAAGTCGGCATTGTGCCTTTGTATTAAATTCGGATGCAATTTCTGTGTTTCATCGTCAATAAGAAGGTCCAAGAGATACAGTAAACCTGATGTAAAGCATCGGAATCTAAAACTGGACTCACAGGAGAGGTTCAAATCATAGAAAGTGAGAGTGTCAGTCCTCTTGTACTTAAGTCGGCATTGGGCTTTTTGTTTTAAATTCGGATGCAATTTCTGTGTTTCATCGTCATTAAGAATTTGCAAGGTATACAGTAAACATGAAGTGAAGCTCGGAATCTAAAACTGCACTTTCAGGAGAGGTTCAAATCGTAGAAAATGAGAGTGTCAGTCCTCTTGTACTTAAGTCGGCAATGTGCCTTTTGTATTAAATTCGGATGCAATTTCTGTGTTTCATCGTCAATAAGAAGGTCCAAGGGATACAGTAAACCTGAAGTAAAGCATCGGAATCAAAAACTGGACACACAGGAGAGGTTCAAATCATAGAAAGTGAGAGTGTCAGTCCTCTTGAACTTATGTCGGCATTGGGCCTTTTGTATTAAATTCGGATGCAATTTCTGTGTTTCATCGTCAATAAGAAGGTGCAAGGTATACAGTAAACCTGAAGTGAAGAATCGGAATCTGAAACTGGACTCACAGGAGAGGATCAAATGGTAGATAGTGAGAGTGTCTGTCCTCTTGTCCTTAAGTCGGCATTGTGCCTTTTGTATTAAATTCGGATGCAATGTCTGTGTTCCATCGTCAATAAGAAGGTCCAAGGGATACAGTAAACCTGAAGCAAAGCATCGGAATCTAAAACTCGACTCACAGGAGAGGTTCAAATCATAGAAACTGAGAGTGTCAGTCCTCTTGTACTTAAGTCGGCATTGGGCCTTTTGTATTAAACTCGGATGCAATTTCTGTGTTTCATCGTCAATAAGAAGGTGCAAGGTATACAGTAAACCTGAAGTCAAGCATCGGAATCTAAAACTGGACTCACAGGAGAGGTTCAAATCACAGAAAGTGAGAGTGTCAGTCCTCTTTTACTTAAGTCGGCATTGTGCCTTTTGTATTAAATTTGGTTGCGATTTCTGTGTTCCATCGTCAATGAGAAGATCCAAGGGATACAGTAAACCTGAAGTGAAGCATCGGAGTCTAAAACTGGACTCACAGGAGAGGTTCAAACCATAGACAGTTAGAGTGTCAGTCCTCTTGTACCTAAGTCCGCATTGTGCATTTTGTATTAAATTCGGATGCAATTTCTGTGTTTCATCGTCAATAAGAAGGTCCAAGGGATACAGTAACCCTGAAGTGAAGCATCGGAATCTAAAACTGTACTCACAGGAGAGGTTCAAATCGTAGAAAGTGAGAGTGTCAGTCCTCTTGTACTTAAGTCGGCATTGTGCCTTTTGTATTAAATTCGGATGCAATTTCTGTGTTTCATCATCAATAAGAAGGTGCAAGGTATACGGTAAACCTGAAGTGAAGCATCGGAATCTAAAACTGCACTTTCAGGAGAGGTTCAAATCGTAGAAAATGAGAGTGTCAGTCCTCTTGTACTTAAGTCGGCAATGTGCCTTTTGTATTAAATTCGGATGCAATTTCTGTGTTTCATCGTCAATAAGAAGGTCCAAGGGATACAGTAAACCTGAAGTAAAGCATCGGAATCAAAAACTGGACACACAGGAGAGGTTCAAATCATAGAAAGTGAGAGTGTCAGTCCTCTTGAACTTATGTCGGCATTGGGCCTTTTGTATTAAATTCGGATGCAATTTCTGTGTTTCATCGTCAATAAGAAGGTGCAAGGTATACAGCAAACCTGAAGTGAAGCTTCGGAATCTAAAGCTGGACTCACAGGAGAGGTTCAAATCATAGAAAGTGGGAGAGTCACTCCTCTTTTACTTAAGTCGGCATTTTGCCTTTTGTATTAAATTCGGATGCAATTTCAGTGTTCCATCGTCAATAAGAAGGTCCAAGGGATACAGTAAACCTGAAGTGAAGCATCGGAGTCTAACACTGGACTCACAGGAGAGGTTCAAATCATAGAAAGTGAGTGTCAGTCCTCTTTTATTTACGTCGGCATTGTGCTTTTGTATTAAATTGGGATGCAATTTCTGTGTTTCATCGTCAATAAGAAGGTGCAACGTATACAGTAAATCTGAAGTGAAGCATCGGAATCTAAAACTGGACTCACAGGAGAGGATCAAATGGTAGAAAATGAGAGTGTCAGTCCTCTTGTACTTAAGTCGGCATTGCGCCTTTTGTATTAAATTCGGACGCAATTTCTGTGTTTCATCGTCAATAAGAAGGTGCAAGGTATACAGTAGTCCTGAAATGAAGCATCGGAATCAAATACTGGACTCACAGGAGTGGTTCAAATCATAGAAAGTGAGAGTGTCAGTCCTCTTTTCCTTAAGTCGCCATTGTGGCTTTTGTATTAAATTCGGATGCAATTTCTGTGTTTCATCGTCAATAAGATGGTCCAAGGGATACAGCAAACCTGAAGTGAAGCTTCGGAAACTAAAACTGGACTCACAGGAGAGGTTCAAATAATAGAAAGTGAGAGTGTCAGTCCTGTTTTACTTAAGTCGGCATTGTGCCTTTTGTATTAAATTCGGGTGCAGTTTCTGTGTTCCATCGTCAATAAGAAGGTCCAAGGGATACAGTAAACCAGAAGTGAAGCATCGGAATCTAAAACTGGACTCACAGGAGAGGTTTCAATCATAGAAGGTAAGAGTGTCAGTCCTCTTTTACTTAAGTCGGCATTGTGCCTTTTGTATTAAATTCGGATGCAATTTCTGTGTTTCATCGTCAATTGGAAGGTGCAAGGTATACAGCAAACCTGAAGTGAAGCTTCGGAATCTAAAGCTGGACTCACAGGAGAGGTTCAAATCATAGAAAGTGGGAGAGTCACTCCTCTTTTACTTAAGTCGGCATTTTGCCTTTTGTATTAAATTCGGATGCAATTTCTGTGTTCCATCGTCAATAAGAAGGTCCAAGGGATACAGTAAACCTGAAGTGAAGCATCGGAGTCTAACACTGGACTCACAGGAGAGGTTCAAATCATAGCAAGTGAGTGTCAGTCCTCTTTTATTTACGTCGGCATTGTGCTTTTGTATTAAATTGGGATGCAATTTCTGTGTTTCATCGTCAATAAGAAGGTCCAAGGGATGCAGTAAACCTGAAGTAAAGCATCGGAATTTAAATCTGGACTCACAGGAGAGGTTCCAATCATAGAAAGTGAGAGTGTCAGTCCTCTTGTACTTAAGTCGGCATTGGGGCTTTTGTATTAAATTCGGATGCAATTTCTGTTTTTTATCGTCAATAAGAAGGTGCAAGGTATACAGTAAAACTGAAGTGAAGCATCGGAATCTGAAACTGGACTCACAGGTGAGGTTCAAAGCATAGAAAGTTAGAGTGTCAGTCCTCATGTACTTAAGTCTTCCTTGCGCCTTTTGTATTAAATTCGGATGCAATTTTTGTGTTTCATCGTCAATAAGAAGGTACAAGGTATACAGTAGTCCTGAAATGAAGCATCGGAATCAAATACTGGACTCACAGCAGTGGTTCAAATCATAGAAAGTGAGAGTGTCAGTCCTCTTTTCCTTAAGTCGCCATTGTGGCTTTTGTATTAAATTCGGATGCAATTTCTGTGTTTCATCGTCAATAAGATGGTCCAAGGGATGCAGCAAACCTGAAGTGAAGCTTCGGAAACTAAAACTGGACTCACAGGAGAGGTTCAAATAATAGAAAGTGAGAGTGTCAGTCCTGCTTTACTTAAGTCGGCATTGTGCCTTTTGTATTAAATTCGGGTGCAGTTTCTGTGTTCCATCGTCAATAAGAAGGTCCAAGGGATACAGTAAACCTGAAGCAAAGCATCGGAATCTAAAACTCGACTCACAGGAGAGGTTCAAATCATAGAAACTGAGAGTGTCAGTCCTCTTGTACTTAAGTCGGCATTGGGCCTTTTGTATTAAACTCGGATGCAATTTCTGTGTTTCATCGTCAATAAGAAGGTGCAAGGTATACAGTAAACCTGAAGTCAAGCATCGGAATCTAAAACTGGACTCACAGGAGAGGTTCAAATCACAGAAAGTGAGAGTGTCAGTCCTCTTTGACTTAAGTCGGCATTGTGCCTTTTGTATTAAATTTGGTTGCGATTTCTGTGTTCCATCGTCAATGAGAAGATCCAAGGGATACAGTAAACCTGAAGTGAAGCATCGGAGTCTAAAACTGGACTCACAGGAGAGGTTCAAACCATAGACAGTTAGAGTGTCAGTCCTCTTGTACCTAAGTCCGCATTGTGCATTTTGTATTAAATTCGGATGCAATTTCTGTGTTTCATCGTCAATAAGAAGGTCCAAGGGATACAGTAACACTGAAGTGAAGCATCGGAATCTAAAACTTTACTCACAGGAGAGGTTCAAATCGTAGAAAGTGAGAGTGTCAGTCCTCTTGTTCTTAAGTCGGCATTGTGCCTTTTGTATTAAATTCGGATGCTATATCTGTGTTTCATCGTCAATAAGAAGGTCCAAGGGATACAGTAAACCTGAAGTGAAGCATCGGAATCTAAAACTGGACTCGCAGGAGAGGTTCAAATCATAGAAAGTGAGAGTGTCAGTCCTCATGTACTTAAGTTGGCATTGTGTTTTTTGTATTACATTCGGATGCAATTTCTGTGTTTCATCGTCAATAAGAAAGTGTAAGGTATACTGTAAACCTGAAGTGAAGCATCGGAATCTAAACCTGGACTCACAGGAGAGGTTCAAATCATAGTAAGTGAGAGCGTCAGTCTTCTTTTACTTAAGTCGGCATTGTGCCTTTGTACTAAATTCGGAAGAAATTTCTGTGTTCCGTCGTCAATAAGAAGGTCCAAGGGATACAGTAAACCTGAAGGGAAGCATCGGAATCTAAAACTGGACTTACAGGAGAGGTTCCTATCATAGATAGTGAGGGTGTCAGTCCTCTTCTACTTAAGTCGGCATTGTTCCTTTTGTATTAAATTCGGATGCAATTTCTGTGTTTCATCGTCAATAAGAAGGTGCAAGGTATACAGTAAACCTGAAGTGAAGAATCGGAATCTAAAACTGGACTCACAGGAGAGGATCAAATGGTAGAAAGTGAGAGTGTGTGTCCTCTTGTACTTAAGTCGGCATTGTCCTTTTATATTAAATTCCGATGCAATTTCTGTGTTTCATCGTTAATAAGTAGGTCCAAGGGATACAGTGAACCTGAAGTGAAGCATCGGAATCTAAAACTGGACTCGCAGGAGAGGTTCAAATCATAGACAGTTAGAGTGTCAGTCCTCTTGTACCTAAGTCCGCACTGTGCCTTTTGTATTAAATTCGGTTGTAATTTCTGTGTTTCATCGTCAATAAGAAGGTCCAAGTGATACAGTAACCCTGAAGTGAAGCGTCGGAATCTAAAACTGGACTCACAGGAGAGGTTCAAATCGTAGAAAGTGAGAGTGTCAGTCCTCTTGTACTTAAGTCGGCATTGTGCCTTTTGTATTAAATTCGGATGCAATATCTGTGTTTCATGGTCAATAAGAATGTCCAAGGGACACAGTAAACCTGAAGTGAAGCATCGGAATCTATAACTGGACTCACAGGAGAGTTTCAAATCGTAGAATGTGAGTGTGTCAGTCCTCTTGTACTCAAGTCGGCATTGTGCCTTTTGTATTAAATTCGGATGCAGACTCTGTGTTTCATCGTCAATAAGCAGGTGCAAGGATACAGTAAATCAGAAGTGAAGCATCGGAATCTAAAACTGGACTCACAGGAGAGGTTTAAATCATACAAAGTGAGAGTGTCCGTCCTATTGTACTTAAGTCGGCATTGTGCCTTTTGTATTAAATTCGGATGCAATTTCTGTGTTTCATCGTCAATAAGAAGGTCCAAGGGATACAGTAAACCTGAAGTGAAACGTCGGAATCTAAAACTGCACTTTCAGGAGAGGTTCAAATCGTAGAAACTGAGAGTGTCCGTCCTCTTGTACTTGAGTCGGCATTGTGCTTTTTGTATTAAATTCGGATGCAATTTGTGTGTTTCATCGTCAATAAGAAGGTGCAAGGTATACAGCAAACCTGAAGTGAAGCTTCGGAATCTAAAACTAAACTCACAGGAGAGGTTCAAATCACAGAAAGTGAGAGTGTCAGTCTCCTTTTACTTAAGTCGGCATTGTGCCTTTTGTATTAAATTCGGAAGCGATTTCTGTGTTCCATCGTCAATGAGAAGATGCAAGGGATACAGCAAACCTGAAGTGAAGCATCGGAGTCTAAAAGTGGACTCACAGGAGAGGTTCAAATCATAGAAAGTGAGTGTGTCAGTCCTCTTTTACTTAAGTCGGCATTGTGCCATTTGTATTAAATTCGGATGCAATTTCTGTGTTTCATCGTCAATAAGAAGGTGCAAGGTATACAGTAAACCTGAAGTGAAGAATCGGAATCTAAAACTGGACTCACAGGAGAGGATCAAATGGTAGATAGTGAGAGTGTCTGTCGTCTTGTACTTAAGTCGGCATTGTGCCTTTTGTATTAAATTCGGATGCAATTTCTGTGTTTCATCGTCAATAAGAAGGTCCAAGGGATACATTGAACCTGAAGTGAAGCATCGGAATCTAAAACTGGACTCGCAGGAGAGGTTCAAATCATAGACAGTTAGAGTGTCAGTCCTCTAGTACCTACGTCCGCATTGTGCCTTTTGTATCAAATTCGGTTGCAATTTCTGTGATTCATCGTCAATAAGAAGGTCCAAGGGATGCAGTAAAACTGAAGTGAAGCATCGGAATCTAAAACTGTACTCACAGGAGAGGTTCAAATCGTAGAAAGTGAGAGTGTCAGTCCTCTTGTACTTAAGTCGGCTTTGTGCCTTTTGTATTAAATTCGGATGCAATTTCTGTGTTTCATCGTCAATAAGAAGGTGCAAGGTATACAGCAAACCTGAAGTGATGCATCGGAATCTATAACTGGACTCACAGGAGAGGTTCAAATCATAGAAAGTGAGAGTGTCAGTCCTCTTGTACTTAAGTCGGCATTGTGACTTTTGTATTAAATTCGGATGCAATTTCTGTGTTTCATCGTCAATAGGAAGGTGCAAGGTATACAGCAAACCTGAAGTGAAGCTTCGGAATCTAAAGCTGGACTCACAGGAGAGGTTCAAATCATAGAAAGTGGGAGAGTCACTCCTCTTTTACTTAAGTCGGCATTTTGCCTTTTGTATTAAATTCGGATGCAATTTCTGTGTTCCATCGTCAATAAGAAGGTCCAAGGGATACAGTAAACCTGAATTGAAGCATCGGAGTCTAAAACTGGACTCACAGGAGAGGTTCAAATCATAGAAAGTGAGTGTCAGTCCTCTTTTATTTACGTCGGCATTGTGCTTTTGTATTAAATTGGGATGCAATTTCTGTGTTTCATCGTCAATAAGAGGGTGCAAGGTATACAGTAAATCTGAAGTGAAGCATCGGAATCTAAAACTGGACTCACAGGAGAGGATCGAATGGTAGAAAATGAGAGTGTCTGTCCTCTTGTACTTAAGTCGGCATTGTGCCCTTTGTATTAAATTCAGATGCAATTTCTGTGTTTCATCGTCAATAAGAAGGTCCAAGGGATACAGCAAACCTGAAGTGAAGCTTCGGAATCTAAAACTGGACTCACAGGAGAGGTTCAGATAATAGAAAGTGAGAGTGTCAGTCCTGTTTTACTTAAGTCGGCATTGTGCCTTTTGTATTAAATTCGGGTGCAGTTTCTGTGTTCCATCGTCAATAAGAAGGTCCAAGGGATACAGTAAACCTGAAGTGAAGCATCGGAATCTAAAACTGGACTCACAGGAGAGGTTTAAATCGTAGAAGTTAAGAGTGTCAGTCCTCTTTTACTTAAGTCGGCATTGTGCCTTTTGTATTAAATTCGGATGCAATATCTGTGTTTCATCGTCAATGAGAAGGTCCAAGGGATACAGTAACCCTGAAGTGAAGCATCGGAATCTAAAACTGTACTCACAGGAGAGGTTCAAATCGTAGAAAGTGAGAGTGTCAGTCCTCTTGTACTTATGTCAGCATTGTGCATTTTGTATTAAGTTCGGATGCAATATCTGTGTTTCATCGTCAATAAGAAGGTCCAACGGATACAGTAAACCTGAAGTGATGCATCGGAATCTATAACTGGACTCACAGGAGCGTTTCAAATCGTAGAAAGTTAGTGTGTCAGTCCTCTTGTACTTAAGTCGGCATTGTGCCTTTTGTATTGAATTCGGATGCAATTTCTGTGTTTCATCGTCAATAAGAAGGTGCAAGGTATACTGCAAACCTGAAGTGAAGCATCGGAATCCAAAACTGGACTCACAGGAGAGGTTCAAATCATAGAAAGTGAGAGTCTCAGTCCTCTTTTACTTAAGTCGGCATTGTGCCTTTTGTATTAAATTCGGATGCAATTTCTGTGTTTCATCGTCAATAAGAAGGTCCAAGGGATACAGTAAACCTGATGTAAAGCATCGGAATCCAAAACTGGACTCACGGGAGAGGTTCAAATCATAGAAAGTGAGAGTGTCAGTCCTCTTGTACTTAAGTCGGCATTGGGCTTTTTGTTTTAAATTCGGATGCAATTTCTGTGTTTCATCGTCAATAAGAATTTGCAAGGTATACAGTAAACCCGAAGTGAAGCTCGGAATTTAAAACTGGACTCACAGGAGAGGTTCAAATCGTAGAAAGTGAGAGTGTCAGTCCTCTTGTACTTAAGTCGGCATTGTGCCTTTTGTATTAAATTCGGATGCAATTTCTGTGTTTCATCATCAATAAGAAGGTGCAAGGTATACGGTAAACCTGAAGTGAAGCATCGGAATCTAAAACTGCACTTTCATGAGAGGTTCAAATCGTAGAAAATGAGAGTGTCAGTCCTCTTGTACTTAAGTCGTCATTGTGCCTTTTGTATTAAATTCGGATGCAATTTCTGTGTTTCATCGTCAATAAGAAGGTCCAAGGGATACTGTAAACCTGAAGTAAAGCATCGGAATCTAAAACTGGACACACAGGAGAGGTTCAAATCATAGAAAGTGAGAGTGTCAGTCCTCTTGAACTTATGTCGGCATTGGGCCTTTTGTATTAAATTCGGATGCAATTTCTGTGTTTCATCGTCAATAAGAAGGTGCAAGGTATACAGTAAACCTGAAGTGAAGAACCGGAATCTAAAACTGGACTCACAGGAGAGGATCAAATGGTAGATAGTGAGAGTGTCTGTCCTCTTGTCCTTAAGTCGGCATTGTGCCTTTTGTATTAAATTCGGATGCAATTTCTGTGTTTCATCGTCAATAAGGAGGTCCAAGGGATACATTGAACCTGAAGTGAAGCATCGGAATCTAAAACTGGACTCGCAGGAGAGCTTCAAATCATAGACAGTTAGAGTGTCAGTCCTCTTGTACTTAAGTCAGCATTGTGCCTTTTGTATTAAATTCGGTTGCAATTTCTGTGATTCATCGTCAATAAGAAGGTCCAAGGGATACAGTAAGCCTGAAGTGAAGCATCGGAATCTAAAACTGTACTCACAGGAGAGGTTCAAATCGTAGAAAGTGAGAGTGTCAGTCCTCTTGTACTTAAGTCAGCATTGTGACTTTTGTATTAAATTCGGTTGCAATTTCTGTGATTCATCGTCAATAAGAAGGTCCAAGGGATGCAGTAACCCTGAAGTGAAGCATCGGAATCTAAAACTGTACTCACAGGAGAGGTTCAAATCGTAGAAAGTGAGAGTGTCAGTCCTCTTGTACTTAAGTCGGCTTTGCGCCTTTTGTATTAAATTCGGATGCAATTTCTGTGTTTCATTGTCAATAAGAAGGTGCAAGGTATACAGCAAACCTGAAGTGATGCATCGGAATCTATAACTGGACTCACAGGAGAGGTTCAAATCATAGAAAGTGAGAGTGTCAGTCCTCTTGTACTTAAGTCGGCATTGTGACTTTTGTATTAAATTCGGATGCAATTTCTGTGTTTCATCGTCAATAGGAAGGTGCAAGGTATACAGCAAACCTGAAGTGAAGCTTCGGAATCTAAAGCTGGACTCACAGGAGAGGTTCAAATCATAGAAAGTGGGAGAGTCACTCCTCTTTTACTTAAGTCAGCATTTTGCCTTTTGTATTAAATTCGGATGCAATTTCTGTGTTCCATCGTCAATAAGAAGGTCCAAGGGATACAGTAAACCTGAAGTGAAGCATCGGAGTCTAAAACTGGACTCACAGGAGAGGTTCAAATCATAGAAAGTGAGTGTCAGTCCTCTTTTATTTACGTCGGCATTGTGCTTTTGTATTAAATTGGGATGCAATTTCTGTGTTTCATCGTCAATAAGAGGGTGGAAGGTATACAGTAAATCTGAAGTGAAGCATCGGAATGTAAAACTGGACTCACAGGAGAGGATCGAATGGTAGAAAATGAGAGTGTCTGTCCTCTTGTACTTAAGTCGGCATTGTGCCCTTTGTATTAAATTCAGATGCAATTTCTGTGTTTCATCGTCAATAAGAAGGTCCAAGGGATACAGCAAACCTGAAGTGAAGCTTCGGAATCTAAAACTGGACTCACAGGAGAGGTTCAGATAATAGAAAGTGAGAGTGTCAGTCCTGTTTTACTTAAGTCGGCATTGTGCCTTTTGTATTAAATTCGGGTGCAGTTTCTGTGTTCCATCGTCAATAAGAAGGTCCAAGGGATACAGTAAACCTGAAGTGAAGCATCGGAATCTAAAACTGGACTCACAGGAGAGGTTTAAATCGTAGAAGGTAAGAGTGTCAGTCCTCTTTTACTTAAGTCGGCATTGTGCCTTTTGTATTAAATTCGGATGCAATATCTGTGTTTCATCGTCAATGAGATGGTCCAAGGGATACAGTAACCCTGAAGTGAAGCATCGGAATCTAAAACTGTACTCACAGGAGAGGTTCAAATCGTAGAAAGTGAGAGTGTCAGTCCTCTTGTACTTAAGTCAGCATTGTGCATTTTGTATTAAGTTCGGATGCAATATCTGTGTTTCATCGTCAATAAGAAGGTCCAACGGATACAGTAAACCTGAAGTGATGCATCGGAATCTATAACTGGACTCACAGGAGAGTTTCAAATCGTAGAAAGTTAGTGTGTCAGTCCTCTTGTACTTAAGTCGGCATTGTGCCTTTTGTATTGAATTCGGATGCAATTTCTGTGTTTCATCGTCAATAAGAAGGTGCAAGGTATACTGCAAACCTGAAGTGAAGCATCGGAATCCAAAACTGGACTCACAGGAGAGGTTCAAATCATAGAAAGTGAGAGTCTCAGTCCTCTTTTACTTAAGTCGGCATTGTGCCTTTTGTATTAAATTCGGATGCAATTTCTGTGTTTCATCGTCAATAAGAAGGTCCAAGGGATACAGTAAACCTGATGTAATGCATCGGAATCCAAAACTGGACTCACGGGAGAGGTTCAAATCATATAAAGTGAGAGTGTCAGTCCTCTTGTACTTAAGTCGGCATTGGGCTTTTTGTTTTAAATTCGGATGCAATTTCTGTGTTTCATCGTCAGTATGAATTTGCAAGGTATACAGTAAACCCGAAGTGAAGCTCGGAATTTAAAACTGGACTCACAGGAGAGGTTCAAATCGTAGAAAGTGAGAGTGTCAGTCCTCTTGTACTTAAGTCGGCATTGTGCCTTTTGTATTAAATTCGGATGCAATTTCTGTGTTTCATCATCAATAAGAAGGTGCAAGGTATACGGTAAACCTGAAGTGAAGCATCGGAATTTAAAAGTGCACTTTCAGGAGAGGTTCAAATCGTAGAAAATGAGAGTGTAAGTCCTCTTGTACTTAAGTCGGCATTGTGCCTTTTGTATTAAATTCGGATGCAATTTCTGTGTTTCATCGTCAATAAGAAGGTCCAAGGGATACTGTAAACCTGAAGTAAAGCATCGGAATCTAAAACTGGACACACAGGAGAGGTTCAAATCATAGAAAGTGAGAGTGTCAGTCCTCTTGAACTTATGTCGGCATTGGGCCTTTTGTATTAAATTCGGATGCAATTTCTGTGTTTCATCGTCAATAAGAAGGTGCAAGGTATACAGTAAACCTGAAGTGAAGAATCGGAATCTAAAACTGGACTCACAGGAGAGGATCAAATGGTAGATAGTGAGAGTGTCTGTCCTCTTGTCCTTAAGTCGGCATTGTGCCTTTTGTATTAAATTCGGATGCAATTTCTGTGTTTCATCGTCAATAAGGAGGTCCAAGGGATACATTGAACCTGAAGTGAAGCATCGGAATCTAAAACTGGACTCGCAGGAGAGGTTCAAATCATAGACAGTTAGAGTGTCAGTCCTCTTGTACTTAAGTCAGCATTGTGCCTTTTGTATTAAATTCGGTTGCAATTTCTGTGATTCATCATCAATAACAAGGTCCAAGGTATACAGTAAGCCTGAAGTGAAGCATCGGAATCTAAAACTGTACTCACAGGAGAGGTTCAAATCGTAGAAAGTGAGAGTGTCAGTCCTCTTGTACTTAAGTCAGCATTGTGCCTATTGTATTAAATTCGGATGCAATTTCTGTGTTTCATCGTCAATAAGAAGGTGCAAGGTATACAGTAGTCCTGAAATGAAGCATCGGAATCAAATACTGGACTCACAGGAGTGGTTCAAATCATAGAAAGTGAGAGTGTCAGTCCTCTTTTCCTTAAGTCGCCATTGTGGCTTTTGTATTAAATTCGGATGCAATTTCTGTGTTTCATCGTCAATGAGATGGTCCAAGGGATACAGCAAACCTGAAGTGAAGCTTCGGAAACTAGAACTGGACTCACAGGAGAGGTTCAAATAATAGAAAGTGAGAGTGTCAGTCCTGTTTTACTTAAGTCGGCATTGTGCCTTTTGTGTTAAATTCGGGTGCAGTTTCTGTGTTCCATCGTCAATAAGAAGGTCCAAGGGATACAGTAAACCTGAAGTGAAGCATCGGAATCTAAAACTGGACTCACAGGAGAGGTTTCAATCATAGAAGGTAAGAGTGTCAGTCCTCTTTTACTTAAGTCGGCATTGTGCCTTTTGTATTAAATTCGGATGCAATATCTGTGTTTCATCGTCAATAAGAAGGTCCAAGGGATACAGTAACCCTGAAGTGAAGCATCGGAATCTAAAACTGTACTCACAGGAGAGGTTCAAATCGTAGAAAGTGAGAGTGTCAGTCCTCTTGTACTTAAGTCAGCATTGTGCATTTTGTATTAATTCGGTTGCAATATCTGTGTTTCATCGTCAATAAGAAGGTCCAAGGGATACAGTAAACCTGAAGTGAAGCATCGGAATCTATAACTGGACTCACAGGAGAGTTTCAAATCGTAGAAAGTTAGTGTGTCAGTCCTCTTGTACTTAAGTCGGCATTGTGCCTTTTGTATTAAATTCGGATGCAATTTCTGTGTTTCATCGTCAATAAGAAGGTGCAAGGTATTCAGCAAACCTGAAGTGAAGCATCGGAATCTAAAACTGGACTCACACAGAGAGGTTCAAATCATAGAAAGTGAGAGTCGCAGTCCTCTTTTACTTAAGTCGGCATTGTGCCTTTTGTATTAAATTCGGATGCAATTTCTGTGTTTCATCGTCAATAAGAAGGTCCAAGGGATACAGTAAACCTGATGTAAAGCATCGGAATCTAAAACTGGACTCACAGGAGAGGTTCAAATCATAGAAAGTGAGAGTGTCAGTCCTCTTGTACTTAAGTCGGCATTGGCCTTTTTGTTTTAAATTCGGATGCAATATCTGTTTTTCATCGTCAATAAGAATTTGCAAGGGATACAGTAAACCCGAAGTGAAGCTCGGAATTTAAAACTGGACTCACAGGAGAGGTTCAAATCGTAGAAAGTAAGAGTGTCAGTCCTCTTGTACTTAAGTCGGCATTGTGCCTTTTGTATTAAATTCGGATGCAATTTCTGTGTTTCATCATCAATAAGAAGGTGCAAGGTATACGGTATACCTGATGTGAAGCATCGGAATCTAAATTGCACTTTCAGGAGAGGTTCAAATCGTAGAAAGTGAGAGTGTCAGTCCTCTTGTACTTAGGTCAGCATTGTGCATTTTGTATTAAGTTCGGATGCAATATCTGTGTTTCATCGTCAATAAGAAGGTCCAACGGATCCAGTAAACCTGAAGTGAAGCATCGGAATCTATAACTGGACTCACAGGAGAGTTTCAAATCGTAGAAAGTTAGTGTGTCAGTCCTCTTGTACTTAAGTCGGCATTGTGCCTTTTGTATTGAATTCGGATGCAATTTCTGTGTTTCATCGTCAATAAGAAGATGCAAGGTATACTGCAAACCTGAAGTGAAGCATCGGAATCCAAAACTGGACTCACAGGAGAGGTTCAAATCATAGAAAGTGAGAGTCTCAGTCCTCTTGTACTTAAGTCGGCATTGTGCCTTTTTTATTAAATTCGGATGCAATTTCTGTGTTTCATCATCAATAAGAAGGTGCAAGGTATACGGTAAACCTGAAGTGAAGCATCGGAATCTAAAACTGCACTTTCAGGAGAGGTTCAAATCGTAGAAAATGAGAGTGTCAGTCCTCTTGTACTTAAGTCGGCATTGTGCCTTTTGTATTAAATTCGGATGCAATTTCTGTGTTTCATCGTCAATAAGAAGGTCCAAGGGATACATTGAACCTGAAGTGAAGCATCGGAATCTAAAACTGGACTCGCAGGAGAGGTTGAATTCATAGACAGTTAGAGTGTGAGTCCTCTTGTACCTAAGTCCGCATTGTGCCTTTTGTATTAAATTCGGTTGCAATTTCTGTGATTCATCGTCAATAAGAAAGTCCAAGAGATACAGTAAGCCTGAAGTGAAGCATCGGAATCTAAAACTGTACTCACAGGAGAGGTTCAAATCGTAGAAAGTGAGAGTGTCAGTCCTCTTGTACTTAAGTCAGCATTGTGCCTATTGTATTAAATTCGGATGCAATTTCTGTGTTTCATCGTCAATAAGAAGGTGCAAGGTATACAGTAAACCTTAAGTGAAGCATCGGAATCTAAAACTGCACTTTCAGGAGAGGTTCAAATCGTAGAAACTGAGAGTGTCAGTCCTCTTGTACTTAAGTCGGCATTGTGCCTTTTGTATTAATTTCGGATGCAATTTCTGTGTTTCATCGTCAATAGGAAGGTGCAAGGTATACAGCAATCCTGAAGTGAAGCTTCGGAATCTAAAGCTGGACTCACAGGAGAGGTTCAAATCATAGAAAGTGGGAGAGTCACTCCTCTTTTACTTAAGTCGGCATTTTGCCTTTTGTATTAAATTCGGATGCAATTTCTGTGTTCCATCGTCAATAAGAAGGTCCAAGGGATACAGTAAACCTGAAGTGAAGAATCGGAGTCTAACACTGGACTCACAGGAGAGGTTCAAATCATAGAAAGTGAGTGTCAGTCCTCTTTTATTTACGTCGGCATTGTGCTTTTGTATTAAATTGGGATGCAATTTCTGTGTTTCATCGTCAATAAGAAGGTGCAACGTATACAGTAAATCTGAAGTGAAGCATCGGAATCTAAAACTGGACTCACAGGAGAGGATCAAATGGTAGAAAATGAGAGTGTCAGTCCTCTTGTACTTAAGTCGGCATTGCGCCTTTTGTATTAAATTCGGACGCAATTTCTGTGTTTCATCATCAATAAGAAGGTGCAAGGTATACAGTAGTCCTGAAATGAAGCATCGGAATCAAATACTGGACTCACAGGAGTGGTTCAAATCATAGAAAGTGAGAGTGTCAGTCCTCTTTTCCTTAAGTCGCCATTGTGGCTTTTGTATTAAATTCGGATGCAATTTCTGTGTTTCATCGTCAATAAGATGGTCCAAGGGATACAGCAAACCTGAAGTGAAGCTTCGGACACTAAAACTGGACTCACAGGAGAGGTTCAAATAATAGAAACTGAGAGTGTCAGTCCTGTTTTACTTAAGTCGGCATTGTGCCTTTTGTATTAAATTCGGGTGCAGTTTCTGTGTTCCATCGTCAATAAGAAGGTCCAAGGGATACAGTAAACCTGAAGTGAAGCATCGGAATCTAAAACTGGACTCACAGGAGAGGTTTCAATCATAGAAGGTAAGAGTGTCGGTCCTCTTTTACTTAAGTCGGCATTGTGCCTTTTGTATTAAATTCGGATGCAATATCTGTGTTTCATCGTCAATAAGAAGGTCCAAGGGATACAGTAACACTGAATTGAAGCATCGGAATCTAAAACTGTACTCACAGGAGAGGTTCAAATCGTAGAAAGTGAGAGTGTCAGTCCTCTTGTACTTAAGTCAGCATTGTGCATTTTGTATTAAATTCGGTTGAATTATCTGTGTTTCATCGTCAATAAAAAGGTCCAAGGGATACAGTAAACCTGAAGTGAAGCATCGGAATCTATAACTGGACTCACAGGAGAGTTTCAAATCGTAGAAAGTTAGTGTGTCAGTCCTCTTGTACTTAAGTCGGCATTGTGCCTTTTGTATTAAATTCGGATGCAATTTCTGTGTTTCATCGTCAATAAGAAGGTGCAAGGTATACAGCAAACCTGAAGTGAAGCATCGGAATCTAAAACTGGACTCACAGGAGAGGTTCAAATCATAGAAAGTGAGAGTCGCAACCTCTTTTACTTAAGTCGGCATTGTGCCTTTTGTATTAAATTCGGATGCAATTTCTGTGTTTCATCGTCAATAAGAAGGTCCAAGGGATACAGTAAACCTGATGTAAAGCATCAGAATCTAAAACTGGACTCACAGGAGAGGTTCAAATCATAGAAAGTGAGAGTGTCAGTCCTCTTGTACTTAAGTCGGCATTGGGCTTTTTGTTTTAAATTCGGATGCAATTTCTGTGTTTCATCGTCAATAAGAATTTGCAAGGTATACAGTAAACCCGAAGTGAAGCTCGGAATTTAAAACTGGACTCACAGGAGAGGTTCAAATCGAAGAAAGTGAGAGTGTCAGTCCTCTTGTACTTAAGTCGGCATTGTGCCTTTTGTATTAAATTCGGATGCAATTTCTGTGTTTCATCATCAATAAGAAGGTGCAAGGTATACGGTATACCTGAAGTGAAGCATCGGAATCTAAAACTGCACTTTCAGGAGAGGTTCAAATCGTAGAAAATGAGAGTGTCAGTCCTCTTGTACTTAAGTCGGCATTGTGCCTTTTGTATTAAATTCGGATGCAATTTCTGTGATTCATCGTCAATAAGAAGGTCCAAGGGATACAGTAAACCTGAAGTGAAGCATCGGAGTCTAAAACTGGACTCACAGGAGAGGTTCAAATCATAGAAAGTGGGAGAGTCACTCCTCTTTTACTTAAGTCGGCATTTTGCCTTTTGTATTAAATTCGGATGCAATTTCTGTGTTCCATCGTCAATAAGAAGGTCCAAGGGATACAGTAAACCTGAAGTGAAGCATCGGAGTCTAAAACTGGACTCACAGGAGAGGTTCAAATCATAGAAAGTGAGTGTCAGTCCTCTTTTATTTACGTCGGCATTGTGCTTTTGTATTAAATTGGGATGCAATTTCTGTGTTTCATCGTCAATAAGAGGGTGCAAGGTATACAGTAAATCTGAAGTGAAGCATCGGAATCTAAAACTGGACTCACAGGAGAGGATCGAATGGTAGAAAATGAGAGTGTCTGTCCTCTTGTACTTAAGTCGGCATTGTGCCCTTTGTATTAAATTCAGATGCAATTTCTGTGTTTCATCGTCAATAAGAAGGTCCAAGGGATACAGCAAACCTGAAGTGAAGCTTCGGAATCTAAAACTGGACTCACAGGAGAGGTTCAGATAATAGAAAGTGAGAGTGTCAGTCCTGTTTTACTTAAGTCGGCATTGTGCCTTTTGTATTAAATTCGGGTGCAGTTTCTGTGTTCCATCGTCAATAAGAAGGTCCAAGGGATACAGTAAACCTGAAGTGAAGCATCGGAATCTAAAACTGGACTCACAGGAGAGGTTTAAATCGTAGAAGGTAAGAGTGTCAGTCCTCTTTTACTTAAGTCGGCATTGTGCCTTTTGTATTAAATTCGGATGCAATATATGTGTTTCATCGTCAATGAGAAGGTCCAAGGGATACAGTAACCCTGAAGTGAAGCATCGGAATCTAAAACTGTACTCACAGGAGAGGTTCAAATCGTAGAAAGTGAGAGTGTCAGTCCTCTTGTACTTAAGTCAGCATTGTGCATTTTGTATTAAGTTCGGATGCAATATCTGTGTTTCATCGTCAATAAGAAGGTCCAACGGATACAGTAAACCTGAAGTGATGCATCGGAATCTATAACTGGACTCACAGGAGGGTTTCAAATCGTAGAAAGTTAGTGTGTCAGTCCTCTTGTACTTAAGTCGGCATTGTGCCTTTTGTATTGAATTCGGATGCAATTTCTGTGTTTCATCGTCAATAAGAAGGTGCAAGGTATACTGCAAACCTGAAGTGAAGCATCGGAATCCAAAACTGGACTCACAGGAGAGGTTCAAATCATAGAAAGTGAGAGTCTCAGTCCTCTTTTACTTAAGTCGGCATTGTGCCTTTTGTATTAAATTCGGATGCAATTTCTGTGTTTCATCGTCAATAAGAAGGTCCAAGGGATACAGTAAACCTGATGTAAAGCATCGGAATCCAAAACTGGACTCACGGGAGAGGTTCAAATCATAGAAAGTGAGAGTGTCAGTCCTCTTGTACTTAAGTCGGCATTGGGCTTTTTGTTTTAAATTCGGATGCAATTTCTGTGTTTCATCGTCAATAAGAATTTGCAAGGTATACAGTAAACCCGAAGTGAAGCTCGGAATTTAAAACTGGACTCACAGGAGAGGTTCAAATCGTAGAAAGTGAGAGTGTCAGTCCTCTTGTACTTAAGTCGGCATTGTGCCTTTTGTATTAAATTCGGATGCAATTTCTGTGTTTCATCATCAATAAGAAGGTGCAAGGTATACGGTAAACCTGAAGTGAAGCATCGGAATCTAAAACTGCACTTTCAGGAGAGGTTCAAATCGTAGAAAATGAGAGTGTCAGTCCTCTTGTACTTAAGTCGGCATTGTGCCTTTTGTATTAAATTCGGATGCAATTTCTGTGCTTCATCGTCAATAAGAAGGTCCAAGGGATACTGTAAACCTGAAGTAAAGCATCGGAATCTAAAACTGGACACACAGGAGAGGTTCAAATCATAGAAAGTGAGAGTGTCAGTCCTCTTGAACTTATGTCGGCATTGGGCCTTTTGTATTAAATTCGGATGCAATTTCTGTGTTTCATCGTCAATAAGAAGGTGCAAGGTATACAGTAAACCTGAAGTGAAGAATCGGAATCTAAAACTGGACTCAAAGGAGAGGATCAAATGGTAGATAGTGAGAGTGTCTGTCCTCTTGTCCTTAAGTCGGCATTGTGCCTTTTGTATTAAATTCGGATGCAATTTCTGTGTTTCATCGTCAATAAGGAGGTCCAAGGGATACATTGAACCTGAAGTGAAGCATCGGAATCTAAAACTGGACTCGCAGGAGAGGTTCAAATCATAGACAGTTAGAGTGTCAGTCCTCTTGTACTTAAGTCAGCCTTGTGCCTTTTGTATTAAATTCGGTTGCAATTTCTGTGATTCATCGTCAATAAGAAGGTCCAAGGGATACAGTAAGCCTGAAGTGAAGCATCGGAATCTAAAACTGTACTCACAGGAGAGGTTCAAATCGTAGAAAGTGAGAGTGTCAGTCCTCTTGTACTTAAGTCAGCATTGTGCCTATTGTATTAAATTCGGATGCAATTTCTGTGTTTCATCGTCAATAAGAAGGTGCAAGGTATACAGTAAACCTGAAGTGAAGCACCGGAATCTAAAACTGCACTTTCAGGAGAGGTTCAAATCGTAGAAACTGAGAGTGTCAGTCCTCTTGTACTTAAGTCGGCATTGTGCCTTTTGTATTAAATTCGGATGCAATTTCTGTGTATCATCGTCAATAGGAAGGTGCAAGGTATACAGCAAACCTGAAGTGAAGCTTCGGAATCTAAAGCTGGACTCACAGGAGAGGTTCAAATCATAGAAAGTGGGAGAGTCACTCCTCTTTTACTTAAGTCGGCATTTTGCCTTTTGTATTAAATTCGGATGCAATTTCTGTGTTCCATCGTCAATAAGAAGGTCCAAGGGATACAGTAAACCTGAAGTGAAGCATCGGAGTCTAACACTGGACTCACAGGAGAGGTTCAAATCATAGAAAGTGAGTGTCAGTCCTCTTTTATTTATGTCGGCATTCTGCTTTTGTATTAAATTGGGATGCAATTTCTGTGTTTCATCGTCAATAAGAAGGTGCAACGTATACAGTAAATCTGAAGTGAAGCATCGTAATCTAAAACTGGGCCACAGGAGAGGATCAAATGGTAGAAAATGAGAGTGTCAGTCCTCTTGTACTTAAGTCGGCATTGCGCCTTTTGTATTAAATTCGGATGCAATTTCTGTGTTTCATCGTCAATAAGAAGGTGCAAGGTATACAGTAGTCCTGAAATGAAGCATCGGAATCAAATACTGGACTCACAGGAGTGGTTCAAATCATAGAAAGTGAGAGTGTCAGTCCTCTTTTCCTTAAGTCGCCATTGTGGCTTTTGTATTAAATTCGGATGCAATTTCTGTGTTTCATCGTCAATAAGATGGTCCAAGGGATACAGCAAACCTGAAGTGAAGCTTCGGAAACTAGAACTGGACTCACAGGAGAGGTTCAAATAATAGAAAGTGAGAGTGTCAGTCCTGTTTTACTTAAGTCGGCATTGTGCCTTTTGTATTAAATTCGGGTGCAGTTTCTGTGTTCCATCGTCAATAAGAAGGTCCAAGGGGTACAGTAAACCTGAAGTGAAGCATCGGAATCTAAAACTGGACTCACAGGAGAGGTTTCAATCATAGAAGGTAAGAGTGTCAGTCCTCTTTTACTTAAGTCGGCATTGAGCCTTTTGTATTAAATTCGGATGCAATATCTGTGTTTCATCGTCAATAAGAAGGTCCAAGGGATACAGTAACCCTGAAGTGAAGCATCGGAATCTAAAACTGTACTCACAGGAGAGGTTCAAATCGTAGAAAGTGAGAGTGTCAGTCCTCTTGTACTTAAGTCAGCATTGTGCATTTTGTATTAAATTCGGTTGCAATATCTGTGTTTCATCGTCAATAAGAAGGTCCAAGGGATACAGTAAACCTGAAGGGAAGCATCGGAATCTATAACTGGACTCACAGGAGAGTTTCAAATCGTAGAAAGTTAGTGTGTCAGTCCTCTTGTACTTAAGTCGGAATTGTGCCTTTTGCATTAAATTCGGATGCAATTTCTGTGTTTCATCGTCAATAAGAAGGTGCAAGGTATACAGCAAACCTGAAGTGAAGCATCGGAATCTAAAACTGGACTCACACAGAGAGGTTCAAATCATAGAAAGTGAGAGTCGCAGTCCTCTTTTACTTAAGTCGGCATTGTGCCTTTTGTATTAAATTCGGATGCAATTTCTGTGTTTCATCGTCAATAAGAAGGTCCAAGGGATACAGTAAACCTGATGTAAAGCATCGGAATCTAAAACTGGACTCACAGGAGAGGTTCAAATCATAGAAAGTGAGAGTGTCAGTCCTCTTGTACTTAAGTCGGCATTGGGCTTTTTGTTTTAAATTCGGATGCAATATCTGTTTTTCATCGTCAATAAGAATTTGCAAGGGATACAGTAAACCCGAAGTGAAGCTCGGAATTTAAAACTGGACTCGCAGGAGAGGTTGAAATCATAGACAGTTAGAGTGTCAGTCCTCTTGTACCTAAGTCCGCATTGTGACTTTTGTATTAAATTCGGTTGCAATTTCTGTGATTCATCGTCAATAAGAAGGTCCAAGAGATACAGTAAGCCTGAAGTGAAGCATCGGAATCTAAAACTGTACTCACAGGAAAGGTTCAAATCGTAGAAAGTGAGAGTGTCAGTCCTCTTGTACTTAAGTCAGCATTGTGCCTATTGTATTAAATTCGGATGCAATTTCTGTGTTTCATCGTCAATAAGAAGGTGCAAGGTATACAGTAAACCTTAAGTGAAGCATCGGAATCTAAAACTGCACTTTCAGGAGAGGTTCAAATCGTAGAAACTGAGAGTGTCAGTCCTCTTGTACTTAAGTCGGCATTGTGCCTTTTGTATTAATTTCGGATGCAATTTCTGTGTATCATCGTCAATAGGAAGGTGCAAGGTATACAGCAAACCTGAAGTGAAGCTTCGGAATCTAAAGCTGGACTCACAGGAGAGGTTCAAATCATAGAAAGTGGGAGAGTCACTCCTCTTTTACTTAAGTCGGCATTTTGCCTTTTGTATTAAATTCGGATGCTATTTCTGTGTTCCATCGTCAATAAGAAGGTCCAAGGGATACAGTAAACCTGAAGTGAAGCATTGGAGTCTAACACTGGACTCACAGGAGAGGTTCAAATCATAGAAAGTGAGTGTCAGTCCTCTTTTATTTATGTCGGCATTGTGCTTTTGTATTAAATTGGGATGCAATTTCTGTGTTTCATCGTCAATAAGAAGGTGCAACGTATACAGTAAATCTGAAGTGAAGCATCGTAATCTAAAACTGGGCCACAGGAGAGGATCAAATGGTAGAAAATGAGAGTGTCAGTCCTCTTGTACTTAAGTCGGCATTGCGCCTTTTGTATTAAATTCGGATGCAATTTCTGTGTTTCATCGTCAATAAGAAGGTGCAAGGTATACAGTAGTCCTGAAATGAAGCATCGGAATCAAATACTGGACTCACAGGAGTGGTTCAAATCATAGAAAGTGAGAGTGTCAGTCCTCTTTTCCTTAAGTCGCCATTGTGGCTTTTGTATTAAATTCGGATGCAATTTCTGTGTTTCATCGTCAATAAGATGGTCCAAGGGATACAGCAAACCTGAAGTGAAGCTTCGGAAACTAGAACTGGACTCACAGGAGAGGTTCAAATAATAGAAAGTGAGAGTGTCAGTCCTGTTTTACTTAAGTCGGCATTGTGCCTTTTGTATTAAATTCGGGTGCAGTTTCTGTGTTCCATCGTCAATAAGAAGGTCCAAGGGATACAGTAAACCTGAAGTGAAGCATCGGAATCTAAAACTGGACTCACAGGAGAGGTTTCAATCATAGAAGGTAAGAGTGTCAGTCCTCTTTTACTTAAGTCGGCATTGAGCCTTTTGTATTAAATTCGGATGCAATATCTGTGTTTCATCGTCAATAAGAAGGTCCAAGGGATACAGTAACCCTGAAGTGAAGCATCGGAATCTAAAACTGTACTCACAGGAGAGGTTCAAATCGTAGAAAGTGAGAGTGTCAGTCCTCTTGTACTTAAGTCAGCATTGTGCATTTTGTATTAAATTCGGTTGCAATATCTGTGTTTCATCGTCAATAAGAAGGTCCAAGGGATACAGTAAACCTGAAGGGAAGCATCGGAATCTATAACTGGACTCACAGGAGAGTTTCAAATCGTAGAAAGTTAGTGTGTCAGTCCTCTTGTACTTAAGTCGGAATTGTGCCTTTTGTATTAAATTCGGATGCAATTTCTGTGTTTCATCGTCAATAAGAAGGTGCAAGGTATACAGCAAACCTGAAGTGAAGCATCGGAATCTAAAACTGGACTCACAGGAGAGGTTCAAATCATAGAAAGTGAGAGTGTCAGTCCTCTTGTACTTAAGTCGGCATTGGGCTTTTTGTTTTAAATTCGGATGCAATATCTGTTTTGCATCGTCAATAAGAATTTGCAAGGGATACAGTAAACCCGAAGTGAAGCTCGGAATTTAAAACTGGACTCGCAGGAGAGGTTGAAATCATAGACAGTTAGAGTGTCAGTCCTCTTGTACCTAAGTCCGCATTGTGCCTTTTGTATTAAATTCGGTTGCAATTTCTGTGATTCATCGTCAATAAGAAGGTCCAAGAGATACAGTAAGCCTGAAGTGAAGCATCGGAATCTAAAACTGTACTCACAGGAGAGGTTCAAATCGTAGAAAGTGAGAGTGTCAGTCCTCTTGTACTTAAGTCAGCATTGTGCCTATTGTATTAAATTCGGATGCAATTTCTGTGTTTCATCGTCAATAAGAAGGTGCAAGGTATACAGTAAACCTGAAGTGAAGCATCGGAATCTAAAACTGCACTTTCAGGACAGGTTCAAATCGTAGAAACTGAGAGTGTCAGTCCTCTTGTACTTAAGTCGGCATTGTGCCTTTTGTATTAATTTCGGATGCAATTTCTGTGTTTCATCGTCAATAGGAAGGTGCAAGGTATACAGCAAACCTGAAGTGAAGCTTCGGAATCTAAAGTTGGACTCACAGGAGAGGTTCAAATCATAGAAAGTGGGAGAGTCACTCCTCTTTTACTTAAGTCGGCATTTTGCCTTTTGTATTAAATTCGAATGCAATTTCTGTGTTCCATCGTCAATAAGAAGGTCCAAGGGATACAGTAAACCTGAAGTGAAGAATCGGAGTCTAACACTGGACTCACAGGAGAGGTTCAAATCATAGAAAGTGAGTGTCAGTCCTCTTTTATTTACGTCGGCATTGTGCTTTTGTATTAAATTGGGATGCAATTTCTGTGTTTCATCGTCAATAAGAAGGTGCAACGTATACAGTAAATCTGAAGTGAAGCATCGGAATCTAAAACTGGACTCACAGGAGAGGATCAAATGGTAGAAAATGAGAGTGTCAGTCCTCTTGTACTTAAGTCGGCATTGCGCCTTTTGTATTAAATTCGGACGCAATTTCTGTGTTTCATCGTCAATAAGAAGGTGCAAGGTATACAGTAGTCCTGAAATGAAGCATCGGAATCAAATACTGGACTCACAGGAGTGGTTCAAATCATAGAAAGTGAGAGTGTCAGTCCTCTTTTCCTTAAGTCGCCATTGTGGCTTTTGTATTAAATTCGGATGCAATTTCTGTGTTTCATCGTCAATAAGATGGTCCAAGGGATACAGCAAACCTGAAGTGAAGCTTCGGAAACTAAAACTGGACTCACAGGAGAGGTTCAAATAATAGAAACTGAGAGTGTCAGTCCTGTTTTACTTAAGTCGGCATTGTGCTTTTGTATTAAATTGGGATGCAATTTCTGTGTTTCATCGTCAATAAGAAGGTGCAACGTATACAGTAAATCTGAAGTGAAGCATCGGAATCTAAAACTGGACTCACAGGAGAGGATCGAATGGTAGAAAATGAGAGTGTCTGTCCTCTTGTACTTAAGTCGGCATTGTGCCCTTTGTATTAAATTCAGATGCAATTTCTGTGTTTCATCGTCAATAAGAAGGTCCAAGGGATACAGCAAACCTGAAGTGAAGCTTCGGAATCTAAAACTGGACTCACAGGAGAGGTTCAGATAATAGAAAGTGAGAGTGTCAGTCCTGTTTTACTTAAGTCGGCATTGTGCCTTTTGTATTAAATTCGGGTGCAGTTTCTGTGTTCCATCGTCAATAAGAAGGTCCAAGGGATACAGTAAACCTGAAGTGAAGCATCGGAATCTAAAACTGGACTCACAGGAGAGGTTTAAATCGTAGAAGGTAAGAGTGTCAGTCCTCTTTTACTTAAGTCGGCATTGTGCCTTTTGTATTAAATTCGGATGCAATATCTGTGTTTCATCGTCAATGAGAAGGTCCAAGGGATACAGTAACCCTGAAGTGAAGCATCGGAATCTAAAACTGTACTCACAGGAGAGGTTCAAATCGTAGAAAGTGAGAGTGTCAGTCCTCTTGTACTTAAGTCAGCATTGTGCATTTTGTATTAAATTCGGTTGCAATATCTGTGTTTCATCGTCAATAAGAAGGTCCAAGGGATACAGTAAACCTGAAGGGAAGCATCGGAATCTATAACTGGACTCACAGGAGAGTTTCAAATCGTAGAAAGTTAGTGTGTCAGTCCTCTTGTACTTAAGTCGGAATTGTGCCTTTTGTATTAAATTCGGATGCAATTTCTGTGTTTCATCGTCAATAAGAAGGTGCAAGGTATACAGCAAACCTGAAGTGAAGCATCGGAATCTAAAACTGGACTCACACAGAGAGGTTCAAATCATAGAAAGTGAGAGTCGCAGTCCTCTTTTACTTAAGTCGGCATTGTGCCTTTTGTATTAAATTCGGATGCAATTTCTGTGTTTCATCGTCAATAGGAAGGTCCAAGGGATACAGTAAACCTGATGTAAAGCATCGGAATCTAAAACTGGACTCACAGGAGAGGTTCAAATCATAGAAAGTGAGAGTGTCAGTCCTCTTGTACTTAAGTCGGCATTGGGCTTTTTGTTTTAAATTCGGATGCAATATCTGTTTTTCATCGTCAATAAGAATTTGCAAGGGATACAGTAAACCCGAAGTGAAGCTCGGAATTTAAAACTGGACTCACAGGAGAGGTTCAAATCGTAGAAAGTGAGAGTGTCAGTCCTCTTGTACTTAAGTCGGCATTGTGCCTTTTGTATTAAATTCGGATGCAATTTCTGTGTTTCATCGTCAATAAGAAGGTCCAAGGGATACAGTAAACCTGATGTAAAGCATCGGAATCCAAAACTGGACTCACGGGAGAGGTTCAAATCATTGAAAGTGAGAGTGTCAGTCCTCTTGTACTTAAGTCGGCATTGGGCTTTTTGTTTTAAATTCGGATGCAATTTCTGTGTTTCATCGTCAATAAGAATTTGCAAGGTATACAGTAAACCCGAAGTGAAGCTCGGAATTTAAAACTGTACTCACAGGAGAGGTTCAAATCGTAGAAAGTGAGAGTGTCAGTCCTCTTGTACTTAAGTCGGCATTGTGCCTTTTGTATTAAATTCGGATGCAATTTCTGTGTTTCATCATCAATAAGAAGGTGCAAGGTATACGGTAAACCTGAAGTGAAGCATCGGAATCTAAAACTGCACTTTCAGGAGAGGTTCAAATCGTAGAAAATGAGAGTGTCAGTCCTCTTGTACTTAAGTCGGCATTGTGCCTTTTGTATTAAATTCGGATGCAATTTCTGTGCTTCATCGTCAATAAGAAGGTCCAAGGGATACTGTAAACCTGAAGTGAAGCATCGGAATCTAAAACTGGACTAACAGGAGAGGTTCAAATCATAGAAAGTTAGAGTGTCAGTCCTCTTGTACTTAACTCGGGATTGTGCCTAGAGAATTTAATTCGGATGCAATTTCTGTGTTTCATCGTCAATAAGAAGGTCCAAGGTACACAGTAAAAATGAAGAGAAACATCGGAATCTAAAACTGGACACACAGGAGAGGTTCAAATCATAGAAAGTGAGAGTGTCAGTCCTCTTGAACTTATGTCGGCATTGGGCCTTTTGTATTAAATTCGGATGCAATTTCTGTGTTTCATCGTCAATAAGAAGGTGCAAGGTATACAGTAAACCTGAAGTGAAGAATCGGAATCTAAAACTGGACTCACAGGAGAGGATCAAATGGTAGATAGTGAGAGTGTCTGTCCTCTTGTCCTTAAGTCGGCATTGTGCCTTTTGTATTAAATTCGGATGCAATTTCTGTGTTTCATCGTCAATAAGGAGGTCCAAGGGATACATTGAACCTGAAGTGAAGCATCGGAATCTAAAACTGGACTCGCAGGAGAGGTTCAAATCATAGACAGTTAGAGTCTCAGTCCTCTTTTACTTAAGTCGGCATTGTGCCTTTTGTATTAAATTCGGATGCAATTTCTGTGTTTCATCGTCAATAAGAAGGTCCAAGGGATACAGTAAACCTGATGTAAAGCATCGGAATCCCAAACTGGACTCACGGGAGAGGTTCAAATCATAGAAAGTGAGAGTGTCAGTCCTCTTGTACTTAAGTCGGCATTGGGCTTTTTGTTTTAAATTCGGATGCAATTTCTGTGTTTCATCGTCAATAAGAATTTGCAAGGTATACAGTAAACCCGAAGTGAAGCTCGGAATTTAAAACTGGACTCACAGGAGAGGTTCAAATCGTAGAAAGTGAGAGTGTCAGTCCTCTTGAACTTATGTCAGCATTGGGCCTTTTGTATTAAATTCGGATGCAATTTCTGTGTTTCATCGTCAATAAGAAGGTGCAAGGTATACAGTAAACCTGAAGTGAAGAATCGGAATCTAAAACTGGACTCACAGGAGAGGATCAAATGGTAGATAGTGAGAGTTTCTGTCCTCTTGTCCTTAAGTCGGCATTGTGCCTTTTGTATTAAATTCGGATGCAATTTCTGTGTTTCATCGTCAATAAGGAGGTCCAAGGGATACATTGAACCTGAAGTGAAGCATCGGAATCTAAAACTGGACTCGCAGGAGAGGTTCAAATCATAGACAGTTAGAGTGTCAGTCCTCTTGTACTTAAGTCAGCCTTGTGCCTTTTGTATTAAATTCGGTTGCAATTTCTGTGATTCATCGTCAATAAGAAGGTCCAAGGGATACAGTAAGCCTGAAGTGAAGCACCGGAATCTAAAACTGTACTCACAGGAGAGGTTCAAATCGTAGAAAGTGAGAGTGTCAGTCCTCTTGTACTTAATTCAGCATTGTGCCTATTGTATTAAATTCGGATGCAATTTCTGTGTTTCATCGTCAATAAGAAGGTGCAAGGTATACAGTAAACCTGAAGTGAAGCACCGGAATCTAAAACTGCACTTTCAGGAGAGGTTCAAATCGTAGAAACTGAGAGTGTCAGTCCTCTTGTACTTAAGTCGGCATTGTGCCTTTTGTATTAAATTCGGATGCAATTTCTGTGTTTCATCGTCAATAGGAAGGTGCAAGGTATACAGCAAACCTGAAGTGAAGCTTCGGAATCTAAAGCTGGACTCACAGGAGAGGTTCAAATCATAGAAAGTGGGAGAGTCACTCCTCTTTTACTTAAGTCGGCATTTTGCCTTTTGTATTAAATTCGGATGCAATTTCTGTGTTCCATCGTCAATAAGAAGGTCCAAGGGATACAGTAAACCTGAAGTGAAGCATCGGAGTCTAACACTGGACTCACAGGAGAGGTTCAAATCATAGAAAGTGAGTGTCAGTCCTCTTTTATTTATGTCGGCATTGTGCTTTTGTATTAAATTGGGATGCAATTTCTGTGTTTCATCGTCAATAAGAAGGTGCAACGTATACAGTAAATCTGAAGTGAAGCATCGTAATCTAAAACTGGGCCACAGGAGAGGATCAAATGGTAGAAAATGAGAGTGTCAGTCCTCTTGTACTTAAGTCGGCATTGCGCCTTTTGTATTAAATTCGGATGCAATTTCTGTGTTTCATCGTCAATAAGAAGGTGCAAGGTATACAGTAGTCCTGAAATGAAGCATCGGAATCAAATACTGGACTCACAGGAGTGGTTCAAATCATAGAAAGTGAGAGTGTCAGTCCTCTTTTCCTTAAGTCGCCATTGTGGCTTTTGTATTAAATTCGGATGCAATTTCTGTGTTTCATCGTCAATAAGATGGTCCAAGGGATACAGCAAACCTGAAGTGAAGCTTCGGAAACTAGAACTGGACTCACAGGAGAGGTTCAAATAATAGAAAGTGAGAGTGTCAGTCCTGTTTTACTTAAGTCGGCATTGTGCCTTTTGTATTAAATTCGGGTGCAGTTTCTGTGTTCCATCGTCAATAAGAAGGTCCAAGGGATACAGTAAACCTGAAGTGAAGCATCGGAATCTAAAACTGGACTCACAGGAGAGGTTTCAATCATAGAAGGTAAGAGTGTCAGTCCTCTTTTACTTAAGTCGGCATTGAGCCTTTTGTATTAAATTCGGATGCAATATCTGTGTTTCATCGTCAATAAGAAGGTCCAAGGGATACAGTAACCCTGAAGTGAAGCATCGGAATCTAAAACTGTACTCACAGGAGAGGTTCAAATCGTAGAAAGTGAGAGTGTCAGTCCTCTTGTACTTAAGTCAGCATTGTGCATTTTGTATTAAATTCGGTTGCAATATCTGTGTTTCATCGTCAATAAGAAGGTCCAAGGGATACAGTAAACCTGAAGGGAAGCATCGGAATCTATAACTGGACTCACAGGAGAGTTTCAAATCGTAGAAAGTTAGTGTGTCAGTCCTCTTGTACTTAAGTCGGAATTGTGCCTTTTGTATTAAATTCGGATGCAATTTCTGTGTTTCATCGTCAATAAGAAGGTGCAAGGTATACAGCAAACCTGAAGTGAAGCATCGGAATCTAAAACTGGACTCACACAGAGAGGTTCAAATCATAGAAAGTGAGAGTCGCAGTCCTCTTTTACTTAAGTCGGCATTGTGCCTTTTGTATTAAATTCGGATGCAATTTCTGTGTTTCATCGTCAATAAGAAGGTCCAAGGGATACAGTAAACCTGATGTAAAGCATCGGAATCTAAAACTGGACTCACAGGAGAGGTTCAAATCATAGAAAGTGAGAGTGTCAGTCCTCTTGTACTTAAGTCGGCATTGGGCTTTTTGTTTTAAATTCGGATGCAATATCTGTTTTTCATCGTCAATAAGAATTTGCAAGGGATACAGTAAACCCGAAGTGAAGCTCGGAATTTAAAACTGGACTCACAGGAGAGGTTCAAATCGTAGAAAGTGATAGTGTCAGTCCTCTTGTACTTAAGTCGGCATTGTGCCTTTTGTATTGAATTCGGTTGCAATTTCTGTGTTTCATCGTCAATAAGAAGGTGCAAGGTATACTGCAAACCTGAAGTGAAGCATCGGAATCCAAAACTGGACTCACAGGAGAGGTTCAAATCATAGAAAGTGAGAGTCTCAGTCCTCTTGTACTTAAGTCGGCATTGTGCCTTTTGTATTAAATTCGGATGCAATTTCTGTGTTTCATCATCAATAAGAAGGTGCAAGGTATACGGTAAACCTGAAGTGAAGCATCGGAATCTAAAACTGCACTTTCAGGAGAGGTTCAAATCGTAGAAAATGAGAGTGTCAGTCCTCTTGTACTTAAGTCGGCATTGTGCCTTTTGTATTAAATTCGGATGCAATTTCTGTGTTTCATCGTCAATAAGAAGGTCCAAGGGATACATTGAACCTGAAGTGAAGCATCGGAATCTAAAACTGGACTCGCAGGAGAGGTTGAAATCATAGACAGTTAGAGTGTCAGTCCTCTTGTACCTAAGTCCGCATTGTGCCTTTTGTATTAAATTCGGTTGCAATTTCTGTGATTCATCGTCAATAAGAAGGTCCAAGAGATACAGTAAGCCTGAAGTGAAGCATCGGAATCTAAAACTGTACTCACAGGAGAGGTTCAAATCGTAGAAAGTGAGAGTGTCAGACCTCTTGTACTTAAGTCAGCATTGTGCCTATTGTATTAAATTCGGATGCAATTTCTGTGTTTCATCGTCAATGAGAAGGTGCAAGGTATACAGTAAACCTTAAGTGAAGCATCGGAATCTAAAACTGCACTTTCAAGAGAGGTTCAAATCGTAGAAACTGAGAGTGTCAGTCCTCTTGTACTTAAGTCGGCATTGTGCCTTTTGTATTAATTTCGGATGCAATTTCTGTGTTTCATCGTCAATAGGAAGGTGCAAGGTATACAGCAAACCTGAAGTGAAGCTTCGGAATCTAAAGCTGGACTCACAGGAGAGGTTCAAATCATAGAAAGTGGGAGAGTCACTCCTCTTTTACTTAAGTCGGCATTTTGCCTTTTGTATTAAATTCGAATGCAATTTCTGTGTTCCATCGTCAATAAGAAGGTCCAAGGGATACAGTAAACCTGAAGTGAAGAATCGGAGTCTAACACTGGACTCACAGGAGAGGTTCAAATCATAGAAAGTGAGTGTCAGTCCTCTTTTATTTACGTCGGCATTGTGCTTTTGTATTAAATTGGGATGCAATTTCTGTGTTTCATCGTCAATAAGAAGGTGCAACGTATACAGTAAATCTGAAGTGAAGCATCGGAATCTAAAACTGGACTCACAGGAGAGGATCAAATGGTAGAAAATGAGAGTGTCAGTCCTCTTGTACTTAAGTCGGCATTGCGCCTTTTGTATTAAATTCGGACGCAATTTCTGTGTTTCATCGTCAATAAGAAGGTGCAAGGTATACAGTAGTCCTGAAATGAAGCATCGGAATCAAATACTGGACTCACAGGAGTGGTTCAAATCATAGAAAGTGAGAGTGTCAGTCCTCTTTTCCTTAAGTCGCCATTGTGGCTTTTGTATTAAATTCGGATGCAATTTCTGTGTTTCATCGTCAATAAGATGGTCCAAGGGATACAGCAAACCTGAAGTGAAGCTTCGGAAACTAAAACTGGACTCACAGGAGAGGTTCAAATAATAGAAACTGAGAGTGTCAGTCCTGTTTTACTTAAGTCGGCATTGTGCTTTTGTATTAAATTGGGATGCAATTTCTGTGTTTCATCGTCAATAAGAAGGTGCAACGTATACAGTAAATCTGAAGTGAAGCATCGGAATCTAAAACTGGACTCACAGGAGAGGATCGAATGGTAGAAAATGAGAGTGTCTGTCCTCTTGTACTTAAGTCGGCATTGTGCCCTTTGTATTAAATTCAGATGCAATTTCTGTGTTTCATCGTCAATAAGAAGGTCCAAGGGATACAGCAAACCTGAAGTGAAGCTTCGGAATCTAAAACTGGACTCACAGGAGAGGTTCAGATAATAGAAAGTGAGAGTGTCAGTCCTGTTTTACTTAAGTCGGCATTGTGCCTTTTGTATTAAATTCGGGTGCAGTTTCTGTGTTCCATCGTCAATAAGAAGGTCCAAGGGATACAGTAAACCTGAAGTGAAGCATCGGAATCTAAAACTGGACTCACAGGAGAGGTTTAAATCGTAGAAGGTAAGAGTGTCAGTCCTCTTTTACTTAAGTCGGCATTGTGCCTTTTGTATTAAATTCGGATGCAATATCTGTGTTTCATCGTCAATGAGAAGGTCCAAGGGATACAGTAACCCTGAAGTGAAGCATCGGAATCTAAAACTGTACTCACAGGAGAGGTTCAAATCGTAGAAAGTGAGAGTGTCAGTCCTCTTGTACTTAAGTCAGCATTGTGCATTTTGTATTAAGTTCGGATGCAATATCTGTGTTTCATCGTCAATAAGAAGGTCCAACGGATACAGTAAACCTGAAGTGATGCATCGGAATCTATAACTGGACTCACAGGAGGGTTTCAAATCGTAGAAAGTTAGTGTGTCAGTCCTCTTGTACTTAAGTCGGCATTGTGCCTTTTGTATTGAATTCGGATGCAATTTCTGTGTTTCATCGTCAATAAGAAGGTGCAAGGTATACTGCAAACCTGAAGTGAAGCATCGGAATCCAAAACTGGACTCACAGGAGAGGTTCAAATCATAGAAAGTGAGAGTCTCAGTCCTCTTTTACTTAAGTCGGCATTGTGCCTTTTGTATTAAATTCGGATGCAATTTCTGTGTTTCATCGTCAATAAGAAGGTCCAAGGGATACAGTAAACCTGATGTAAAGCATCGGAATCCAAAACTGGACTCACGGGAGAGGTTCAAATCATAGAAAGTGAGAGTGTCAGTCCTCTTGTACTTAAGTCGGCATTGGACTTTTTGTTTTAAATTCGGATGCAATTTCTGTGTTTCATCGTCAATAAGAATTTGCAAGGTATACAGTAAACCCGAAGTGAAGCTCGGAATTTAAAACTGGACTCACAGGAGAGGTTCAAATCGTAGAAAGTGAGAGTGTCAGTCCTCTTGTACTTAAGTCGGCATTGTGCCTTTTGTATTAAATTCGGATGCAATTTCTGTGTTTCATCATCAATAAGAAGGTGCAAGGTATATGGTAAACCTGAAGTGAAGCATCGGAATCTAAAACTGCACTTTCAGGAGAGGTTCAAATCGTAGAAAATGAGAGTGTCAGTCCTCTTGTACTTAAGTCGGCATTGTGCCTTTTGTATTAAATTCGGATGCAATTTCTGTGCTTCATCGTCAATAAGAAGGTCCAAGGGATACTGTAAACCTGAAGTAAAGCATCGGAATCTAAAACTGGACACACAGGAGAGGTTCAAATCATAGAAAGTGAGAGTGTCAGTCCTCTTGAACTTATGTCGGCATTGGGCCTTTTGTATTAAATTCGGATGCAATTTCTGTGTTTCATCGTCAATAAGAAGGTGCAAGGTATACAGTAAACCTGAAGTGAAGAATCGGAATCTAAAACTGGACTCACAGGAGAGGATCAAATGGTAGATAGTGAGAGTGTCTGTCCTGTTGTCCTTAAGTCGGCATTGTGCCTTTTGTATTAAATTCGGATGCAATTTCTGTGTTTCATCGTCAATAAGGAGGTCCAAGGGATACATTGAACCTGAAGTGAAGCATCGGAATCTAAAACTGGACTCGCAGGAGAGGTTCAAATCATAGACAGTTAGAGTGTCAGTCCTCTTGTACTTAAGTCAGCCTTGTGCCTTTTGTATTAAATTCGGTTGCAATTTCTGTGATTCATCGTCAATAAGAAGGTCCAAGGGATACAGTAAGCCTGAAGTGAAGCATCGGAATCTAAAACTGTACTCACAGGAGAGGTTCAAATCGTAGAAAGTGAGAGTGTCAGTCCTCTTGTACTTAAGTCAGCATTGTGCCTATTGTATTAAATTCGGATGCAATTTCTGTGTTTCATCGTCAATAAGAAGGTGCAAGGTATGCAGTAAACCTGAAGTGAAGCACCGGAATCTAAAACTGCACTTTCAGGAGAGGTTCAAATCGTAGAAACTGAGAGTGTCAGTCCTCTTGTACTTAAGTCGGCATTGTGCCTTTTGTATTAAATTCGGATGCAATTTCTGTGTTTCATCGTCAATAGGAAGGTGCAAGGTATACAGCAAACCTGAAGTGAAGCTTCGGAATCTAAAGCTGGACTCACAGGAGAGGTTCAAATCATAGAAAGTGGGAGAGTCACTCCTCTTTTACTTAAGTCGGCATTTTGCCTTTTGTATTAAATTCGGATGCAATTTCTGTGTTCCATCGTCAATAAGAAGGTCCAAGGGATACAGTAAACCTGAAGTGAAGCATCGGAGTCTAACACTGGACTCACAGGAGAGGTTCAAATCATAGAAAGTGAGTGTCAGTCCTCTTTTATTTATGTCGGCATTGTGCTTTTGTATTAAATTGGGATGCAATTTCTGTGTTTCATCGTCAATAAGAAGGTGCAACGTATACAGTAAATCTGAAGTGAAGCATCGTAATCTAAAACTGGGCCACAGGAGAGGATCAAATGGTAGAAAATGAGAGTGTCAGTCCTCTTGTACTTAAGTCGGCATTGCGCCTTTTGTATTAAATTCGGATGCAATTTCTGTGTTTCATCGTCAATAAGAAGGTGCAAGGTATACAGTAGTCCTGAAATGAAGCATCGGAATCAAATACTGGACTCACAGGAGTGGTTCAAATCATAGAAAGTGAGAGTGTCAGTCCTCTTTTCCTTAAGTCGCCATTGTGGCTTTTGTATTAAATTCGGATGCAATTTCTGTGTTTCATCGTCAATAAGATGGTCCAAGGGATACAGCAAACCTGAAGTGAAGCTTCGGAAACTAGAACTGGACTCACAGGAGAGGTTCAAATAATAGAAAGTGAGAGTGTCAGTCCTGTTTTACTTAAGTCGGCATTGTGCCTTTTGTATTAAATTCGGGTGCAGTTTCTGTGTTCCATCGTCAATAAGAAGGTCCAAGGGATACAGTAAACCTGAAGTGAAGCATCGGAATCTAAAACTGGACTCACAGGAGAGGTTTCAATCATAGAAGGTAAGAGTGTCAGTCCTCTTTTACTTAAGTCGGCATTGAGCCTTTTGTATTAAATTCGGATGCAATATCTGTGTTTCATCGTCAATAAGAAGGTCCAAGGGATACAGTAACCCTGAAGTGAAGCATCGGAATCTAAAACTGTACTCACAGGAGAGGTTCAAATCGTAGAAAGTGAGAGTGTCAGTCCTCTTGTACTTAAGTCAGCATTGTGCATTTTGTATTAAATTCGGTTGCAATATCTGTGTTTCATCGTCAATAAGAAGGTCCAAGGGATACAGTAAACCTGAAGTGAAGCATCGGAATCTATAACTGGACTCACAGGAGAGTTTCAAATCGTAGAAAGTTAGTGTGTCAGTCCTCTTGTACTTAAGTCGGAATTGTGCCTTTTGTATTAAATTCGGATGCAATTTCTGTGTTTTATCGTCAATAAGAAGGTGCAAGGTATACAGCAAACCTGAAGTGAAGCATCGGAATCTAAAACTGGACTCACACAGAGAGGTTCAAATCATAGAAAGTGAGAGTCGCAGTCCTCTTTTACTTAAGTCGGCATTGTGCCTTTTGTATTAAATTCGGATGCAATTTCTGTGTTTCATCGTCAATAAGAAGGTCCAAGGGATACAGTAAACCTGATGTAAAGCATCGGAATCTAAAACTGGACTCACAGGAGAGGTTCAAATCATAGAAAGTGAGAGTGTCAGTCCTCTTGTACTTAAGTCGGCATTGGGCTTTTTGTTTTAAATTCGGATGCAATATCTGTTTTTCATCGTCAATAAGAATTTGCAAGGGATACAGTAAACCCGAAGTGAAGCTCGGAATTTAAAACTGGACTCACAGGAGAGGTTCAAATCGTAGAAAGTGAGAGTGTCAGTCCTCTTGTACTTAAGTCGGCATTGTGCCTTTTGTATTGAATTCGGATGCAATTTCTGTGTTTCATCGTCAATAAGAAGGTGCAAGGTATACTGCAAACCTGAAGTGAAGCATCGGAATCCAAAACTGGACTCACAGGAGAGGTTCAAATCATAGAAAGTGAGAGTCTCAGTCCTCTTGTACTTAAGTCGGCATTGTGCCTTTTGTATTAAATTCGGATGCAATTTCTGTGTTTCATCATCAATAAGAAGGTGCAAGGTATACGGTAAACCTGAAGTGAAGCATCGGAATCTAAAACTGCACTTTCAGGAGAGGTTCAAATCGTAGAAAATGAGAGTGTCAGTCCTCTTGTACTTAAGTCGGCATTGTGCCTTTTGTATTAAATTCGGATGCAATTTCTGTGTTTCATCGTCAATAAGAAGGTCCAAGGGATACATTGAACCTGAAGTGAAGCATCGGAATCTAAAACTGGACTCGCAGGAGAGGTTGAAATCATAGACAGTTAGAGTGTCAGTCCTCTTGTACCTAAGTCCGCATTGTGCCTTTTGTATTAAATTCGGTTGCAATTTCTGTGATTCATCGTCAATAAGAAGGTCCAAGAGATACAGTAAGCCTGAAGTGAAGCATCGGAATCTAAAACTGTACTCACAGGAGAGGTTCAAATCGTAGAAAGTGAGAGTGTCAGTCCTCTTGTACTTAAGTCAGCATTGTGCCTATTGTATTAAATTCGGATGCAATTTCTGTGTTTCATCGTCAATAAGAAGGTGCAAGGTATACAGTAAACCTTAAGTGAAGCATCGGAATCTAAAACTGCACTTTCAGGAGAGGTTCAAATCGTAGAAACTGAGAGTGTCAGTCCTCTTGTACTTAAGTCGGCATTGTGCCTTTTGTATTAATTTCGGATGCAATTTCTGTGTTTCATCGTCAATAGGAAGGTGCAAGGTATACAGCAAACCTGAAGTGAAGCTTCGGAATCTAAAGCTGGACTCACAGGAGAGGTTCAAATCATAGAAAGTGGGAGAGTCACTCCTCTTTTACTTAAGTCGGCATTTTGCCTTTTGTATTAAATTCGAATGCAATTTCTGTGTTCCATCGTCAATAAGAAGGTCCAAGGGATACAGTAAACCTGAAGTGAAGAATCGGAGTCTAACACTGGACTCACAGGAGAGGTTCAAATCATAGAAAGTGAGTGTCAGTCCTCTTTTATTTACGTCGGCATTGTGCTTTTGTATTAAATTGGGATGCAATTTCTGTGTTTCATCGTCAATAAGAAGGTGCAACGTATACAGTAAATCTGAAGTGAAGCATCGGCATCTAAAACTGGACTCACAGGAGAGGATCAAATGGTAGAAAATGAGAGTGTCAGTCCTCTTGTACTTAAGTCGGCATTGCGCCTTTTGTATTAAATTCGGACGCAATTTCTGTGTTTCATCGTCAATAAGATGGTCCAAGGGATACAGCAAACCTGAAGTGAAGCTTCGGAAACTAAAACTGGACTCACAGGAGAGGTTCAAATAATAGAAACTGAGAGTGTCAGTCCTGTTTTACTTAAGTCGGCATTGTGCCTTTTGTATTAAATTCGGGTGCAGTTTCTGTGTTCCATCGTCAATAAGAAGGTCCAAGGGATACAGTAAACCTGAAGTGAAGCATCGGAATCTAAAACTGGACTCACAGGAGAGGTTTCGACCATAGAAGGTAAGAGTGTCAGTCCTCTTTTACTTAAGTCGGCATTGTGCCTTTTGTATTAAATTCGGATGCAATATCTGTGTTTCATCGTCAATAAGAAGGTCCAAGGGATACAGTAACCCTGAAGTGAAGCATCGGAATCTAAAACTATACTCACAGGAGAGGTTCAAATCGTAGAAAGTGAGAGTGTCAGTCCTCTTGTACTTAAGTCAGCATTGTGCATTTTGTATTAAATTCGGTTGCAATATCTGTGTTTCATCGTCAATAAGAAGGTCCAAGGGATACAGTAAACCTGAAGTGAAGCATCGGAATCTATAACTGGACTCACAGGAGAGTTTCAAATCGTAGAAAGTTAGTGTGTCAGTCCTCTTGTACTTAAGTCGGCATTGTGCCTTTTGTATTAAATTCGGATGCAATTTCTGTGTTTCATCGTCAATAAGAAGGTGCAAGGTATACAGCAAACCTGAAGTGAAGCATCGGAATCTAAAAGTGGACTCACAGGAGAGGTTCAAATCATAGAAAGTGAGAGTCGCAGTCCTCTTTTACTTTAATCGGCATTGTGCCTTTTGTATTAAATTCGGATGCAATTTCTCTGTTTCATCGTCAATAAGAAGGTCCAAGGGATACAGTAAACCTGATGTAAAGCATCGGAATCTAAAACTGGACTCACAGGAGAGGTTCAAATCATAGAAAGTGAGAGTGTCAGTCCTCTTGTACTTAAGTCGGCATTGGGCTTTTTGTTTTAAATTCGGATGCAATTTCTGTGTTTCATCGTCAATAAGAATTTGCAAGGTATACAGTAAACCCGAAGTGAAGCTCGGAATTTAAAACTGGACTCACAGGAGAGGTTCAAATCGTAGAAAGTGAGAGTGTCAGTCCTCTTGTACTTAAGTCGGCATTGTGCCTTTTGTATTAAATTCGGATGCAATTTCTGTGTTTCATCATCAATAAGAAGGTGCAAGGTATACGGTATACCTGAAGTGAAGCATCGGAATCTAAAACTGCACTTTCAGGAGAGGTTCAAATCGTAGGAAATGAGAGTGTCAGTCCTCTTGTACTTAAGTCGGCATTGTGCCTTTTGTATTAAATTCGGATGCAATTTCTGTGTTTCATCGTCAATAAGAAGGTCCAAGGGATACAGTAAACCTGAAGTAAAGCATCGGAATCTAAAACTGGACACGCAGGAGAGGTTCAAATCATAGAAAGTGAGAGTGTCAGTCCTCTTGAACTTATGTCGGCATTGGGACTTTTGTATTAAATTCGGATGCAATTTCTGTGTTTTATCGTCAATAAGAAGGTGCAAGGTATACAGTAAACCCGAAGTGAAGCTCGGAATTTAAAACTGGACTCACAGGAGAGGTTTAAATCGTAGAAAGTGAGAGTGTCAGTCCTCTTGTACTTAAGTCGGCATTGTGCCTTTTGTATTAAGTTCGGATGCAATTTCTGTGTTTCATCATCAATAAGATGGTTCAAAGTATACAGTAAACCTGATGTGAAGCATAGGAATCTAAAACTGCACTTTCAGGAGAGGTTCAAATCGTAGAAACTGAGAGTGTCAGTCCTCTTGTACTTAAGTCGGCATTGTGCCTTTTGTATAAAATTCGGATGCAATTTCTGTGTTTCATCGTCAATAAGAAGGTGCAAGGTATACAGCAAACCCGAAGTGAAGCTTCGGAATCTAAAACTGGCCTCACAGGAGAGGTACAAATCATAGAAAGTGGGAGAGTCAGTCCTCTTTTACTTAAGTCGGCATTGTGCCTTTTGTATTAAATTCGGATGCAATTTCTGTGTTCCATCGTCAATAAGAAGGTCCAAGGGATACAGTAAACCTGAAGTGAAGCATCGGAGTCTAAAACTAGACTCACAGGAGAGGTTTAAATCATAGAAAGTGAGAGTGTCAGTCCTCTTTTATTTAAGTCGGCATTGTGCCTTTTGTATTAAATTCGGATGCAATTTCTGTGTTTCATCGTCAATAAGAAGGTGCAAGGTATACAGTAAACCTGAAGTGAAGCATCGTAATCTAAAACTGGACTCACAGGAGAGGATCAAATGGTAGAAAATGAGAGTGTCTGTCCTTTTGTACTTAAGTCGGCATTGTGCCCTTTGTATTAAATTCAGATGCAATATCTGTGTTTCATCGTCAATAAGAAGGTCCAAGGTATACAGTAAACCTGAAGTGAAGCATCGGAATCTAAAACTGGACTCACAGGAGAGGGTCAAATCATAGATGATGAGAGTGTCAGTCCTCTTTTACGTAAGTCGGCATTGTACTTTTGTATTAAATTCGGATGCAATATCTGTGTTTCATCGTCAATAAGAAGGTCCAAGGGATACAGTAACCCTGAAGTGAAGCATCGGAATCTAAAACTGTACTCACAGGAGAGGTTCAAATCGTAGAAAGTGAGAGTGTCAGTCCTCTTGTACTTAAGTCAGCATTGTGCATTTTGTATAAAATTCGGATGCAATATCTGTGTTTCATCGTCGATAAGAAGGTCCAACGGATACAGTATACCTGAAGTGAAGCATCGGAATCTATAACTGGACTCACAGGAGAGGTTCAAATCGTAGAAAGTGATAGTGTCAGTCCTGTTGTACTTAAGTCGGCATTGTGCATTTTGTATTAAATTCGGATGCAATTTCTGTGTTTCATCGTCAATAAGAAGGTGCAAGGTATACAGCAAACCTGAAGTGAAGCATCGGAATCTAAAACTGGACTCACAGGAGAGGTTCAAATCATAGAAAGTGAGAGTGTCAGTCCTCTTTTACTTAAGTCGGCATTGCGCATTTTGTATTAAATTCGGATGCAATTTCTGTGTTTCATCGTCAATAAGATGGTGCAAGGAATACAGTAAACCTGAAGTGAAGCATCGGAATCTAAATCTGGACTCACAGGAGAGGATCAAATGGTAGAAAATGTGAGCGTCTGTCCTCTTGTACTTAAAGCGGCATTGTGCCTTTTGTATTAAATTCGGATGCAATTTCTGTGTTTCATGGTCAATAAGAAGGTGCAAGGTATACGGTAGTCCTGAAATGAAGCATCGGAATCAAATACTGGACTCACAGGATTGGATCAAATCATAGAAAGTGAGAGTGTCAATCCTCTTTTCCTTAAGTCGCCATTGTGGCTTTTGTATTAAATTCGGATGCAATTTCTGTGTTCCGTCGTCAATAAGATGGTCCAAGGGATACAGCAAACCTGAAGTGAAGCTTCGGAAACTAAAACTGGACTCACAGGAGAGGTTCAAATAATAGAAAGTGAGAGTGTCAGTCCTGTTTTACTTAAGTCGGCATTGTGCCTTTTGTATTAATTTCGGGTGCAGTTTCTGTGTTCCATCGTCAATAAGAAGGTCCAAGGGATACAGTAAACCTGAAGTGAAGCATCGGAATCTAAAACTGGACTCACAGGAGAGGTTTAAATCATAGAAGGTAAGAGTGTCAGTCCTCTTTTACTTAAGTCGGCATTGTGCCTTTTGTATTAAATTCGGATGCAATTTCTGTGTTTCATCGTCAAAAAGATGGTGCAAGGAATACAGTAAACCTGAAGTGAAGCATCGGAATCTAAATCTGGACTCACAGGAGAGGATCAAATGGTAGAAAATGAGAGCGTCTGTCCTCTTGTACTTAAAGCGGCATTGTGCCTTTTGTATTAAATTCGGATGCAATTTCTGTGTTTCATGGTCAATAAGAAGGTGCAAGGTATACGGTAGTCCTGAAATGAAGCATCGGAATCAAATACTGGACTCACAGGAGTGGTTCAAATCATAGAAAGTGAGAGTGTCAATCCTCTTTTCCTTAAGTCGCCATTGTGGCTTTTGTATTAAATTCGGATGCAATTTCTGTGTTCCGTCGTCAATAAGATGGTCCAAGGGATACAGCAAACCTGAAGTGAAGCTTCGGAAACTAAAACTGGACTCACAGGAGAGGTTCAAATAATAGAAAGTGAGAGTGTCAGTCCTGTTTTACTTAAGTCGGCATTGTGCCTTTTGTATTAATTTCGGGTGCAATTTCTGTGTTCCATCGTCAATAAGAAGGTCCAAGGGATACAGTAAACCTGAAGTGAAGCATCGGAATCTAAAACTGGACTCACAGGAGAGGTTTAAATCATAGAAGGTAAGAGTGTCAGTCCTCTTTTACTTAAGTCGGCATTGTGCCTTTTGTATTAAATTCGGATGCAATATCTGTGTTTCATCGTCAATAAGAAGGTCCAAGGGATACAGTAACCCTGAAGTGAAGCATCGGAATCTAAAACTGTACTCACAGGAGAGGATCAAATGGTAGAAAATGAGAGTGTCTGTCCTTTTGTACTTAAGTCGGCATTGTGCCCTTTGTATTAAATTCAGATGCAATATCTGTGTTTCATCGTCAATAAGAAGGTCCAAGGTATACAGTAAACCTGAAGTGAAGCATCGGAATCTAAAACTGGACTCACAGGAGAGGGTCAAATCATAGATGATGAGAGTGTCAGTCCTCTTTTACGTAAGTCGGCATTGTACTTTTGTATTAAATTCGGATGCAATATCTGTGTTTCATCGTCAATAAGAAGGTCCAAGGGATACAGTAACCCTGAAGTGAAGCATCGGAATCTAAAACTGTACTCACAGGAGAGGTTCAAATCGTAGAAAGTGAGAGTGTCAGTCCTCTTGTACTTAAGTCAGCATTGTGCATTTTGTATAAAATTCGGATGCAATATCTGTGTTTCATCGTCAATAAGAAGGTCCAACGGATACAGTATACCTGAAGTGAAGCATCGGAATCTATAACTGGACTCACAGGAGAGGTTCAAATCGTAGAAAGTGATAGTGTCAGTCCTGTTGTACTTAAGTCGGCATTGTGCCTTTTGTATTAAATTCGGATGCAATTTCTGTGTTTCATCGTCAATAAGAAGGTGCAAGGTATACAGCAAACCTGAAGTGAAGCATCGGAATCTAAAACTGGACTCACAGGAGAGGTTCAAATCATAGAAAGTGGGAGTGTCAGTCCTCTTTTACTTAAGTCGGCATTGCGCCTTTTGTATTAAATTCGGATGCAATTTCTGTGTTTCATCGTCAATAAGATGGTGCAAGGAATACAGTAAACCTGAAGTGAAGCATCGGAATCTAAATCTGGACTCACAGGAGAGGATCAAATGGTAGAAAATGAGAGCGTCTGTCCTCTTGTACTTAAAGCGGCATTGTGCCTTTTGTATTAAATTCGGATGCAATTTCTGTGTTTCATGGTCAATAAGAAGGTGCAAGGTATACGGTAGTCCTGAAATGAAGCATCGGAATCAAATACTGGACTCACAGGAGTGGTTCAAATCATAGAAAGTGAGAGTGTCAATCCTCTTTTCCTTAAGTCGCCATTGTGGCTTTTGTATTAAATTCGGATGCAATTTCTGTGTTCCGTCGTCAATAAGATGGTCCAAGGGATACAGCAAACCTGAAGTGAAGCTTCGGAAACTAAAACTGGACTCACAGGAGAGGTTCAAATAATAGAAAGTGAGAGTGTCAGTCCTGTTTTACTTAAGTCGGCATTGTGCCTTTTGTATTAAATTCGGATGCAATATCTGTGTTTCATCGTCAATAAGAAGGTCCAAGGGATACAGTAACCCTGAAGTGAAGCATCGGAATCTAAAACTGTACTCACTGGAGAGGTTCAAACCGTATAAAGTGAGAGTGTCAGTCCTCTTGTACTTAAGTCGGCATTGTGCCTTTTGTATTAAGTTCGGATGCAATTTCTGTGTTTCATCATCAATTAGATGGTTCAAAGTATACAGTAAACCTGAAGTGAAGCATAGGAATCTAAAACTGCACTTTCAGGAGAGGTTCAAATCGTAGAAACTGAGAGTGTCAGTCCTCTTGTACTTAAGTCGGCATTGTGCCTTTTGTATAAAATTCGGATGCAATTTCTGTGTTTCATCGTCAATAAGAAGGTGCAAGGTATACAGCAAACCCGAAGTGAAGCTTCGGAATCTAAAACTGGACTCACAGGAGAGGTTCAAATCAAAGAAAGTGGGAGAGTCAGTCCTCTTTTACTTAAGTCGGCATTGTGCCTTTTGTATTAAATTCGGATGCAATTTCTGTGTTCCATCGTCAATAAGAAGGTCCAAGGGATACAGTAAACCTGAAGTGAAGCATCGGAGTCTAAAACTAGACTCACAGGAGAGGTTTAAATCATAGAAAGTGAGAGTGTCAGTCCTCTTTTACGTAAGTCGGCATTGTACTTTTGTATTAAATTCGGATGCAATATCTGTGTTTCGTCGTCAATAAGAAGGTCCAAGGGATACAGTAACCCTGAAGTGAAGCATCGGAATCTAAAACTGTACTCACAGGAGAGGTTCAAATCGTAGAAAGTGAGAGTGTCAGTCCTCTTGTACTTAAGTCAGCATTGTGCATTTTGTATAAAATTCGGATGCAATATCTGTGTTTCATCGTCAATAAGAAGGTCCAACGGATACAGTATACCTGAAGTGAGCATCGGAATCTATAACTGGACTCACAGGAGAGGTTCAAATCGTAGAAAGTGATAGTGTCAGTCCTCTTGTACTTAAGTCGGCATTGTGCCTTTTGTATTAAATTCGGATGCAATTTCTGTGTTTCATCGTCAATAAGAAGGTGCAAGGTATACAGCAAACCTGAAGTGAAGCATCGGAATCTAAAACTGGACTCACAGGAGAGGTTCAAATCATAGAAAGTGAGAGTGTCAGTCCTCTTTTACTTAAGTCGGCATTGCGCCTTTTGTATTAAATTTGGATGCAATTTCTGTGTTTCATCGTCAATAAGATGGTGCAAGGAATACAGTAAACCTGAAGTGAAGCATCGGAATCTAAATCTGGACTCACAGGAGAGGATCTAATGGTAGAAAATGAGAGCGTCTGTCCTCTTGTACTTAAAGCGGCATTGTGCCTTTTGTATTAAATTCGGATGCAATTTCTGTGTTTCATGGTCAATAAGAAGGTGCAAGGTATACGGTAGTCCTGAAATGAAGCATCGGAATCAAATACTGGACTCACAGGAGTGGTTCAAATCATAGAAAGTGAGAGTGTCAATCCTCTTTTCCTTAAGTCGCCATTGTGGCTTTTGTATTAAATTCGGATGCAATTTCTGTGTTCCGTCGTCAATAAGATGGTCCAAGGGATACAGCAAACCTGAAGTGAAGCTTCGGAAACTAAAACTGGACTCACAGGAGAGGTTCAAATAATAGAAAGTGAGAGTGTCAGTCCTGTTTTACTTAAGTCGGCATTGTGCCTTTTGTATTAATTTCGGGTGCAATTTCTGTGTTCCATCGTCAATAAGAAGGTCCAAGGGATACAGTGAACCTGAAGTGAAGCATCGGAATCTAAAACTGGACTCACAGGAGAGGTTTAAATCATAGAAGGTAAGAGTGTCAGTCCTCTTTTACTTAAGTCGGCATTGTGCCTTTTGTATTAAATTCGGATGCAATATCTGTGTTTCATCGTCAATAAGAAGGTCCAAGGGATACAGTAACCCTGAAGTGAAGCATCGGAATCTAAAACTGTACTCACAGGAGAGGTTCAAATCGTAGAAAGTGAGAGTGTCAGTCCTCTTGTACTTAAGTCAGCATTGTGCATTTTGTATAAAATTCGGATGCAATATCTGTGTTTCATCGTCAATAAGAAGGTCCAACGGATACAGTAAACCTGAAGACAAGCATCGGAATCTATAACTGGACTCACAGGAGAGTTTCAAATCGTAGAAAGTTAGTGTGTCAGTCCTCTTGTACTTAAGTCGGCATTGTGCCTTCTGTATTAAATTCGAATGCAATTTCTGTGTTTCATCGTCAATAAGAAGGTGCAAGGTATACAGCAAACCTGAAGTGAAGCATCGGAATCTAAAACTGGACTCACAGGTGAGGTTCAAATCATAGAAAGTGAGAGTCTCAGTCCTCTTTTACTTAAGTCGGCATTGTGCCTTTTGTATTAAATTCGGATGCAATTTCTGTGTTTCATCGTCAATAAGAGGGTCCAAGGGATACAGTAAACCTGATGTAAAGCATCGGAATCTAAAACTGGACTCACAGGAGAGGTTCAAATCATAGAAAGTGAGAGTGTCAGTCCTCTTGTACTTAAGTCGGCATTGGGCTTTTTGTTTTAAATTCGGATGCAATTTCTGTGTTTCATCGTCAATAAGAATTTGCAAGGTATACAGTAAACCGGAAGTGAAGCTCGGAATTTAAAACTGGACTCGCAGGAGAGGTTCAAATCGTAGAAAGTGAGAGTGTCAGTCCTCTTGTACTTAAGTCGGCATTGTGCCTTTTGTATTAAATTCGGATGCAATTTCTGTGTTTCATCATCAATAAGAAGGTGCAAGGTATACGGTAAACCTGAAGTGAAGCATCGGAATCTAAAACTGCACTTTCAGGAGAGGTTCAAATCGTAGAAAATGATAGTGTCAGTCCTCTTGTACTTAAGTCGGCATTGTGCCTTTTGTATTAAATTCGGATGCAATTTCTGTGCTTCATCGTCAATAAGAAGGTCCAAGGGATACAGTAAACCTGAAGTAAAGCATCGGAATCTAAAACTGGACACACAGGAGAGGTTCAAATCATAGAAAGTGAGAGTGTCAGTCCTCTTGAACTTATGTCGGCATTGGGCCTTTTGTATTAAATTCGGATGCAATTTCTGTGTTTCATCGTCAATAAGAAGGTGCAAGGTATACAGTAAACCTGAAGTGAAGAATCGGAATCTAAAACTGGACTCACAGGAGAGGATCAAATGGTAGATAGTGAGAGTGTCTGTCCTCTTGTCCTTAAGTCGGCATTGTGCCTTTTGTATTAAATTCGGATGCAATTTCTGTGTTTCATCGTCAATAAGGAGGTCCAAGGGATACATTGAACCTGAAGTGAAGCATCGGAATCTAAAACTGGACTCGCAGGAGAGGTTCAAATCATAGACAGTTAGAGTGTCAGTCCACTTGTACCTAAGTCCGCATTGTGCCTTTTGTATTAAATTCGGTTGCAATTTCTGTGATTCATCGTCAATAAGAAGGTCCAAGGGATACAGTAAGCCTGAAGTGAAGCATCGGAATCTAAAACTATACTCACAGGAGAGGTTCAAATCGTAGAAAGTGAGAGTGTCAGTCCTCTTGTACTTAAGTCAGCATTGTGCCTATTGTATTAAATTCGGATGCAATTTCTGTGTTTCATCGTCAATAAGAGAGTGCAAGGTATACAGCAAACCTGAAGTGAAGCATCGGAATCTATAACTGGACTCTCAGAAGAGGTTCAAATCATAGAAAGTGAGAGTGTCAGTCCTCTTGTACTTAAGTCGGCATTGGGACTTTTGTATTAAATTCGGATGCAATTTCGGTGTTTCATCGTCAATAAGAAGGTGCAAGGTATACAGTAAACCCGAAGTGAAGCTCGGAATTTAAAACTGGACTCACAGGAGATTTTCAAATCGTAGAAAGTGAGAGTGTCAGTCCTCTTGTACTTAAATCGACATTGTGCCTTTTGTATTAAATTCGGATGCAATTTCTGTGTTTCATCATCAATAAGAAGGTGCAAGGTATACAGTAAACCTGAAGTGAAGCATCGGAATCTAAAACTGCACTTTCAGGAGACGTTCAAATCGTAGAAACTGAGAGTGTCAGTCCTCTTGTACTTAAGTCGGCATTGTGCCTTTTGTATTAAATTCGGATGCAATTTCTGTGTTTCATCGTCAATAGGAAGGTGCAAGGTGTACAGCAAACCTGAAGTGAAGCTTCGGAATCTAAAGCTGGACTCACAGGAGAGGTTCAAATCATAGAAAGTGGGAGAGTCACTCCTCTTTTACTTAAGTCGGCATTTTGCCTTTTGTATTAAATTCGGATGCAATTTCTGTGTTCCATCGTCAATAAGAAGGTCCAAGGGATACAGTAAACCTGAAGTGAAGCATCGGAGTCTAACACTGGACTCACAGGAGAGGTTCAAATCATAGAAAGTGAGTGTCAGTTCTCTTTTATTTAAGTCGGCATTGTGCTTTTGTATTAAATTGGGATGCAATTTCTGTGTTTCATCGTCAATAAGAAGGTGCAAGGTATACAGTAAATCTGAAGTGAAGCATCGGAATCTAAAACTGGACTCACAGGAGAGGATCAAATGGTAGAAAATGAGAGTGTCAGTCCTCTTGTACTTAAGTCGGCATTGCGCCTTTTGTATTAGATTCGGATGCAATTTCTGTGTTTCATCGTCAATAAGAAGGTCCAAGGGATGCAGTAAACCTGAAGTAAAGCATCGGAATCTAAATCTGGACTCACAAGAGAGGTTCAAATCATAGAAAGTGAGACTGTCAGTCCTCTTGTACTTAAGTCGGCATCGGGGTTTTTGTATTAAATTCGGATGCAATTTCTGTTTTTTATCGTCAATAAGAAGGTGCAAGGTATACAGTAAAACCGAAGTGAAGCATCGGAATCTGAAACTGGACTCACAGGTGAGGTTCAAAGCATAGAAAGTTAGAGTGTCAGTCCTCATGTACTTAAGTCTTCCTTGCGCCTTTTGTATTAAATTCGGATGCAATTTTTGTGTTTCATCGTCAATAAGAAGGTGCAAGGTATACGGTAGTCCTGAAATGAAGCACCGGAATCAAATACTGGACTCACAGGAGTGGTTCAAATCATAGAAAGTGATAGTGTCAGTCCTCTTTTCCTTAAGTCGCCATTGTGGCTTTTGTATTAAATTCGGATGCAATATCTGTGTTTCATCGTCAATAAGATGGTCCAAGGGATACAGTAAACCTGAAGTGAAGCTTCGGAAACTAAAACTGGACTCACAGGAGAGGTTCAAATAATAGAAAGTGAGAGTGTCAGTCCTGTTTTACTTAAGTCGGCATTGTGCCTTTTGTATTAAATTCGGGTGCAGTTTCTGTGTTCCATCGTCAATAAGAAGGTCCAAGGGATACAGTAAACCTGAAGTGAAGCATCGGAATCTAAAACTGGACTCCCAGGAGAGGTTTCAATCATAGAAGGTAAGAGTGTCAGTCCTCTTTTACTTAAGTCGGCATTGTGCCTTTTGTATTAAATTCGGATGCAATATCTGTGTTTCATCGTCAATAAGAAGGTCCAAGGGATACAGTAACCCTGAAGTGAAGCATCGGAATCTGAAACTGTACTCACAGGAGAGGTTCAAATCGTAGAAAGTGAGAGTGTCAGTCCTCTTGTACTTAAGTCAGCATTGTGCATTTTGTATTAAATTCGGTTGCAATATCTGTGTTTCATCGTCAATAAGAAGGTCCAAGGGATACAGTAAACCTGAAGTGAAGCATCGGAATCTATAACTGGACTCACAGGAGAGTTTCAAATCGTAGAAAGTTAGTGTGTCAGTCCTCTTGTACTTAAGTCGGCATTGTGCCTTTTGTATTAAATTCGGATGCAATTTCTGTGTTTCATCGTCAATAAGAAGGTGCAAGGTATACAGCAAACCTGAAGTGAAGCATCGGAATCTAAAACTGGACTCACAGGAGAGGTTCAAATCATAGAAAGTGAGAGTCGCAGTCCTCTTTTACTTAAGTCGGCATTGTGCCTTTTGTATTAAATTCGGATGCAATTTCTGTGTTTCATCGTCAATAAGAAGGTCCAAGGGATACAGTAAACCCGATGTAAAGCATCGGAATCTAAAACTGGACTCACAGGAGAGGTTCAAATCATAGAAAGTGAGAGTGTCAGTCCTCTTGTACTTAAGTCGGCATTGGGCTTTTTGTTTTAAATTCGGATGCAATTTCTGTGTTTCATCGTCAATAAGAATTTGCAAGGTATACAGTAAACCCGAAGTGAAGCTCGGAATCTAAAACTGGACTCACAGGAGAGGTTCAAATCGTAGAAAGTGAGAGTGTCAGTCCTCTTGTACTTAAGTCGGCATTGTGCCTTTTGTATTAAATTCGGATGCAATTTCTGTGTTTCATCATCAATAAGAAGGTGCAAGGTATACGGTAAACCTGAAGTGAAGCATCGGAATCTAAAACTGCACTTTCAGGAGAGGTTCAAATCGTAGAAAATGAGAGTGTCAGTCCTCTTGTACTTAAGTCGGCATTGTGCCTTTTGTATTAAATTCGGATGCAATTTCTGTGTTTCATCGTCAATAAGAAGGTCCAAGGGATACAGTAAACCTGATGTAAAGCATCGGAATCTAAAACTGGACTCACAGGAGAGGTTCAAATCATAGAAAGTGAGAGTGTCAGTCCTCTTGTACTTAAGTCGGCATTGGGCTTTTTGTTTTAAATTCGGATGCAATTTCTGTGTTTCATCGTCAATAAGAATTTGCAAGGTATACAGTAAACCGGAAGTGAAGCTCGGAATTTAAAACTGGACTCACAGGAGAGGTTCAAATCGTAGAAAGTGAGAGTGTCAGTCCTCTTGTACTTAAGTCGGCATTGTGCCTTTTGTATTAAATTCGGATGCAATTTCTGTGTTTCATCATCAATAAGAAGGTGCAAGGTATACGGTAAACCTGAAGTGAAGCATCGGAATCTAAAACTGCACTTTCAGGAGAGGTTCGAATCGTAGAAAATGAGAGTGTCAGTCCTCTTGTACTTAAGTCGGCATTGTGCCTTTTGTATTAAATTTGGATGCAATTTCTGTGTTTTATCGTCAATAAGAAGGTCCAAGGGATACAGTAAACCCGATGTAAAGCATCGGAATCTAAAACTGGACTCACAGGAGAGGTTCAAATCATAGAAAGTGAGAGTGTCAGTCCTCTTGTACTTAAGTCGGCATTGGGCTTTTTGTTTTAAATTCGGATGCAATTTCTGTGTTTCATCGTCAATAAGAATTTGCAAGGTATACAGTAAACCCGAAGTGAAGCTCGGAATTTAAAACTGGACTCACAGGAGAGGTTCAAATCGTAGAAAGTGAGAGTGTCAGTCCTCTTGTACTTAAGTCGGCATTGTGCCTTTTGTATTAAATTCGGATGCAATTTCTGTGTTTCATCATCAATAAGAAGGTGCAAGGTATACGGTATACCTGAAGTGAAGCATCGGAATCTAAAACTGGACTCACAGGAGAGGTTCAAATCATAGAAAGTGAGAGTCGCAGTCCTCTTTTACTTAAGTCGGCATTGTGCCTTTTGTATTAAATTCGGATGCAATTTCTGTGTTTCATCGTCAATAAGAAGGTCCAAGGGATACAGTAAACCCGATGTAAAGCATCGGAATCTAAAACTGGACTCACAGGAGAGGTTCAAATCATAGAAAGTGAGAGTGTCAGTCCTCTTGTACTTAAGTCGGCATTGGGCTTTTTGTTTTAAATTCGGATGCAATTTCTGTGTTTCATCGTCATTAAGAATTTGCAAGGTATACAGTAAACCCGAAGTGAAGCTCGGAATTTAAAACTGGACTCACAGGAGAGGTTCAAATCGTAGAAAGTGAGAGTGTCAGTCCTCTTGTACTTAAGTCGGCATTGTGCCTTTTGTATTAAATTCGGATGCAATTTCTGTGTTTCATCATCAATAAGAAGGTGCAAGGTATACGGTATACCTGAAGTGAAGCATCGGAATCTAAAACTGCACTTTCAGGAGAGGTTCAAATCGTAGAAAATGAGAGTGTCAGTCCTCTTGTACTTAAGTCGGCATTGTGCCTTTCGTATTAAATTCGGATGCAATTTCTGTGTTTCATCGTCAATAAGAAGGTCCAAGGGATACAGTAAACCTGATGTAAAGCATCGGAATCTAAAACTGGACTCACAGGAGAGGTTCATATCATAGAAAGTGAGAGTGTCAGTCCTCTTGTACTTAAGTCGGCATTGGGCTTTTTGTTTTAAATTCGGATGCAATTTCTGTGTTTCATCGTCAATAAGAAGGTCCAAGGGATACAGTAAACCTGAAGTAAAGCATCGGAATCTAAAACTGGACACACAGGAGAGGTTCAAATCATAGAAAGTGAGAGTGTCAGTCCTCTTGAACTTATGTCGGCATTGGGCCTTTTGTATTAAATTCGGATGCAATTTCTGTGTTTCATCGTCAATAAGAAGGTGCAAGGTATACAGTAAACCTGAAGTGAAGAATCGGAATCTAAAACTGGACTCACAGGAGAGGATCAAATGGTAGATAGTGAGAGTGTCTGTCCTCTTGTCCTTAAGTCGGCATTGTGCCTTTTGTATTAAATTCGGATGCAATTTCTGTGTTTCATCGTCAATAAGGAGGTCCAAGGGATACAGTGAACCTGAAGTGAAGCATCGGAATCTAAAACTGGACTCGCAGGAGAGGTTCAAATCATAGACAGTTAGAGTGTGAGTCCACTTGTACCTAAGTCCGCATTGTGCCTTTTGTATTCAATTCGGTTGCAATTTCTGTCATTCATCGTCAATAAGAAGGTCCAAGGGATACAGTAAGCCTGAAGTGAAGCATCGGAATCTAAAACTATACTCACAGGAGAGGTTCAAATCGTAGAAAGTGAGAGTGTCAGTCCTCTTGTACTTAAGTCAGCATTGTGCCTATTGTATTAAATTCGGATGCAATTTCTGTGTTTCATCGTCAATAAGAAGGTGCAAGGTATACAGCAAACCTGAAGTGAAGCATCGGAATCTATAACTGGACTCTCAGAAGAGGTTCAAATCATAGAAAGTGAGAGTGTCAGTCCTCTTGTACTTAAGTCGGCATTGGGACTTTTGTATTAAATTCGGATGCAATTTCGGTGTTTCATCGTCACTAAGAAGGTGCAAGGTATACAGTAAACCCGAAGTGAAGCTCGGAATTTAAAACTGGACTCACAGGAGAGGTTCAAATCGTAGAAAGTGAGAGTGTCAGTCCTCTTGTACTTAAATCGACATTGTGCCTTTTGTATTAAATTCGGATGCAATTTCTGTGTTTCATCATCAATAAGAAGGTGCAAGGTATACAGTAAACCTGAAGTGAAGCATCGGAATCTAAAACTGCACTTTCAGGAGAGGTTCAAATCGTAGAAACTGAGAGTGTCAGTCCTCTTGTACTTAAGTCGGCATTGTGCCTTTTGTATTAAATTCGGATGCAATTTCTGTGTTTCATCGTCAATAGGAAGGTGCAAGGTATACAGCAAACCTGAAGTGAAGCTTCGGAATCTAAAGCTGGACTCACAGGAGAGGTTCAAATCATAGAAAGTGAGAGAGTCACTCCTCTTTTACTTAAGTCGGCATTTTGCCTTTTGTATTAAATTCGGATGCAATTTCTGTGTTCCATCGTCAATAAGAATGTCCAAGGGATACAGTAAACCTGAAGTGAAGCATCGGAGTCTAACACTGGACTCACAGGAGAGGTTCAAATCATAGAAAGTGAGTGTCAGTCCTCTTTTATTTAAGTCGCCATTGTGCTTTTGTATTAAATTGGGATGCAATTTCTGTGTTTCATCGTCAATAAGAAGGTGCAAGGTATACAGTAAATCTGAAGTGAAGCATCGGAATCTAAAACTGGACTCACAGGAGAGGATCAAATGGTAGAAAATGAGAGTGTCAGTCCTCTTGTACTTATGTCGGCATTGCGCCTTTTGTATTAAATTCGGATGCAATTTCTGTGCTTCATCGTCAATAAGAAGGTCCAAGGGATGCAGTAAACCTGAAGTAAAGCATCGGAATCTAAATCTGGACTCACAAGAGAGGTTCAAATCATAGAAAGTGAGACTGTCAGTCCTCTTGTACTTAAGTCGGCATTGGGGCTTTTGTATTAAATTCGGATGCAATTTCTGTTTTTTATCGTCAATAAGAAGGTGCAAGGTATACAGTAAAACTGAAGTGAAGCATCGGAATCTGAAACTGGACTCACAGGTGAGGTTCAAAGCATAGAAAGTTAGAGTGTCAGTCCTCATGTACTTAAGTCTTCCTTGCGCCTTTTGTATTAAATTCGGATGCAATTTTTGTGTTTCATCGTCAATAAGAAGGTGCAAGGTATACAGTAGTCCTGAAATGAAGCACCGGAATCAAATACTGGACTCACAGGAGTGGTTCAAATCATAGAAAGTGAGAGTGTCAGTCCTCTTTTCCTTAAGTCGCCATTGTGGCTTTTGTATTAAATTCGGATGCAATTTCTGTGTTTCATCGTCAATAAGATGGTCCAAGGGATACAGCAAACCTGAAGTGAAGCTTCGGAAACTAAAACTGGACTCACAGGAGAGGTTCAAATAATAGAAAGTGAGAGTGTCAGTCCTGTTTTACATAAGTCGGCATTGTGCCTTTTGTATTAAATTCGGGTGCAGTTTCTGTGTTCCATCGTCAATAAGAAGGTCCAAGGGATACAGTAAACCTGATGTGAAGCATCGGAATCTAAAACTGGACTCCCAGGAGAGGTTTCAATCATAGAAGGTAAGAGTGTCAGTCCTCTTTTACTTAAGTCGGCATTGTGCCTTTTGTATTAAATTCGGATGCAATATCTGTGTTTCATCGTCAATAAGAAGGTCCAAGGGATACAGTAACCCTGAAGTGAAGCATCGGAATCTAAAACTGTACTCACAGGAGAGGTTCAAATCGTAGAAAGTGAGAGTGTCAGTCCTCTTGTACTTAAGTCAGCATTGTGCATTTTGTATTAAATTCGGTTGCAATATCTGTGTTTCATCGTCAATAAGAAGGTCCAAGGGATACTGTAAACCTGAAGTGAAGCATCGGAATCTATAACTGGACTCACAGGAGAGTTTCAAATCGTAGAAAGTTAGTGTGTCAGTCCTCTTGTACTTAAGTCGGCATTGTGCCTTTTGTATTAAATTCGGATGCAATTTCTGTGTTTCATCGTCAATAAGAAGGTGCAAGGTATACAGCAAACCTGAAGTGAAGCATCGGAATCTAAAACTGGACTCACAGGAGAGGTTCAAATCATAGAAAGTGAGAGTCGCAGTCCTCTTTTACTTAAGTCGGCATTGTGCCTTTTGTATTAAATTCGGATGCAATTTCTGTGTTTCATCGTCAATAAGAAGGTCCAAGGGATACAGTAAACCCGATGTAAAGCATCGGAATCTAAAACTGGACTCACAGGAGTGGTTCAAATCATAGAAAGTGAGAGTGTCAGTCCTCTTGTACTTAAGTCGGCATTGGGCTTTTTGTTTTAAATTCGGATGCAATTTCTGTGTTTCATCGTCAATAAGAATTTGCAAGGTATACAGTAAACCCGAAGTGAAGCTCGGAATTTAAAACTGGACTCACAGGAGAGGTTCAAATCGTAGAAAGTGAGAGTGTCGGTCCTCTTGTACTTAAGTCGGCATTGTGCCTTTTGTATTAAATTCGGATGCAATTTCTGTGTTTCATCATCAATAAGAAGGTGCAAGATATACGGTATACCTGAAGTGAAGCATCGGAATCTAAAACTGCACTTTCAGGAGAGGTTCAAATCGTAGAAAATGAGAGTGTCAGTCCTCTTGTACTTAAGTCGGCATTGTGCCTTTTGTATTAAATTCGGATGCAATTTCTGTTTTTCATCGTCAATAAGAAGGTCCAAGGGATACAGTAAACCTGAAGTAAAGCATCGGAATCTAAAACTGGACACACAGGAGAGGTTCAAATCATAGAAAGTGAGAGTGTCAGTCCTCTTGAACTTATGTCGGCATTGGGACTTTTGTATTAAATTCGGATGCAATTTCTGTGTTTCATCGTCAATAAGAAGGTGCAAGGTATACAGTAAACCCGAAGTGAAGCTCGGAATTTAAAACTGGACTCACAGGAGAGGTTCAAATCGTAGAAAGTGAGAGTGCAGTCCTCTTGTACTTAAGTCGGCATTGTGCCTTTTATATTAAGTTCGGATGCAATTTCTGTGTTTCATCATCAATAAGATGGTTCAAAGTATACAGTAAACCTGAAGTGAAGCATAGGAATCTAAAACTGCACTTTCAGGAGAGGTTCAAATCGTAGAAACTGAGAGTGTCAGTCCTCTTGTACTTAAGTCGGCATTGTGCCTTTTGTATAAAATTCGGATGCAATTTCTGTGTTTCATCGTCAATAAGAAGGTGCAAGGTATACAGCAAACCCGAAGTGTAGCTTCGGAATCTAAAACTGGACTCACAGGAGAGGTTCAAATCATAGAAAGTGGGAGAGTCAGTCCTCTTTTACTTAAGTCGGCATTGTGCCTTTTGTATTAAATTCGGATGCAATTTCTGTGTTCCATCGTCAATAAGAAGGTCCAAGGGATACAGTAAACCTGAAGTGAAGCATCGGAGTCTAAAACTAGACTCACAGGAGAGGTTTAAATCATAGAAAGTGAGAGTGTCAGTCCTCTTTTATTTAAGTCGGCATTGTGCCTTTTGTATCAAATTCGGATGCAATTTCTGTGTTTCATCGTCAATAAGAAGGTGCAAGGTATACAGTAAACCTGAAGTGAAGCATCGTAATCTAAAACTGGACTCACAGGAGAGGATCAAATGGTAGAAAATGAGAGTGTCTGTCCTTTTGTACTTAAGTCGGCATTGTGCCCTTTGTATTAAATTCAGATGCAATTTCTGCGTTTCATCGTCAATAAGAAGGTCAAGGTATACGGTAAACCTGAAGTGAAGCATCGGAATCTAAAACTGGACTCACAGGAGAGGGTCAAACCATAGATGATGAGAGTGTCAGTCCTCTTTTACGTAAGTCGGCATTGTACTTTTGTATTAAAGTCGGATGCAATATCTGTGTTTCATCGTCAATAAGAAGGTCCAAGGGATACAGTAACCCTGAAGTTAAACATCGGAAACTAAAACTGTACTCACAGGAGAGGTTCAAATCGTAGAAAGTGAGAGTGTCAGTCCTCTTGTACTTAAGTCGGCATTGTGCCTTTTGTATTAAATTCGGATGCAATTTCTGTTTTTCATCGTCAATAAGAAGGTCCAAGGGATGCAGTAAACCTGAAGTGAAGTATCGGAATCTATTACTGGACTCACAGGAGAGTTTCAAAACGTAGAAAGTGAGTGTGTCAGTCCTCTTGTACTTAAGTCGGCATTGTGCCTTTTGTATTAAATTCGGATGCAATTTCTGTGTTCCATCGTCAATAAGAACGTCCAAGGGATACAGTAAACCTGAAGTGAAGCATCGGAGTCTAAAACTGGACTCACAGGAGAAGTTCAAATCATAGAAAGTGAGAGTGTCAGTCCTCTTTTACTTAAGTCGGCATTGTACGATTTGTATTAAATTCGGATGCTATTTCTGTGTTTCATCGTCAATTAGAAGGTGCAAGGTTTGCAGTAAACCTGAAGTAAAGCATCGGAATCTTAATCTGGACTCACAGGAGAGGTTCAAATCATAGAAAGTGAGAGTGTCAGTCCTCTTGTACTTAAGTCGGCATTGGGGCTTTTGTATTAAATTCGGATGCAATTTCTGTTTTTTATCGTCAATAAGAAGGTGCAAGGTATACAGTAAAACTGAAGTGAAGCATCGGAATCTGAAACTGGACTCACAGGTGAGGTTCAAAGCATAGAAAGTTAGAGTGTCAGTCCTCATGTACTTAAGTCTTCCTTGCGCCTTTTGTATTAAATTCGGATGCAATTTTTGTGTTTCATCGTCAATAAGAAGGTGCAAGGTATACAGTAGTCCTGAAATGAAGCACCGGAATCAAATACTGGACTCACAGGAGTGGTTCAAATCATAGAAAGTGAGAGTGTCAGTCCTCTTTTCCTTAAGTCGCCATTGTGGCTTTTGTATTAAATTCGGATGCAATTTCTGTGTTTCATCGTCAATAAGATGGTCCAAGGGATACAGCAAACCTGAAGTGAAGCTTCGGAAACTAAAACTGGACTCACAGGAGAGGTTCAAATAATAGAAAGTGAGAGTGTCAGTCCTGTTTTACTTAAGTCGGCATTGTGCCTTTTGTATTAAATTCGGGTGCAGTTTCTGTGTTCCATCGTCAATAAGAAGGTCCAAGGGATACAGTAAACCTGAAGTGAAGCATCGGAATCTAAAACTGGACTCACAGGAGAGGTTCAAATCATAGAAAGTGAGAGTGTCAGTCCTCTTGAACTTATGTCGGCATTGGGACTTTTGTATTAAATTCGGATGCAATTTCTGTTTTTCATCGTCAATAAGAAGGTGCAAGGTATACAGTAAACCCGAAGTGAAGCTCGGAATTTAAAACTGGACTCACAGGAGTGGTTCAAATCGTAGAAAGTGAGAGTGTCAGTCCTCTTGTACTTAAGTCGGCATTGTGCCTTTTGTATTAAGTTCGGATGCAATTTCTGTGTTTCATCATCAATAAGATGGTTCAAAGTATACAGTAAACCTGAAGTGAAGCATAGGAATCTAAAACTGCACTTTCAGGAGAGGTTCAAATCGTAGAAACTGAGAGTGTCAGTCCTCTTGTACCTAAGTCGGCATTGTGCCTTTTGTATAAAATTCGGATGCAATTTCTGTGTTTCATCGTCAATAAGAAGGTGCAAGGTATACAGCAAACCCGAAGTGAAGCTTCGGAATCTAAAACTGGACTCACAATAGAGGTTCAAATCATAGAAAGTGGGAGAGTCAGTCCTCTTTTACTTAAGTCGGCATTGTGCCTTTTGTATTAAATTCGGATGCAATTTCTGTGTTCCATCGTCAATAAGAAGGTCCAAGGGATACAGTAAACCTGAAGTGAAGCATCGGAGTCTAAAACTAGACTCACAGGAGAGGTTTAAATCATAGAAAGTGAGAGTGTCAGTCCTCTTTTATTTAAGTCGGCATTGTGCCTTTTGTATCAAATTCGGATGCAATTTCTGTGTTTCATCGTCAATAAGAAGGTGCAAGGTATACAGTAAACCTGAAGTGAAGCATCGTAATCTAAAACTGGACTCACAGGAGAGGATCAAATGATAGAAAATGAGAGTGTCTGTCCTTTTGTACTTAAGTCGGCATTGTGCCCTTTGTATTAAATTCAGATGCAATTTCTGCGTTTCATCGTCAATAAGAAGGTCCAAGGTATACGGTAAACCTGAAGTGAAGCATCGGAATCTAAAACTGGACTCACAGGAGAGGGTCAAACCATAGATGATGAGAGTGTCAGTCCTCTTTTACGTAAGTCGGCATTGTACTTTTGTATTAAAGTCGGATGCAATATCTGTGTTTCATCGTCAATAAGAAGGTCCAAGGGATACAGTAACCCTGAAGTTAAACATCGGAAACTAAAACTGTACTCACAGGAGAGGTTCAAATCGTAGAAAGTGAGAGTGTCAGTCCTCTTGTACTTAAGTCGGCATTGTGCCTTTTGTATTAAATTCGGATGCAATTTCTGTTTTTCATCGTCAATAAGAAGGTCCAAGGGATGCAGTAAACCTGAAGTGAAGTATCGGAATCTATTACTGGACTCACAGGAGAGTTTCAAAGCGTAGAAAGTGAGTGTGTCAGTCCTCTTGTACTTAAGTCGGCATTGTGCCTTTTGTATTAAATTCGGATGCAATTTCTGTGTTTCATCGTCACTAAGAAGGTCCAAGGGATGCAGTAAACCTGAAGTAAAGCATCGGAATCTAAATCTGGACTCACAGGAGAGGTTCAAATCATAGAAAGTGAGAGTGTCAGTCCTCTTGTACTTAAGTCGGCATTGGGGCTTTTGTATTAAATTCGGATGCAATTTCTGTTTTTTATCGTCAATAAGAAGGTGCAAGGTATACAGTAAAACTGAAGTGAAGCATCGGAATCTGAAACTGGACTCACAGGTGAGGTTCAAAGCATAGAAAGTTAGAGTGTCAGTCCTCATGTACTTAAGTCTTCCTTGCGCCTTTTGTATTAAATTCGGATGCAATTTTTGTGTTTCATCGTCAATAAGAAGGTGCAAGGTATACAGTAGTCCTGAAATGAAGCACCGGAATCAAATACTGGACTCACAGGAGTGGTTCAAATCATAGAAAGTGAGAGTGTCAGTCCTCTTTTCCTTAAGTCGCCATTGTGGCTTTTGTATTAAATTCGGATGCAATTTCTGTCTTTCATCGTCAATAACATGGTCCAAGGGATACAGCAAACCTGAAGTGAAGCTTCGGAAACTAAAACTGGACTCACAGGAGAGGTTCAAATAATAGAAAGTGAGGGTGTCAGTCCTGTTTTACTTAAGTCGGCATTGTGCCTTTTGTATTAAATTCGGGTGCAGTTTCTGTGTTCCATCGTCAATAAGAAGGTCCAAGAGATACAGTAAACCTGAAGTGAAGCATCGGAATCTAAAACTGGACTCACAGGAGAGGTTCAAATCATAGAAAGTGAGAGTGTCAGTGCTCTTGAACTTATGTCGGCATTGGGACTTTTGTATTAAATTCGGATGCAATTTCTGTGTTTCATCGTCAATAAGAAGGTGCAAGGTATATAGTAAACCCGAAGTGAAGCTCGGAATTTAAAACTGGACTCACAGGAGAGGTTCAAATCGTAGAAAGTGAGAGTGTCAGTCCTCTTGTACTTAAGTCGGCATTGTGCCTTTTGTATTAAGTTCGGATGCAATTTCTGTGTTTCATCATCAATAAGATGGTTCAAAGTATACAGTAAACCTGAAGTGAAGCATAGGAATCTAAAACTGCACTTTCAGGAGAGGTTCAAATCGTAGAAACTGAGAGTGTCAGTCCTCTTGTACTTAAGTCGGCATTGTGCCTTTTGTATAAAATTCGGATGCAATTTCTGTGTTTCATCGTCAATAAGAAGGTGCAAGGTATACAGCAAACCCGAAGTGAAGCTTCGGAATCTAAAACTGGACTCACAGGAGAGGTTCAAATCATAGAAAGTGGGAGAGTCAGTCCTCTTTTACTTAAGTCGGCATTGTGCCTTTTGTATTAAATTCGGATGCAATTTCTGTGTTCCATCGTCAATAAGAAGGTCCAAGGGATACAGTAAACCTGAAGTGAAGCATCGGAGTCTAAAACTAGACACACAGGAGAGGTTTAAATCATAGAAAGTGAGAGTGTCAGTCCTCTTTTATTTAAGTCGGCATTGTGCCTTTTGTATCAAATTCGGATGCAATTTCTGTGTTTCATCGTCAATAAGAAGGTGCAAGGTATACAGTAAACCTGAAGTGAAGCATCGTAATCTAAAACTGGACTCACAGGAGAGGATCAAATGGTAGAAAATGAGAGTGTCTGTCCTTTTGTACTTAAGTCGGCATTGTGCCCTTTGTATTAAATTCAGATGCAATTTCTGTGTTTCATCGTCAATAAGAAGGTCCAAGGTATAGAGTAAACCTGAAGTGAAGCGTCGGAATCTAAAACTGGACTCACAGGAGAGGGTCAAACCATAGATGATGAGAGTGTCAGTCCTCTTTTACGTAAGTCGGCATTGTACTTTTGTATTAAAGTCGGATGCAATATCTGTGTTTCTTCGTCAATAAGAATGTCCAAGGGATACAGTAACCCTGAAGTTAAACATCGGAAACTAAAACTGTACTCACAGGAGAGGTTCAAATCGTAGAAAGTGAGAGTGTCAGTCCTCTTGTACTTAAGTCGGCATTGTGCCTTTTCTATTAAATTCGGATGCAATTTCTGTTTTTCATCGTCAATAAGAAGGTCCAAGGGATACAGTAAACCTGAAGTGAAGTATCGGAATCTATTACTGGACTCACAGGAGAGTTTCAAAACGTAGAAAGTGAGTGTGTCAGTCCTCTTGTACTTAAGTCGGCATTGTGCCTTTTGTATTAAATTCGGATGCAATTTCTGTGTTCCATCGTCAATAAGAACGTCCAAGGGATACAGTAAAGCTGAAGTGAAGCATCGGAGTCTAAAACTGGACTCACAGGAGAAGTTCAAATCATAGAAAGTGAGAGTGTCAGTCCTCTTTTACTTAAGTCGGCATTGTACGATTTGTATTAAATTCGGATGCTATTTCTGTGTTTCATCGTCAATTAGAAGGTGCAAGGTATACAGTAAACCTGAAGTGAAGCATCGGAATCTAAATCTGGACTCACAGGAGAGGATCAAATGGTAGAAAATGAGAGCGTCTGTCCTCTTGTACTTAAAGCGGCATTGTGCCTTTTGTATTAAATTCAGATGCAATTTCTGTGTTTCATCGTCAATAAAAAGGTCCAAGGGATACAGTAAACCTGAAGTGAAGCATCGGAATCTATAACTGGACTCACAGGAGAAATTCAAATCGTAGAAAGTGATAGTGTCAGTCCTCTTGTACTTAAGTCGGCATTGTGCCTTTTGTATTAAATTCGGATGCAATTTCTGTGTTTCATCGTCAATAAGAAGGTGCAAGGTATACAGCAAACCTGAAGTGAAGCATCGGAATCTAAAACTGGACTCACAGGAGAGGTTCAAATCATGGAAAGTGAGAGTGTCAGTCCTCTTTTACTTAAGTCGGCATTGCGCCTTTTGTATTAAATTCGGATGCAATTTCTGTGTTTCATCGTTAATAAGAAGGTGCAAGGTATACAGTAAACCTGAAGTGAAGCATCGGAATCTAAATCTGGACTCACAGGAGAGGATCAAATGGTAGAAAATGAGAGCGTCTGTCCTCTTGTACTTAAAGCGGCATTGTGCCTTTTGTATTAAATTCAGATGCAATTTCTGTGTTTCATCGTCAATAAGAAGGTCCAAGGGATGCAGTAAACCTGAAGTAAAGCATCGGAATCTAAATCTGGACTCACAGGAGAGGTTCAAATCATAGAAAGTGAGAGTGTAAGTCCTCTTGTACTTAAGTCGGCATTGGGGATTTTGTATTACATTCGGATGCAATTTCTGTTTTTTATCGTCAATAAGAAGGTGCAAGGTATACAGTAAAACTGAAGTGAAGCATCGGAATCTGAAACTGGACTCACAGGTGAGGTTCAAAGCATAGAAAGTTAGAGTGTCAGTCCTCATGTACTTAAGTCTTCATTGCGCCTTTTGTATTAAATTCGGATGCAATTTTTGTGTTTCATCGTCAATAAGAAGGTGCAAGGTATACAGTAGTCCTGAAATGAAGCATCGGAATCAAATACTGGACTCACAGGAGTGGTTCAAATCATAGAAAGTGAGAGTGTCAGTCCTCTTTTCCTTAAGTCGCCATTGTGGCTTTTGTATTAAATTCAGATGCAATTTCTGTGTTTCATTGTCAATAAGATGGTCCAAGAGATACAGCAAACCTGAAGTGAAGCTTCAGAAACTAAAACTGGACTCACAGGAGAGGTTCAAATAATAGAAAGTGAGAGTGTCAGTCCTGTTTTACTTAAGTCGGCATTGTGCCTTTTGTATTAAATTCGGGTGCAGTTTCTGTGTTCCATCGTCAATAAGAAGGTCCAAGGGATACAGTAAACCTGAAGTGAAGCATCGGAATCTAAAACTGGACTCACAGGAGAGGTTTAAATCATAGCAGGTAAGAGTGTCAGTCCTCTTTTACTTAAGTCGGCATTGTGCCTTTTGTATTATATTCGGATGCAATTTCTGTGTTTCATCGTCAATAAGAAGGTCCAAGGGATACAGTAAACCTGATGTAAAGCATCGGAATCTAAAACTGGACTCACAGGAGAGGTTCAAATCATAGAAAGTGAGAGTGACAGTCCTCTTGTACTTAAGTCGGCATTGGGCTTTTTGTTTTAAATTCGGATGCAATTTCTGTGTTTCATCCTCAATAAGAATTTGCAAGGTATACAGTAAACCCGAAGTGAAGCTCGGAATTTAAAACTGGACTCACAGGAGAGGTTCAAATCGTAGAAAGTGAGAGTGTCAGTCCTCTTGTACTTAAGTCGGCATTGTGCCTTTTGTATTAAATTCGGATGCAATTTCTGTGTTTCATCATCAATAAGAAGGAACAAGGTATACGGTAAACCTGAAGTGAAGCATCGGAATCTAAAACTGCACTTTCAGGAGAGGTTCAAGTCGTAGAAAATGAGAGTGTCAGTCCTCTTGTACTTAAGTCGGCATTGTGCCTTTTGTATTAAATTCGGATGCAATTTCTGTGTTTCATCGTCAATAAGAAGGTCCAAGGGATACAGTAAACCTGAAGTAAAGCATCGGAATCTAAAACTGGACACACAGGAGAGGTTCAAATCATAGAAAGTGAGAGTGTCAGTCCTCTTGAACTTATGTCGGCATTGGGACTTTTGTATTAAATTCGGATGCAATTTCTGTGTTTCATCGTCAATAAGAAGGTGCAAGGTATACAGTAAACCCGAAGTGAAGCTCGGAATTTGAAACTGGACTCACAGGAGAGGTTCAAATCGTAGAAAGTGAGAGTGTCAGTCCTCTTGTACTTAAGTCGGCATTGTGCCTTTTGTATTAAATTCGGATGCAATTTCTGTGCTTCATCATCAATAAGATGGATCAAGGTATACAGTAAACCTGAAGTGAAGCATAGGAATCTAAAACTGCACTTTGAGGAGAGGTTCAAATCGTAGAAACTGAGAGTGTCAGTCCTCTTGTACTTAAGTCGGCATTGTGCCTTTTGTATAAAATTCGGATGCAATTTCTGTGTTTCATCGTCAATAAGAAGGTGCAAGGTATACAGCAAACCCGAAGTGAAGCTTCTGAATCTAAAACTGGACTCACAGGAGTGGTTCAAATCATAGAAAGTGGGAGAGTCAGTCCTCTTTTACTTAAGTCGGCATTGTGCCTTTTGTATTAAATTCGGATGCAATTTCTGTGTTCCATCGTCAATAAGAAGGTCCAAGGGATACAGTAAACCTGAAGTGAAGCATCGGAGTCTAAAACTAGACTCACAGGAGAGGTTTAAATCATAGAAAGTGAGAGTGTCAGTCCTCTTTTATTTAAGTCGGCATTGTGCCTTTTGTATCAAATTCGGATGCAATTTCTGTGGTTCATCGTCAATAGGAAGGTGCAAGGTATACAGTAAACCTGAAGTGAAGCATCGGAATCTAAAACTGGACTCACAGGAGAGGATCAAATGGTAGAAAATGAGAGTGTCTGTCCTTTTGTACTTAAGTCGGCATTGTGCCCTTTGTATTAAATTCAGATGCAATTTCTGTGTTTCATCGTCAATAAGAAGGTCCAAGGTATACACTAAACCTGAAGTGAAGCATCGGAATCTAAAACTGGACTCACAGGAGAGGGTCAAATCATAGAAGGTGAGAGTGTCAGTCCTCTTTTACGTAAGTCGGCACTGTACTTTTGTATTAAAGTCGGATGCAATATCTGTGTTTCATCGTCAATAAGAAGGTCCAAGGGATACAGTAACCCTGAAGTTAAACATCGGAAAGTAAAACTGTACTCACAGGAGAGGTTCAAATCGTAGAAAGTGAGAGTGTCAGTCCTCTTGTACTTAAGTCGGCATTGTGCCTTTTGTATTAAATTCGGATGCAATTTCTGTGTTTCATCGTCAATAAGAAGGTCCAAGGGATACAGTAAACCTGAAGTGAAGCATCGGAATCTATTACTGGACTCACAGGTGAGTTTCAAATCGTAGAAAGTGAGTGTGTCAGTCCTCTTGTACTTAAGTCGGCATTGTGCCTTTTGTATTAAATTCGGATGCAATTTCAGTGTTCCATCGTCAATAAGAAGGTCCAAGGGATACAGTAAACCTGAAGTGAAGCATCGGAGTCTAAAACTAAACTCACAGGAGAGGTTCAAATCATAGAAAGTGAGAGTGTCAGTCCTCTTTTACTTAAGTCGGCATTGTGCGATTTGTATTAAATTCGGATGCTATTTCTGTGTTTCATCGTCAATTAGAAGGTGCAAGGTATACAGTAAACCTGAAGTGAAGCATCGGAATCTAAATCTGGACTCACAGGAGAGGATCAAATGGTACAAAATGAGAGCGTCTGTCCTCTTGTACTTAAAGCGGCATTGTGCCTTTTGTATTAAATTCAGATGCAATTTCTGTGTTTCATCGTCAATAAAAAGGTCCAAGGGATACAGTAAACCTGAAGTGAAGCATCGGAATCTATAACTGGACTCACAGGAGAAATTCAAATCGTAGAAAGTGATAGTGTCAGTCCTCTTGTACTTAAGTCGGCATTGTGACTTTGGTATTAAATTCTGATGCAATTTCAGTGTTTCATCGTCAATAAGAAGGTGCAAGGTATACAGCAAACCTGAAGTGAAGCATCGGAATCTAAAACTGGACTCACAGGAGAGGTTCAAATCATAGAAAGTGAGAGTGTCAGTCCTCTTTTACTTAAGTCGGCATTGCGCCTTTTGTATTAAATTCGGATGCAATTTTTGTGTTTCATCGTCAATAAGAAGGTGCAAGGTATACAGTAGTCCTGAAATGAAGCATCGGAATCAAATACTGGACTCACAGGAGTGGTTCAAATCATAGAAAGTGAGAGTGTCAGTCCTCTTTTCCTTAAGTCGCCATTGTGGCTTTTGTATTAAATTCGGATGCAATTTCTGTGTTTCATCGTCAATAAGATGGTCCAAGGGATACAGCAAACCTGAAGTGAAGCTTCGGAAACTAAAACTGGACTCACAGGAGAGGTTCAAATAATAGAAAGTGAGAGTGTCAGTCCTGTTTTACTTAAGTCGGCATTGTGCCTTTTGTATTAAATTCGGGTGCAGTTTCTGTGTTCCATCGTCAATAAGAAGGTCCAAGGGATACAGTAAACCTGAAGTGAAGCATCGGAATCTAAAACTGGACTCACAGGAGAGGTTTAAATCATAGCAGGTAAGAGTGCCAGTCCTCTTTACTTAAGTCGGCATTGTGCCTTTTGTATTATATTCGGATGCAATATCTGTGTGTCATCGTCAATAAGAAGGTCCAAGGGATACAGTAACCCTGAAGTGAAGCATCGGAATCTAAAACTGCACTTTCAGGAGAGGTTTCAAATCGTAGAAAATGAGAGTGTCAGTCCTCTTGTACTTAAGTCGGCATTGTGCCTTTTGTATTAAATTCGGATGCAATTTCTGTGTTTCATCGTCAATAAGAAATTCCAACGGATACAGTAAACCTGAAGTGAAGCATCGGAATCTATAACTGGACTCACAGGAGACTTTCAAATTGTAGAAAGTTAGTGTGTCAGTCCTCTTGTACTTAAGTCGGCATTGTGCCTTTTGTATTAAATTCGGATGCAATTTCTGTGTTTCATCGTCAATAAGAAGGTGCAAGGTATACAGCAAACCTGAAGTGAAGCATCGGAATCTAAAACTGGACTCACAGGTGAGGTTCAAATCATAGAAAGTGAGAGTCTCAGTCCTCTTTTACTTAAGTCGGCATTGTGCCTTTTGTATTAAATTCGGATGCAATTTCTGTGTTTCGTCGTCAATAAGAAGGTCCAAGGGATACAGTAAACCTGATGTAAAGCATCGGAATCTAAAACTGGACTCACAGGAGAGGTTCAAATCATAGAAAGTGAGAGTGTCAGTCCTCTTGTACTTAAGTCGGCATTGGGCTTTTTGTTTTAAATTCGGATGCAATTTCTGTGTTTCATCATCAATAAGAATTTGCAAGGTATACAGTAAACCCGAAGTGAAGCTCGGAATTTAAAAACTGGACTCACAGGAGAGGTTCAAATCGTAGAAAGTGAGAGTGTCAGTCCTCTTGTACTTAAGTCGGCGTTGTGCCTTTTGTATTAAATTCGGATGTAATTTCTGTGTTTCATCATCATTAAGAAGGAACAAGGTATACGGTAAACCTGAAGTGAAGCATCGGAATCTAAAACTGCACTTTCAGGAGAGGTTCAAATCGTAGAAAATGAGAGTGTCAGTCCTCTTGTACTTAAGTCGGCATTGTGCCTTTTGTATTAAATTCGGATGCAATTTCTGTGTTTCATCGTCAATAAGATGGTTCAAGGTATACAGTAAACCTGAAGTGAAGCATAGGAATCTAAAACTGCACTTTGTGGAGAGGTTCAAATCGTAGAAACTGAGAGTGTCAGTCCTCTTGTACTTAAGTCGGCATTGTGCCTTTTGTATAAAATTCGGATGCAATTTCTGTGTTTCATCGTCAATAACAAGGTGCAAGGTATACAGCAAACCCGAAGTGAAGCTTCTGAATCTAAAACTGGACTCACAGGAGAGGTTCAAATCATAGAAAGTGGGAGAGTCAGTCCTCTTTTACTTAAGTCGGCATTGTGCTTTTTGTATTAAATTCGGATGCAATTTCTGTGTTCCATCGTCAATAAGAAGGTCCAAGGGATACAGTAAACCTGAAGTGAAGCATCGGAGTCTAAAACTAGACTCACAGGAGAGGTTTAAATCATAGAAAGTGAGAGTGTCAGTCCTCTTTTATTTAAGTCGGCATTGTGCCTTTTGTATCAAATTCGGATGCAATTTCTGTGGTTCATCGTCAATAGGAAGGTGCAAGGTATACAGTAAACCTGAAGTGAAGCATCGGAATCTAAAACTGGACTCACAGGAGAGGATCAAATGGTAGAAAATGAGAGTGTCTGTCCTTTTGTACTTAAGTCGGCATTGTGCCCTTTGTATTAAATTCAGATGCAATTTCTGTGTTTCATCGTCAATAAGAAGGTCCAAGGTATACACTAAACCTGAAGTGAAGCATCGGAATCTAAAACTGGACTCACAGGAGAGGGTCAAATCATAGAAGGTGAGAGTGTCAGTCCTCTTTTACGTAAGTCGGCATTGTACTTTTGTATTAAAGTCGGATGCAATATCTGTGTTTCATCGTCAATAAGAAGGTCCAAGGGATACAGTAACCCTGAAGTTAAACATCGGAAACTAAAACTGTACTCACAGGAGAGGTTCAAATCGTAGAAAGTGGGAGTGTCAGTCCTCTTGTACTTAAGTCGGCATTGTGCCTTTTGTATTAAATTCGGATGCAATTTCTGTGTTTCATCGTCAATAAGAAGGTCCAAAGGATACAGTAAACCTGAAGTGAAGCATCGGAATCTATTACTGGACTCACAGGAGAGTTTCAAATCGTAGAAAGTGAGTGTGTCAGTCCTCTTGTACTTAAGTCGGCATTGTGCCTCTTGTATTAAATTCGGATGCAATATCTGTGTTCCATCGTCAATAAGAAGGTCCAAGGGATACAGTAAACCTGAAGTGAAGCATCGGAGTCTAAAACTGGACTCACAGGAGAGGTTCAAATCATAGAAAGTGAGAGTGTCACTCTTCTTTTACTTAAGTCAGCATTGTGCGAATTGTATTAAATTCGGATGCTATTTCTGTGTTTCATCGTCAATTAGAAGGTGCAAGGTATACAGTAAACCTGAAGTGAAGCATCGGAATCTAAATCTGGACTCACAGGAGAGGATCAAATGGTACAAAATGAGAGCGTCTGTCCTCTTGTACTTAAAGCTTCATTGTGCCTTTTGTATTAAATTCAGATGCAATTTCTGTGTTTCATCGTCAATAAAAAGGTCCAAGGGATACAGTAAACCTGAAGTGAAGCATCGGAATCTATAACTGGACTCACAGGAGAAATTCAAATCGTAGAAAGTGATAGTGTCAGTCCTCTTGTACTTAAGTCGGCATTGTGACTTTGGTATTAAATTCGGATGCAATTTCTGTGTTTCATCGTCAATAAGAAGGTGCAAGGTATACAGCAAACCTGAAGTGAAGCATCGGAATCTAAAACTGGACTCACAGGAGAGGTTCAAATCATAGAAAGTGAGAGTGTCAGTCCTCTTTTACTTAAGTCGGCATTGCGCCTTTTGTATTAAATTCGGATGCAATTTCTGTGTTTCATCGTCAATAAGAAGGTCCAAGGGATACAGTAAACCTGAAGGAAAGCATCGGAATCTAAAACTGGACTCACAAGAGAGGTTCAAATCATAGAAAGTGAGAGTGTCAGTCCTTTTTTACCCAAGTCGGCATTGTGCCTTTTGTATTAAATTCGGGTGCAGTTTCTGTGTTCCATCGTCAATAAGAAGGTCCAAGGGATACAGTAAACCTGAAGTGAAGCATCGGAATCTAAATTTGGACTCACAGGAGAGGTTCAAATCGTAGAAAGTGAGAGTGTCAGTCCTCTTTTACGTAAGTCGGCATTGTACTTTTGTATTAAATTCGGATGCAATATCTGTCTTCCATCGTTAATAAGAAGGTCCAAGGGATACAGTAACCCTGAAGTGAAACATCGGAAACTAAAACTGTACTCACAGGAGATGTTCAAATCGTAGAAAGTGAGAGTGTCAGTCCTCTTGTACTTAAGTCGGCATTGTGCCTTTTGTATTCAATTCAGATGCAATATCTGCGTTTCATCGTCAATAAGAAGGTCCAAGAGATACAGTATACCTGAAGTGAAGCATCGGAATCTATTACTGGACTCACAGGAGAGTTTCAAATCGTAGAAAGTGTGTCAGTCCTCTTGTACTTAAGTCGGCATTGTGCCTTTTGTATTAAATTCGGATGCAATTTCTGTGTTTCATCGTCAATAAGAAGGTGCAAGGTATACAGCAAACCTGAAGTGAAGCATAGGATTCTAAAACTGGACTCACAGGAGAGGTTCAAATCATAGAAAGTGAGTGTCAGTCCTCTTTTATTTACGTCGGCAGTGTGCTTTTGTATTAAATTGGGATGCAATTTCTGTGTTTCATCGTCAATAAGAAGGTGCAAGGTATACAGTAAATCTGAAGTGAAGCATCGGAATCTAAAACTGGACTCACAGGAGAGGATCAAATGGTAGAAAATGAGAGTGTCTGTCCTCTTGTACTTAAGTCGGCATTGTGCCCTTTTTTATTACATTCAAATGCAATTTCTGTGTTTCATCGCCAATAAGAAGGTCCAGGGTATACAGTAAACCTGATGTGAAGCATCGGAATCTATAACTGGACTCACAGGAGAGGTTCAAATCGTAGAAAGTGATAGTGTCAGTCCTCTTGTACTTAAGTCGGCATTGTGCCTTTTGTATTAAATTCGGGTGCAATTTCTGTGTCTCATCGTCAATAAGAAGGTGCAAGGTATACAGCAAACCTGAAGTGAAGCATCGGAATCTATAACTGGACTCACAGGAGAGGTTCAAATCATAGTAAGTGAGAGTGTCAGTCCTCTTTTACTTAAGTCGGCATTGCGCCTTTTGTATTAAATTCGGATGCAATTTCTGTGTTTCATCGTCAATAAGAAGGTCCAAGGGATGCAGTAAACCTGAAGTAAAGCATCGGAATCTAAATCTGGACTCACAGGAGAGGTTCAAATCATAGAAAGTGAGAGTGTCAGTCCTCTTGTACTTAAGCCGGCGTTGGGGCTTTTGTATTAAATTCGGATGCAATTTCTGTTTTTTATCGTCAATAAGAAGGTCCAAGGTATACAGTTAAACTGAAGTGAAGCATCGGAATCTGAAACTAGACTCACAGGTGAGGTTCAAAGCATAGATAGTTAGAGTGTCAGTCCTCATGTACTTAAGTCTTCATTGCGCCTTTTGTATTAAATTCGGATGCAGTTTTTGTGTTTCATCGTCAATAAGAAGGTGCAAGCTATACAGTAGTCCTGAAATGAAGCATCGGAATCAAATACTGGACTCACAGGAGTGGTTCAAATCATAGAAAGTGAGAGTGTCAGTCCTCTTTTCCTTAAGTCGCCATTGTGGCTTTTGTATTAAATTCGGATGCAATTTCTGTGTTTCATCGTCAATAAGATGGTCCAAGGGATACAGCAAACCTGAAGTGAAGCTTCGGAAACTAAAACTGGACTCACAGGAGAGGTTCAAATAATAGAAAGTGAGAGTGTCAGTCCTGTTTTACTTAAGTCGGCATTGTGCCTTTTGTATTAAATTCGGGTGAGGTTTCTGTGTTCCATCGTCAATAAGAAGGTCCAATGGATACAGTAAACCTGAAGTGAAGCATCGGAATCTATAACTGGACTCACAGGAGAGGTTTAAATCATAGAAGGTAAGAGTGTCAGTCCTCTTTTACTTAAGTCGGCATTGTGCCTTTTGTATTAAATTCGGATGCAATATCTGTGTTTCATCGTCAATAAGAAGGTCCAAGGGATACAGTAACCCTGAAGTGAAGCATCGGAATCTAAAACTGTACTCACAGGAGAGGTTCAAATCGTAGAAATTGAGAGTGTCAGTCCTCTTGTACTTAAGTCAGCATTGTGCATTTTGTATAAAATTCGGATGCAATATCTGTGTTTCATCGTCAATAAGAAGGTCCAAGGGATACAGTAAACCTGAAGTGAAGCATCAGAATCTATAACTGGACTCACAGGAGAGTTTCAAATCGTAGAAAGTTAGTGTGTCAGTCCTCTTGTACTTAAGTCGGCATTGTGCCTTTTGTATTAAATTCGGATGCAATTTCTGTGTTTCATCGTCAATAAGAAGGTGCAAGGTATACAGCAAACCTGAAGTGAAGCATCGGAATCTAAAACTGGACTCACAGGAGAGGTTCAAATCATAGAAAGTGAGAGTCTCAGTCCTCTTTTACTTAAGTCGGCATTGTGCCTTTTGTATTAAATTCGGATGCAATTTCTGTGTTTCATCGTCAATAAGAAGGTCCAAGGGATACAGTAAACCTGATGTAAAGCATCGGAATCTAAAACTGGACTCACAGCAGAGGTTCAAATCATAGAAAGTGAGAGTGTCAGTCCTCTTGAACTTATGTCGGCATTGGGCCTTTTGTATTAAATTCGGATGCAATTTCTGTGTTTCATCGTCAAAAGAAGGTGCAAGGTATACAGTAAACCCGAAGTGAAGCTCGGAATTTAAAACTGGGCTCACAGGAGAGGTTCAAATCGTAGAAAGTGAGAGTGTCAGTCCTCTTGTACTTAAGTCGGCATTGTGCCTTTTGTATTAAATTCGGATGCAATTTCTGTGTTTCATCACCAATAAGATGGTTCAAGGTATACAGTAAACCTGAAGTGAAGCATAGGAATCTAAAACTGCACTTTCAGGAGAGGTTCAAATCGTAGAAACTGAGAGTGTCAGTCCTCTTGTACTTAAGTCGGCATTGTGCCTTTTGTATAAAATTCGGATGCAATTTCTGTGTTTCATCGTCAATAAGAAGGTGCAAGGTATACAGCAAACCCGAAGTGAAGCTTCGGAATCTAAAACTGGACTCACAGGAGAGGTTCAAATCATAGAAAGTGGGAGAGTCAGTCCTCTTTTACTTAAGACGGCATTGTGCCTTTTGTATTAAATTCGGATGCAATTTCTGTGTTCCATCGTCAATAAGAAGGTCCAAGAGATACAGTAAACCTGAAGTAAAGCATCGGAGTCTAAAACTAGACTCACAGGAGAGGTTTAAATCATAGAAAGTGAGAGTGTCAGTCCTCTTTTATTTAAGTCGGCATTGTGCCTTTTGTATTAAATTCGGATGCAATTTCTGTGTTTCATCGTCAATAAGAAGGTGCAAGGTATACAGTAAACCTGAATTGAAGCATCGGAATCTAAAACTGGACTCACAGGAGAGGATCAAATGGTAGAAAATGAGAGTGTCTGTCCTTTTGTACTTAAGTCGGCATTGGGCCCTTTGTATTAAATTCAGATGCAATTTCTGTGTTTCATCGTCAATATGAAGGTCCAAGGTATACAGTAAACCTGAAGTGAAGCATCGGAATCTAAAACTGGACTCAGAGGAGAGGATCAAATCATAGAAGGTGAGAGTGTCAGTCCTCTTTTACGTAAGTCGGCATTGTACTTTTGTATTAAAGTCGGATGCAATATCTGTGTTTCATCGTCAATAAGAAGGTCCAAGGGATACAGTAACCCTGAAGTTAAACATCGGAAACTAAAACTGTACTCACAGGAGAGTTTCAAATCGTAGAAAGTGAGAGTGTCAGTCCTCTTGTACTTAAGTCGGCATTGTGCCTTTTGTATTAAATTCGGATGCAATTTCTGTGTTTCATCGTCAATAAGAAGGTCCAAGGGATACAGTAAACCTGAAGTTAAGCATCGGAATCTATTACTGGACTCACAGGAGAGTTTCAAATCGTAGAAAGTGAGTGTGTCAGTCCTCTTGTACTTAAGTCGGCATTGTGCCTTTTGTATTAAATTCGGATGCAATTTCTGTGTTCCATCGTCAATAAGAAGGTCCAAGGGATACAGTAAACCTGAAGTGAAGCATCGGAGTCTAAAACTGGACTCACAGGAGAGGTTCAAATCATAGAAAGTGAGAGTGTCAGTCCTCTTTTACTTAAGTCGGCATTGTGCGATTTGTATTAAATTCGGATGCTATTTCTGTGTTTCATCGTCAATTAGAAGGTGCAAGGTATACAGTAAACCTGAAGTGAAGCATAGGAATCTAAAACTGGACACACAGGAGAGGATCAAATGGTAGAAAATGAGAGCGTCTGTCCTCTTGTACTTAAGGCGGCATTGTGCCTTTTGTATTAAATTCAGATGCAATTTCTCTGTTTCATCGTCAATAAAAAGGTCCAAGGGATACAGTAAACCTGAAGTGAAGCATCGGAATCTATAACTGGACTCACAGGAGAAGTTCAAATCGTAGAAAGTGATAGTGTCAGTCCTCTTGTACTTAAGTCGGCATTGTGCCTTTTGTATTAAATTCGGATGCAGTTTCTGTGTTCCATCGTCAATAAGAAGGCCAAGGGATACAGTAAACCTGAAGTGAAGCATCGGAATCTAAATTTGGACTCACAGGAGAGGTTGAAATCGTAGAAAGTGAGAGCGTCAGTCCTCTTTTACGTAAGTCGGCGTTGTACTTTTGTATTAAATTCGGATGCAATATCTGTGTTTCATCGTCAGTAAGAAGGTCCAAGGGATACAGTAACCCTGAAGTGAAACATCGGAAACTAAAACTGTACTCACAGGAGAGGTTCAAATCGTAGAAAGTGAGAGTGTCAGTCCTCTTGTACTTAAGTCGGCATTGTGCCTTTTGTATTAAATTCGGATGCAATATCTGTGTTTCATTGTCAATAAGAAGGTCCAAGAGATACAGTATACCTGAAGTGAAGCATCGGAATCTATTACTGGACTCACAGGAGAGTTTTAAATCGTAGAAAGTAAGTGTGTCAGTCCTCTTGTACTTCAGTCGGCATTGTGCCTTTTGTATTAAATTCGGATGCAATTTCTGTGTTTCATCGTCAATAAGAAGGTGCAAGGTATACAGCAAACCTGAAGTGAAGCATCGGATTCTAAAACTGGACTCACAGGAGAGGTTCAAATCATAGAAGGAGAGAGTGTCAGTCCTCTTTTACTTAAGTCGGCATTGTGCCTTTTGTATTTAATTCGGATGCGATTTCTGTGTTTCATCGTCAATAAGAAGGTCCAAGGGATACAGTAAACCTGAAGTAAAGCATCGGAATCTAAAGCTGGACTCGCAGGAGAGGTTCAAATCATAGAAAGTGAGAGTGTCAGTCCTCTTGTACTTAAGTCGGCATTGGGCTTTTTGTATTAAATTCGGATGCAATTTCTGTGTTTCATCGTCAATAAGAAGGTGCAAGGTATACAGTAAACCCGAAGTGAATCTCGGAATTTAAAACTGGACTCACAGGAGAGGTTCAAATCGTAGAAAGTGAGAGTGTCAGTCCTCTTGTACTTAAGTCGGCATTGTGCCTTTTGTATTAAATTCGGATGCAATTTCTGTGTTTCATCATGAATAAGAAGGTGCAAGGTATACAGTAAACCTGAAGTGAAGCATCGGAATCTGAAACTGCACTTTCAGGAGAGGTTCAAATCGAAGTAACTGAGAGTGTCAGTCCTCTTGTACTTAAGTCGGCATTGTGCCTTTTGTATTAGATTCGGGTGCAATTTCTGTGTTTCATCGTCAATAAGAAGGTGCAAGGTATACAGCAAACCTGAAGTGAAGCTTCGGAATCTAAAAGTGGACTCACAGGAGAGGTTCAAATCATAGATAGTGAGAGAGTCAGTCCTCTTTTACTTAAGTCGGCATCGTGCCTTTTGAATTACATTCGGATGCAATTTCTGTGTTCCATCTTCAATAAGAATGTCCAAGGGATACAGTAAACCTGAAGTGAAGCATCGGAGTCTAAAACTGGGCTCACAGGAGAGGTTCAAATCATAGAAAGTGAGAGTGTCAGTCCTCTTTTACTTAAGTCGGCATTGTCCCTTTTGTATTAAATTCGGATGCAATTTCTGTGTTTGATCGTCAATTAGAAGGTCCAAGGGATACAGTAAACCTGAAGTGAAGCATCGGAATCTAAAACTGGACTCACAGGACAGGTTCAAATCATAGAAGGTGAGAGTGTCAGTCCTCGTTTACTTAAGTCGGCATTGTGCCTTTTGTATTAAATTCGGTTCCAATTTCTGTGTTTCATCGTCAATAAGAAGTTGCAAGGTATACTCTAAACCTGAAGGGAAGAATCGGAATCTAAAACTGGACTCACAGGAGAGGATCAAATGGTAGAAAATGAGAGCGTCTGTCCTCTTGTACTTAAGGCGGCATTGTGCCTTTTGTATTAAATTCAGATGCAATTTCTGTGTTTCATCGTCAATAAAAAGGTCCAAGGGATACAGTAAACCTCAAGTGAAGCAACGGAATCTATAACTGGACTCACAGGAGAGGTTCAAATCGTAGAAAGTGATAGTGTCAGCCCTCTTGTACTTAAGTCGGCATTGTGCCTTTTGTATTAAATTCGGATGCAATTTCTGTGTTTCATAGTCAATAAGAAGGTACAAGATATACAGTAAACCTGAAGTGAAGAATCGGAATCTAAAACTGGACTCACAGGAGAGGATCAAATCATAGAAAGTGAGAGTGTCAGTCCTCTTGCACTTAAGTTGGCATTTTGCCTTTTGTATTAAATTCGGATGCAATTTCTGTGTTTTATCGTCAATAAGAAGGTACAAGGGATACAGTAAACCTGAAGTGAAGCATCGGAATCTAAAACTGGACTCACAGGAGAGGTTCAAATCGTAGATAGTGAGAGTGTCAGTTCTCTTGTACTGAAGTCGTCATTTTGCCTTTTGTATTAAATACGGATGCAATGTCTGTGTTTCATCGTCAATAAGAAGGTGCAAGGTATAGAGTTATCCTGAAGTGAAACATCGGAATCTAAATCTGGACTCACAGGAGAGGTTCAAATCGTAGAAAGTGAGAGTGTCTGTCCTCTTGTACTTAAGTCGGCATTGTGTTTTTTGTATTAATTTCGGGTGCTATTTCTGTGATTCATCGTCAATAAGAAGGTGCAAGGTATACAGTAGTCCTGAAGTGAAGCATCGGAATCAAATACTGGACTCACAGGAGTGTTTCAAATCATAGAAAGTGTGTCAGTCCTCTTTTACTTAAGTCGGCATTGTGCCTTTTGTATTAATTTCGGATGCAATATCTGTGTTTCATCGTCAATAAGAAGGTCCAAGGGATACAGTAAACCTGAAGTGAAGCATCAGTGTCTAAAACTGGACTCACAGGAGAGGTTCAAATCGTAGAAAGTGAGAGTGTCAGTTCTCTTGTACTTAAGTCGGCATTTTGCCTTTTGTATTAAATTGGGATGCAATTTCTGTGTTTCTTCGTCAATAAGAAGATGCAAGGTATAGAGTAAACCTGAAGTGAAGAATCGGAATCTGAAACTGGAACCACAGGTGAGGTTCAAAGCATAGAAAGTTAGTGTGTCAGTCCTCTTGTACTTAAGTCTTCATTGCGCCTTTTGTATTAAATTCGGATACAATTTTTGTGTTTCATCGTCAATAAGAAGGTCCTAGGGATACAGTAAACCTGAAGTGAACCATCGGAATCTGAAACTGGACTCACAGGAGAGGTTCAAATCGTAGAAAGTGAGAGTGTCAGTCCTCTTGTACATAAATCGGCATTGTGTTTTTTGTATTAATTTCGGATGCTATTTCTGTGATTCATCGTCAAGAAGAAGGTGCAAGGTATACAGTAATCCTGAAGTGAAGCATCGGAAACAAATACTGGCCTCACAGGGGAGGTTCCAATCATAGAAAGTGAGAGTGTCAGTCCTCCTTTCCTTAAGTCGGCATTGTGCCTTTTGTATTAAATTCGGATGCAATTTCTGTCTTACATCATCAATAAGAAGGTGCAATGTATACAGTAAACCTGAAGTGAAGAATCAGAATCTAAAGCTGGACTGAAAGGAGAGGATCAAATGGTAGAAAGAGAGAGTGTCTGTATTCTTGTACTTAAGTCGGCATTTTGCCTTTTGTATTAAATTCGGATGCAATTTCTGTGTTTCATCGTCAATTAGAAGGTGCAAGGTATACAGTAAACGCGAAGTGAAGCATCGGAATGTGAAGCTGGACTCGCATGAGAGGTACAAATCACATAAAGTTAGAGTGTCAGTCATCTTGTACTTAAGTCGGCATTGTGCTTTTGTATTAAATTCGGATGCAATTTCTGTGTTTCATCGTCAATAAGAAGGTGCAAGGTATACAGCAAACCTGAAGTGAATCATCGGATTCTGAAACTGGACTCACAGGTGAGGTTCAAAGCATGGAAATTTAGAGTGTCAGTCCTCTTGTACTTAAGTCTTCATTTCGCCTTTTGTATTAAATTCGGTTGCAATTTTTGTGTTTCATCGTCGATAAGAAGGTCCAAGGGATACAGTATACCTGAAGTGAAGCATCGGAATTTAAAACTGGACTCACAGGAGAGGTTCAAATAATAGAAAGTGAGAGTGTCAGTCCTCTTTTACTTAAGTCGGCATTGTGCCTTTTGTATTAAATTCGGATGCAATTTCTGTGTTTCATCGTCAATAAGAAGGTCCAAGGGATACAGTAAACCTGAAGTGAAGCTTCGGAATCTAAAACTGGAGTCACAGGAGTGGTTCAAATCATAGAAAGTGAGACTGTCAGTCCTCTTTTACTTAAATCGGCATTGTGCCTTTTGTATTAAATTCGGGTGCAGTTTCTGTGTTCCATCGTCAATAAGAAGGTCCAAGGGATACAGTAAACCTGAAGTGAAGCATCGGAATGTAAAACTGGACTCACAGGAGAGGTTCAAATCATAGGAGGTGAGAGTGTCAGTCCTCTTTTACTTAACCCTGCTGTTCTGTTCGGGTCTATATGACCCGAAACGAATATGAACGTTATTTTACATTATGTAAATACCAATATATATTTATGAAACTTTGTGACTTTGTCTGAAAATGGATGAGCAGCATGTGTTTTAAAAGGTTTTAAAAAAGTTTAAGAAGTTTGGGCTTCAACTGTAATAGTTGCATATGTAATGTTCGGGTCATAATGACCCGACACAAATATGTTTAGTGTAACTCGTATTTATTTCTAAAATCTGGAAATGGCGAAAATTATTTTTGTTGTGTTGTGTGGGAATAGTGACTGCATCATTCCAACTTACTCTCAACAATCACCTAAAGCTCCATGCGTTCACAACAATGGGCTTGTTTGTTGCTTTCCCCAGGAAATAATAATTGGCAGTTCTCAATAATTGGAATGCTTTGTTTCTGCCCAGTTTGACTTGTGACACCATGGCGATGAGACCATTGAATGATCGTGAGTTGGAAGAAATAGTAAATGCCTCACCAGATGAAGGATCACTTTCTGAGTTTGAAGATCACATCAGCAATGCATCTGAAAGCGAGTGTTCCGATGACAGTTACGACAGTCCACAGCCCATACAAAATAGTGTAGAGACTTTTCTTTCTAAAAATGGGAATATAGAATGGCAGTTGCATCCACCAGCACAACATGGTCGCCTACCAGCTTCGAACATCATCAAGAGTACCCCAGGAGTTACCAGGTATGCAGTCAGCAGAATATCTGATGTAAAATGTTCATTTGAAGCAGTATTTCACACAGCGCTTCAAAATGAAATAATAGAGATGACAAATATTGAAGGGCAGCGAGTTTATGGTGAACAGTGGACAGATATTGATGGTTCTGTTTTCCATGCATACTTAGGACTCTTACTCCTAGCGGGTGTATATCGATCTCATGGGGAGTCTACAAAAAGGTTGTGGGATAAAGATACTGGGCGAAACATATTTCGAGCAACCATGTCTCATGAAACATTCTGTAAGATATCACGTGTCCTGCGATTTGACAAGAAATCTACTAGAGAGGAAAGACGACGTACTGACAAACTTGCCGCAATTCGTAGTATTTGGGAGAAGTGGGTAGAGGTCCTTCCTAAACTGTATAATCCAGGAGAAAATGTTACTGTTGACGAGCAGTTAGTAGCATTTAGAGGTCGCTGTCCATTCAAGCAGTATATCCCAAGTAAACCGGCAAAATATGGGATCAAAATATGGACCATGTGTGACAGCAAAACTTCATACGTACTGAAAGCCCAAATTTATACAGGAAAGGTGAGTGGAGCGGCACCAGAAAGAAATCAGGGAATGAGGGTGGTATCTGATCTCACTTCTGAGTTACGTGGTCAGAATATCACGTGTGACAACTTTTTTACGTCGTACAATTTGGGGCAGCTGCTTCTGAAAAGGAAATTGACTATGTTGGGAACTATACGGAAAAATAAGCCGGAGCTTCCACACAAAATGACCAACAAGGAGGTACACAGCTCTTCATTTTACTTCACAAATGACACTACTGTGGTTAATTATATTCCTAAGAGACACAAGAATGTTGTACTTATGAGCACTCTCCACCATGATGCGGAAATCAGTGACAGGGCTGATAAGAAGCCAAAAATGATTTTGGACTATAATTCAACCAAAGGTGCTGTAGACACGCTTGATCAGTTATTAGGTACATATACATGCAAACGAAAAAGTAATAGGTGGCCAATGATAGTTTTCTACAATATTCTTGATGTTTCTGCTTATAATGCATACGTTTTGTGGATTTCGGTTGACCCTAATTGGAATGCAAGCAAATTGACTAGAAGGAGAATATTCTTGGAGGAACTTGGAAAGTCACTGATAAAAGAACATATTGCATCAAGAACGCATTTCCCAAGAACAGAAGATTCTTTGAGAATGGTCACAAGCATCCAAAACCCGAATGATGTGGGTGGTGTGTCAGAATCGGTAACAACAAGAAAATCTACAAAACGTGCACGCTGTAAGTTCTGTCCATCAAGTAATGACAATAAAACAAACATGGTGTGTGGAAAATGTAGTAAACATATTTGCAAGAAACATGTAACCTACTTGTGTCCACAGTGCAAGCAGTAAGAAAAGAACTGTAGTATTTTATAAGATGATTGTATTGAAAATTCTGTTGTTTCAAATTTATGTGAATACTTGTGCCTAAACTACAATCAGTAAGAAGAGAGGATTCTAAAGTTGTAGTGCTTTCTATGTTGGAATGTAATAAAAAAACTGTAGTGTGTTCTGTACTGTAGTGTGCTCTAAGATGAATATCTGTAATGACAACTGTCTGTTGTTAGAAAATGTCAATACTTACGTCTAAACTGTCAACAATAAGAATAGAAGTATGGAAAAACTGTAGTGCTTTCTAAGTTGAATGCCTGTAATGGAAACTGTCTGTTGTTTCAAATTTATGTGCATATTTAAATGAAAAATATCCCTCAATAAAGTTGTATGCATTGTTATTATTATTATTATTACCATTATTATTATTATTATTATTATTATTATTATTACTAACAAGGTACTGGAATAGAACAACAATGTCGATAGCTAAAACTGTACCAAAATTTATGTTTCTAAAGCATTTTGATATGTCGGGTCATATTGACCCGAACAGTATATATGTCAAGTAAAAGTGAACAGAACAGCAGGGTTAAGTCGGCATTGTGCCTTTTGTATTAAATTCGGTTGCATTTTCTGTGTTTCATCGTCAATAAGAAGGTGCAAGGTATACACTAAACCTGAAGGGAAGAATCGGAATCTAAAACTGGACTCACAGGAGAGGATCAAGTGGTAGAATATGAGAGTGTCTGTCCTCTTGCACTTAAGTCGGCATTGTGCATTTTGTATTAAATTGGGATGCAATTTCTGTGTTTCATCGTCAATATGAAGGTCCAAGGAATACAGTAAACCTGAAGTGAAGCATCGGAATCTAAAACTGGACTCACAGGAGAGTATCAAATGGTAGAAAATGTGAGCGTCTGTCCTCTTGTACTTAAGGCGGCATTGTGCTTTTTGTATTAAATTCAGATGCAATTTCTGTGTTTCATCGTCAATAAAAAGGTCCAAGGGATACAGTAAACCTGAAGTGAAGCATCGGAATTTATAACTGGACTCACAGGAGAGGTTCAAATCGTAGAAAGTGATAGTGTCAGTCCTCTTGTACTTAAGTCGGCATTGTGCCTTTTGTATTAAATTCGGATGCAATTTCTGTGTTTCATCGTCAATAAGAAGGTCCAAGGGATACAGTAAACCTGAAGTAAAGCATCGAATTCTAAAACTGGACTCACAGGAGTGGTTCAAATCATAGAAAGTGAGAGTGTCAGTCCTCTTGTACTTAAGTCGGCATTGGGGCATTTGTATTAAATTCGGATGCAATTTCTGTGTTTTATCGTCAATAAGAAGGTGCAAGGTATACAGTAAAACTGAAGTGAAGCATCGGAATATGAAACTGGACACACAGGTGAGGTTAAAAGCATAGAAAGTTAGAGTGTCACTCCTCATGTACTTAAGTCTTCATTGCGCCTTTTGTATTAAATTCGGATGCAATTTTTGTGTTTCATCGTTAATAAGAAGGTGCAAGGTATACAGTAGTCCTGAAATGAAGCATCGGAATCAAATACTGGACTCACAGGAGTAGTTCAAATCATAGAAAGTGAGAGTGTCAGTCCTCTTTTCCTTAAGTCGCCATTGTGCCTTTTGTATTAAATTCGGATGCAATTACTGTGTTTCATCGTCAATAAGATGGTCCAAGGGAGACAGCAAACCTGAAGTGAAGCTTCGGAATCTAAAACTGGAGTCACAGGAGTGGTTCAAATCATAGAAAGTGAGACTGTCAGTCCTCTTTTACTTAAATCGGCATTGTGCCTTTTGTATTAAATTCGGGTGCAGTTTCTGTGTTCCATCGTCAATAAGAAGGTCCAAGGGATACAGTAAACCTGAAGTGAAGCATCGGAATCTAAAACTGGACTCACAGGAGAGGTTCAAATCATAGGAGGTGAGAGTGTCAGTCCTCTTTTACTTAAGTCGGCATTGTGCCTTTTGTATTAAATTCGGTTGCATTTTCTGTGTTTCATCGTCAATAAGAAGGTGCAAGGTATACACTAAACCTGAAGGGAAGAATCGGAATCTAAAACTGGACTCACAGGAGAGGATCAAGTGGTAGAATATGAGAGTGTCTGTCCTCTTGCACTTAAGTCGGCATTGTGCATTTTGTATTAAATTGGGATGCAATTTCTGTGTTTCATCGTCAATATGAAGGTCCAAGGAATACAGTAAACCTGAAGTGAAGCATCGGAATCTAAAACTGGACTCACAGGAGAGGTTCAAATCGTAGAAAGTGAGAGTGTCAGTTCTCTTGTACTTAAGTCGTCATTTTGCCTTTTGTATTAAATACGGATGCAGTGTCTGTGTTTCATCGTCAGTAAGAAGGTGCAAGGTATAGAGTAATCCTGAAGTGAAACATCGGAATCTAAATCTGGACTCACAGGAGAGGTTCAAATCGTAGAAAGTGAGAGTGTCAGTCCTCTTGTACTGAAGTCGGCATTGTGCCTTTTGTATTAAATTCGGATGCAAATTCTGTATTTCATCGTCGATAAGAAGGTCCAAGGCATACAGTTAAACCTGAAGTGAAGCATCGGAATCTGAAACTGGACTCACAGGAGAGGTTCAAATCGTAGTAAGTGAGAGTGTCAGTCCTTTTGTACTTAAGTCGGCATTGTGCTTTTTGTATTAATTTCGGGTGCTATTTCTGTGATTCATCGTAAATAAGAAGGTGCAAGGTATACAGTAGTCCTGAAGTTAAGCATCGGAATCAAATACTGGTCTCACAGGAGTGTTTCAAATCATAGAAAGTGAGAGTGTCAGTCCTCTTTTACTTAAGTCGCCATTGTGTCTTTTGAATTAAATTCGGATTCAATTTCTGTGTTTCATCGTCAATAAGATGGTCCAAGGGATACAGCAAACCTGAAGTGAAGCATCAGAATCTAAAACTGGACTCACAGAAGAGGTTCAAATCGTAGAAAGAGAGAGTGTCAGTCCTCTTGTACTTAAGTCGGCATTTTGCCTTTTGTATTAAATTCGGATGCAAATTCTGTGTTTCATCGTCAATAAGAAGGTGCAAGGTATACAGTAAACCTGAAGTGAAGAATCGGAATCTGAAACTGGACCCACAGGTAAGGTTCAAAGCACAGAAAGTTAGTGTGTCAGTCCTCTTGTACTGAAGTCTTCATTGCGCCTTTTGTATTAAATTCGGATGCAATTTTTGTGTTTCATCGTCACTAAGAAGGAGCAAGGTATACAGTAATCCTGAAGTGAAGCATCGGAATCAAATACTGGCCTCACAGGAGAGGTTCAAATCATAGAAAGTGAGAGTGTCAGACCTCTTTTCCTTAAATCGGCATTGTGCCTTTTGTATTAAATTCGGATGCAATTTCTGTATTACATCATCAATAAGAAGGTGCAAGGTACACAGTAAACCTCAAGTGAAGAATCAGTATCTAAAGCTGGAGTGACAGGAGAGGATCAAATGGTAGAAAGTGAGTGTGTCTGTCCTCTTGTACTTAAGTCGGCATTATGCCTTTTGTATTAAAGTCGGATGCAATTTCTGTGTTTCATCGTCAATAAGAAGGTGCAAGGTATACAGTAAACGCGAAGTGAAGCATCGGAATGTAAAGCTGGACTCGCGGGAGAGGTTCAAATCACAGAAAGTTAGAGTGTCAGTCCTCTTGTACTTAAGTCCGCATTTTGCTTTTGTATTAAATTCAGTTGCAATTTCTGTGTTTCATCGTCAATAAGAAGGTCCAAGGGATACAGTAACCCTGAATTGAAGGATCGGAATCTAAAACTGGACTCACAGGAGAGGTTCAAATCGTAGAAGTTGAGAGTGTTAGTCCTCTTGTACTTAAGTCGGCATTGTGCCTTTTGTATTAATTTCGGATGCAATATCTGTGTTTCATCGTCAATAAGAAAGTCCAAGGGATACAGTAAACCTGAAGTGAAGCATCGGAATCTAAAACTGGACTCACAGGAGAGTATCAAATGGTAGAAAATGAGAGCGTCTGTCCTCTTGTACTTAAGGCGGCATTGTGCATTTTGTATTAAATTCAGATGCAATTTCTGTGTTTCATCGTCAATAAAAAGGTCCAAGGGATACAGTAAAACTGAAGTGAAGCATCGGAATTTATAACTGGACTCACAGGAGAGGTTCAAATCGTAGAAAGTGATAGTGTCAGGCCTCTTTTTCTTAAGTCGGCATTGTGCCTTTTGTATTAAATTCGGATGCAATTTCTGTGTTTCATCGCCAATAAGAAGGTCCAAGTGATACAGTAAACCTGAAGTAAAGCATCGGAATCTAAAACTGGACTCACAGGAGAGGTTCAAATCATAGAAAGTGAGAGTGTCAGTCCTCTTGTACTTAAGTCGGCATTGGGGCATTTGTATTAAATTCGGATGCAATTTCTGTGTTTTATCGTCAATAAGAAGGTGCAAGGTATACAGTAAAACTGAAGTGAAGCATCGGAATATGAAACTGGACTCACAGGTGAGGTTAAAAGCATAGAAAGTTAGAGTGTCACTCCTCATGTACTTAAGTCTTCATTGCGCCTTTTGTATTAAATTCGGATGCAATTTTTGTGTTTCATCGTTAATAAGAAGGTGCAAGGTATACAGTAGTCCTGAAATGAAGCATCGGAATCAAATACTGGACTCACAGGAGTGGTTCAAATCATAGAAAGTGAGAGTGTCAGTCCTCTTTTCCTTAAGTCGCCATTGTGCCTTTTGTATTAAATTCGGATGCAATTTCTGTGTTTCATCGTCAATAAGATGGTCCAAGGGAGACAGCAAACCTGAAGTGAAGCTTCGGAATCTAAAACTGGAGTCACAGGAGAGGTTCAAATCATAGAAAGTGAGACTGTCAGTCCTCTTTTACTTAAACCGGCATTGTGCCTTTTGTATTAAATTCGGGTGCAGTTTTTGTGTTCCATCGTCAATAAGAAGGTCCAAGGGATACAGTAAACCTGAAGTGAAGCATCGGAATCTAAAACTGGACTCACAGGAGAGGTTCAAATCATAGAAGGTGAGAGTGTCAGTCCTCTTTTACTTAAGTCGGCATTGTGCCTTTTGTATTTAATTCGGTTGCATGTTCTGTGTTTCATCGTCAATAAGAAAGTGCAAGGTATACACTAAACCTGAAGGGAAGAATCGGAATCTAAAACTGGACTCACAGGAGAGGATCAAGTGGTAGAATATGAGAGTGTCTGTCCTCTTGCACTTAAGTCGGCATTGTGCATTTTGTATTAAATTGGGATGCAATTTCTGTGTTTCATCGTCAATATGAAGGTCCAAGGAATACAGTAAACCTGAAGTGAAGCATCGGAATCTAAAACTGGACTCACAGGAGAGGTTCAAATCGTAGAAAGTGAGAGTGTCAGTTCTCTTGTACTTAAGTCGTCATTTTGCCTTTTGTATTAAATACGGATGCAGTGTCTGTGTTTCATCGTCAGTAAGAAGGTGCAAGGTATAGAGTAATCCTGAAGTGAAACATCGGAATCTAAATCTGGACTCACAGGAGAGGTTCAAATCGTAGAAAGTGAGAGTGTCAGTCCTCTTGTACTGAAGTCGGCATTGTGCCTTTTGTATTAAATTCGGATGCAAATTCTGTATTTCATCGTCGATAAGAAGGTCCAAGGCATACAGTTAAACCTGAAGTGAAGCATCGGAATCTGAAACTGGACTCACAGGAGAGGTTCAAATCGTAGTAAGTGAGAGTGTCAGTCCTTTTGTACTTAAGTCGGCATTGTGCTTTTTGTATTAATTTCGGGTGCTATTTCTGTGATTCATCGTAAATAAGAAGGTGCAAGGTATACAGTAGTCCTGAAGTTAAGCATCGGAATCAAATACTGGTCTCACAGGAGTGTTTCAAATCATAGAAAGTGAGAGTGTCAGTCCTCTTTTACTTAAGTCGCCATTGTGTCTTTTGAATTAAATTCGGATTCAATTTCTGTGTTTCATCGTCAATAAGATGGTCCAAGGGATACAGCAAACCTGAAGTGAAGCATCAGAATCTAAAACTGGACTCACAGAAGAGGTTCAAATCGTAGAAAGAGAGAGTGTCAGTCCTCTTGTACTTAAGTCGGCATTTTGCCTTTTGTATTAAATTCGGATGCAAATTCTGTGTTTCATCGTCAATAAGAAGGTGCAAGGTATACAGTAAACCTGAAGTGAAGAATCGGAATCTGAAACTGGACCCACAGGTAAGGTTCAAAGCACAGAAAGTTAGTGTGTCAGTCCTCTTGTACTGAAGTCTTCATTGCGCCTTTTGTATTAAATTCGGATGCAATTTTTGTGTTTCATCGTCACTAAGAAGGAGCAAGGTATACAGTAATCCTGAAGTGAAGCATCGGAATCAAATACTGGCCTCACAGGAGAGGTTCAAATCATAGAAAGTGAGAGTGTCAGACCTCTTTTCCTTAAATCGGCATTGTGCCTTTTGTATTAAATTCGGATGCAATTTCTGTATTACATCATCAATAAGAAGGTGCAAGGTACACAGTAAACCTCAAGTGAAGAATCAGTATCTAAAGCTGGAGTGACAGGAGAGGATCAAATGGTAGAAAGTGAGTGTGTCTGTCCTCTTGTACTTAAGTCGGCATTATGCCTTTTGTATTAAAGTCGGATGCAATTTCTGTGTTTCATCGTCAATAAGAAGGTGCAAGGTATACAGTAAACGCGAAGTGAAGCATCGGAATGTAAAGCTGGACTCGCGGGAGAGGTTCAAATCACAGAAAGTTAGAGTGTCAGTCCTCTTGTACTTAAGTCCGCATTTTGCTTTTGTATTAAATTCAGTTGCAATTTCTGTGTTTCATCGTCAATAAGAAGGTCCAAGGGATACAGTAACCCTGAATTGAAGGATCGGAATCTAAAACTGGACTCACAGGAGAGGTTCAAATCGTAGAAGTTGAGAGTGTTAGTCCTCTTGTACTTAAGTCGGCATTGTGCCTTTTGTATTAATTTCGGATGCAATATCTGTGTTTCATCGTCAATAAGAAAGTCCAAGGGATACAGTAAACCTGAAGTGAAGCATCGGAATCTAAAACTGGACTCACAGGAGAGTATCAAATGGTAGAAAATGAGAGCGTCTGTCCTCTTGTACTTAAGGCGGCATTGTGCATTTTGTATTAAATTCAGATGCAATTTCTGTGTTTCATCGTCAATAAAAAGGTCCAAGGGATACAGTAAAACTGAAGTGAAGCATCGGAATTTATAACTGGACTCACAGGAGAGGTTCAAATCGTAGAAAGTGATAGTGTCAGGCCTCTTTTTCTTAAGTCGGCATTGTGCCTTTTGTATTAAATTCGGATGCAATTTCTGTGTTTCATCGCCAATAAGAAGGTCCAAGTGATACAGTAAACCTGAAGTAAAGCATCGGAATCTAAAACTGGACTCACAGGAGAGGTTCAAATCATAGAAAGTGAGAGTGTCAGTCCTCTTGTACTTAAGTCGGCATTGGGGCATTTGTATTAAATTCGGATGCAATTTCTGTGTTTTATCGTCAATAAGAAGGTGCAAGGTATACAGTAAAACTGAAGTGAAGCATCGGAATATGAAACTGGACTCACAGGTGAGGTTAAAAGCATAGAATGTTAGAGTGTCACTCCTCATGTACTTAAGTCTTCATTGCGCCTTTTGTATTAAATTCGGATGCAATTTTTGTGTTTCATCGTTAATAAGAAGGTGCAAGGTATACAGTAGTCCTGAAATGAAGCATCGGAATCAAATACTGGACTCACAGGAGTGGTTCAAATCATAGAAAGTGAGAGTGTCAGTCCTCTTTTCCTTAAGTCGCCATTGTGCCTTTTGTATTAAATTCGGATGCAATTTCTGTGTTTCATCGTCAATAAGATGGTCCAAGGGAGACAGCAAACCTGAAGTGAAGCTTCGGAATCTAAAACTGGAGTCACAGGAGAGGTTCAAATCATAGAAAGTGAGACTGTCAGTCCTCTTTTACTTAAACCGGCATTGTGCCTTTTGTATTAAATTCGGGTGCAGTTTTTGTGTTCCATCGTCAATAAGAAGGTCCAAGGGATACAGTAAACCTGAAGTGAAGCATCGGAATCTAAAACTGGACTCACAGGAGAGGTTCAAATCATAGAAGGTGAGAGTGTCAGTCCTCTTTTACTTAAGTCGGCATTGTGCCTTTTGTATTTAATTCGGTTGCATGTTCTGTGTTTCATCGTCAATAAGAAAGTGCAAGGTATACACTAAACCTGAAGGGAAGAATCGGAATCTAAAACTGGACTCACAGGAGAGGATCAAGTGGTAGAATATGAGAGTGTCTGTCCTCTTGCACTTAAGTCAGCATTGTGCATTTTGTATTAAATTGGGATGCAATTTCTGTGTTTCATCGTCAATATGAAGGTCCAAGGAATACAGTAAACCTGAAGTGAAGCATCGGAAACTAAAACTGGACTCACAGGAGAGGTTCAAATCGTAGAAAGTGAGAGTGTCAGTCCTCTTGTACTGAAGTCGGCATTGTGCCTTTTGTATTAAATTCGGATGCAAATTCTGTATTTCATCGTCGATAAGAAGGTCCAAGGGATACAGTTAAACCTGAAGTGAAGCATCGGAATCTGAAACTGGACTCACAGGAGAGGTTCAAATCGTAGTAAGTGAGAGTGTCAGTCCTCTTGTACTTAAGTCGGCATTGTGCTTTTTGTATTAATTTCGGGTGCTATTTCTGTGATTCATCGTAAATAAGAAGGAGCAAGGTATACAGTAGTCCTGAAGTGAAGCATCGGAATCAAATACTGGTCTCACAGGAGTGTTTCAAATCATAGAAAGTGAGAGTGTCAGTCCTCTTTTACTTAAGTCGCCATTGTGCCTTTTGTATTAAATTCGGATTCAATTTCTGTGTTTCATCGTCAATAAGATGGTCCAAGGGATACAGTAAACCTGAAGTGAAGCATCAGAATCTAAAACTGGACTCACAGAAGAGGTTCAAATCGTAGAAAGAGAGAGTGTCAGTCCTCTTGTACTTAAGTCGGCATTGTGCCTTTTGTATTAATTTCGGATGCAATTTCTGTGTTTCATCGTCAATAAGAAGGACCAAGGGATACAGTAAACCTGAAATGAAGCATCGGTGTCTAAAACTGGACTCACAGGAGAGGTTCAAATCGTAGAAAGTGAGTGTGTCAGTTTTCTTGTACTCTAAGTAGGCATTTTGCCTTTTGTATTAAATTCGGATGCAATTTCTGTGTTTCATCGTCAATTAGAAGGTGCAAGGTATACAGTAAACGCGAAGTGAAGCATCGGAATGTGAAGCTGGACTCGCATGAGAGGTTCAAATCACAGAAAGTTAGAGTGTCAGTCCTCTTGTACTTAAGTCCGCATTTTGCTTTTGTATTAAATTCGGTTGCATTTTCTGTGTTTCATCGTCAATAAGTAGGTCCAAGGGATATAGAAACCCTGAAGTGAAGGATCGGAATCTAAAAGTGGACTCACAGGAGAGGTTCAAATCGTAGAAGTTGAGAGTGTCAGTCCTCTTGTACTTAAGTCGGCATTGTGCATTTTGTATTAAATTCGGATGCAATTTCTGTGTTTCATCGTCAATTAGAAGGTGCAAGGTATACAGTAAACCTGAAGTGAAGCATCGGAATCTAAAACTGGACTCACAGGAGAGTATCAAATGGTAGAAAATGAGAGCGTCTGTCCTCTTGTACTTAAGGCGGCATTGTGCATTTTGTATTAAATTCAGATGCAATTTCTGTGTTTCATCGTAAAGAAAAAGGTCCAAGGGATACAGTAAACCTGAAGTGAAGCATCGGAATTTATAACTGGACTCACAGGAGAGGTTCAAATCGTAGAAAGTGATAGTGTCAGTCCTCTTGTACTTAAGTCGGCATTGTGCCTTTTGTATTAAATTCGGATGCAATTTCTGTGTTTCATCGTCAATAAGAAGGTCCAAGGGATACAGTAAACCTGAAGTAAAGCATCGGAATCTAAAACTGGACTCACAGGAGAGGTTCAAATCATAGAAAGTGAGAGTGTCAGTCCTCTTGTACTTAAGTCGGCATTGGGGCATTTGTATTAAATTCGGATGCAATTTCTGTGTTTTATCGTCAATAAGAAGGTGCAAGGTATACAGTAAAACTGAAGTGAAGCATCGGAATATGAAACTGGACTCACAGGTGAGGTTAAAAGCATAGAAAGTTAGAGTGTCACTCCTCATGTACTTAAGTCTTCATTGCGCCTTTTGTATTAAATTCGGATGCAATTTTAGTGTTTCTTCGTTAATAAGAAGGTGCAAGGTATACAGTAGTTCTGAAATGAAGCATCGGAATCAAATACTGGACTCACAGGAGTAGTTCAAATCATAGAAAGTGAGAGTGTCAGTCCTCTTTTCCTTAAGTCGCCATTGTGCCTTTTGTATTTAATTCGGATGCAATTTCTGTGTTTCATCGTCAATAAGATGGTCCAACGGAGACAGCAAACCTGAAGTGAAGCTTCGGAATCTAAAACTGGAGTCACAGGAGTGGTTCAAATCATAGAAAGTGAGACTGTCAGTCCTCTTTTACTTAAATCGGCATTGTGCCTTTTGTATTAAATTCGGGTGCAGTTTCTGTGTTGCATCGTCAATAAGAAGGTCCAAGGGATACAGTAAACCTGAAGTGAAGCATCGGAATCTAAAACTGGACTCACAGGAGCGGTTCAAATCGTAGGAGGTGAGAGTGTCAGTCCTCTTTTACTTAAGTCGGCATTGTGCCTTTTGTATTAAATTCGGTTGCATTTTCTGTGTTTCATCGTCAATAAGAAGGTGCAAGGTATACACTAAACCTGAAGGGAAGAATCGGAATCTAAAACTGGACTCACAGGAGAGGATCAAGTGGTAGAATATGAGAGTGTCTGTCCTCTTGCACTTAAGTCGGCATTGTGCATTTTGTATTAAATTGGGATGCAATTTCTGTGTTTCATCGTCAATATGAAGGTCCAAGGAATACAGTAAACCTGAAGTGAAGCATCGGAGAGTAAAACTGGACTCACAGGAGAGGTTCAAATCGTAGAAAGTGAGAGTGTCAGTTCTCTTGTACTTAAGTCGTCATTTTGCCTTTTGTATTAAATACGGATGCAATGTCTGTGTTTCATCGTCAGTAAGAAGGTGCAAGGTATAGAGTAATCCTGAAGTGAAACATCGGAATCTAAATCTGGACTCACAGGAGAGGTTCAAATCGTAGAAAGTGAGAGTGTCAGTCCTCTTGTACTGAAGTCGGCATTGTGCCTTTTGTATTAAATTCGGATGCAAATTCTGTATTTCATCGTCGATAAGAAGGTCCAAGGCATACAGTTAAACCTGAAGTGAAGCATCGGAATCTGAAACTGGACTCACAGGAGAGGTTCAAATCGTAGTAAGTGAGAGTGTCAGTCCTTTTGTACTTAAGTCGGCATTGTGCTTTTTGTATTAATTTCGGGTGCTATTTCTGTGATTCATCGTAAATAAGAAGGTGCAAGGTATACAGTAGTCCTGAAGTGAAGCATCGGAATCAAATACTGGTCTCACAGGAGTGTTTCAAATCATAGAAAGTGAGAGTGTCTGTCCTCTTTTACTTAAGTCGCCATTGTGTCTTTTGTATTAAATTCGGATTCAATTTCTGTGTTTCATCGTCAATAAGATGGTCCAAGGGATACAGTAAACCTGAAGTGAAGCATCAGAATCTAAAACTGGACTCACAGAAGAGGTTCAAATCGTAGAAAGAGGGAGTGTCAGTCCTCTTGTACTTAAGTCGGCATTGTGCCTTTTGTATTAATTTCGGATGCAATTTCTGTGTTTCATCGTCAATAAGAAGGTCCAAGGGATACAGTAAACCTGAAATGAAGCATCGGTGTCTAAAACTGGACTCACAGGAGAGGTTCAAATGGTAGAAAGTGAGTCTGTCAGTTTTCTTGTACTCTAAGTCGGCATTTTGCCTTTTGTATTAAATTCGGATGCAATTTCTGTGTTTCATCGTCAATAAGAAGGTGCAAGGTATACAGTAAACCTGAAGTGAAGAATCGGAATCTGAAACTGGACCCACAGGTAAGGTTCAAAGCATAGAAAGTTAGTGTGTCAGTCCTCTTGTACTGAAGTCTTCATTGCGCCTTTTGTATTAAATTCGGATGCAATTTTTGTGTTTCATCGTCACTAAGAAGGTGCAAGGTATACAGTAATCCTGAAGTGAAGCATCGGAATCAAATACTGGCCTCACAGGAGAGGTTCAAATCATAGAAAGTGAGAGTAACAGTCCTCTTTTCCTTAAGTCGGCATTGTGCCTTTTGTATTAAATTCGGATGCAATTTCTGTATTACATCATCAATAAGAAGGTGCAAGGTATACAGTAAACCTCAAGTGAAGAATCAGTATCTAAAGCTGGAGTGACAGGAGAGGATCAAATGGTAGAAAGTGAGTGTGTCTGTCCTCTTGTACTTAAGTCGGCATTTTGCCTTTTGTATTAAATTCGGATGCAATTTCTGTGTTTCATCGTCAATAAGAAGGTGCAAGGTATACAGTAAACGCGAAGTGAAGCATCGGAATGTAAAGCTGGACTCGCGGGAGAGGTTCAAATCACAGAAAGTTAGAGTGTCAGTCCTCTTGTACTTAAGTCCGCATTTTGCTTTTGTATTAAATTCAGTTGCAATTTCTGTGTTTCATCGTCAATAAGAAGGTTCAAGGGATACAGTAACCCTGAAGTGAAGGATCGGAATCTGAAACTTGACTCACAGGTAAGGTTCAAAGCATAGAAAGTTAGAGTGTCAGTCCTCATGTACTTAAGTCTTTATTGTGCCTTTTGTATTGAATTCGGATGCAATTTTTGTGTTTCATCGTCAATAAGAAAGTCCAAGCGATACAGTAAACCTGAAGTGAAGCATCGGTATCTAAAACTGGACTCACATAAGAGGTTCAAATCGTAGAAAGTGAGAGTGTCAGTTCTCTTGTACTTAAGTCGGCATTGTGCCTTTTGTATTAATTTCGGATGCAATATCTGTGTTTCATCGTCAATAAGAAAGTCCAAGGGATACAGTAAACCTGAAGTGAAGCATCGGTATCTAAAACTGGACTCACATAAGAGGTTCAAATCGTAGAAAGTGAGAGTGCCAGTTCTCTTGTACTTAAGTCGGCATTTTGCCTTTTGTATTAATTTCGGATGCAATTTCTGTGTTTCATCGTCAATAACAAGGTGCAAGGTATACAGTAAACCTGAAGTGAGGAATCGGAATGTGAAACTGGAGTCACAGGTGCGGTTCAAAGATTAGAAAGTTAGAGTGTCAGTCCTCTTGTAATTAAGTCTTCATTGCGCCTTTTGTATTAAATTCGGATGCAATTTTTGTGATTCTTCGTCATTAAGAAGGTCCAAGGGATACAGTAAACCTGAAGTGAAGCATCGGAATCTGAAACTGGACTCACAGGAGAGGTTCAAATCGTAGAAAGTGGGAGTGTCTGTCCTCTTGTACTTAAGTCGGCATTGTTTTTTTTGTATTAATTTCGGATGCTATTTCTGTGATTCATCGTCAATTAGAAGGTGCAAGGTATACAGTAATCCTGAAGTGAAGCATCGGAATCAAATACTGGACTCACAGGAGAGGTTCAAATCAAAAAAAGTGAGAGTGTCAGTCCTCTTTTCCTTAAGTCGCCATTGTGCCTTTTGTATTAAATTCGAATGCAATTTCTGTGTTTCATCGTCAATAAGATGGTCCAAGGGATACAGTAAACCTGAAGTGAAGCATCAGAATCTAAAACTGGACTCACAGGAGAGGTTCGAATCGTAGAAGGTGAGAGTGTCAGTCCTCTTGTACTTAAGTCGGCATTGTGCCTTTTGTATTAATTTCGGATGCAATGTCTGTGATTCATCGTCAATAAGAAGGTGCAAGGTATACAGTAAACCTGAAGTGAAGCTCGGAAGCTAAAACTGGATTCATAGGTTAGGTTCAAATCAAAGAAAGTGAGAGTGTCAGTCCTCTTTAACTTAAGTCCACAGTGTGCTTTTTGTATTAAATTCGGATGCAATTCCTGTGTTCCATCGTCAATAAGGCGGTCCAAGGGATACAGTAAACCTGAAGTGAAGCATCGGAATCTAAAACTGGACTCACAGGAGAGGTTGAAATCATAGAAAGTGAGAGTGACTCCTCTTTTACTTAAGTCGGAATTGTGCCATTTGTATTAAATTCGGATGCAATTTCTGTGTTACATGATCAATAAGAAGGTGCAAGGTAAACAGTAAACCTGAAGTGAAGAATCGGAATCTAAAGCTAGACTGACAGGAGAGGATAAAATGGTAGAAAGTGAGAGTGTCTGTCCTCTTGTACTTAAGTCGGCATTTTGAATTTTGTATTAAATTCGGATGCAATTTCTGTGTTTCATCGTCAACAAGTAGGTGCAGGGTATACAGTAAACGCAAAGTGAAGCATCGGAATGTGAAACTGGACTCGCAGGAGAGGTTCAAATCACAGAAAGTTAGAGTGTTATTCCTCTTGTACTTAAGTCCGCATTGTGCTTTTGTATTAAATTCGGTTGCAATTTCTGTGTTTCATCGTCAATAAGAAGGTCCAAGGGATACAGTAACCCTGAAGTGAAGCATCGGAATCTAAAACTGGACTCACAGGAGAGGTTCAAATCGTAGAAGTTGAGAGTGTCAGTCCTCTTGTACTTAAGTCGGCATTGTGCATTTTGTATTAATTTTGGATGCAATTTCTGTGTTTCATCGTCAATAAGAAGGTCCAAGAGATACAGTAAACCTGAAGTGAAGCATCGGAATCTATATCTGGACTCACAGGAGAGGGTAAAATCGTAGAAAGTGAGAGTGTCAGTCCTCTTTTACTTAAGTCGGCATTGCCTCTTTTGTACTAAATTCGGATGCAATTTCTGTGTTTCATTGTCAATAAGAAGGTCCAAGGGATACAGTAAACCTGAAGTGAAGCATCGGTATCTAAAACTGGACTCACATAAGAGGTTCAAATCGTAGAAAGTGAGAGTGTCAGTTCTCTTGTACTTAAGTCTTCATTGCGCCTTTTGTATTAAATTCGGATGCAATTTTTGTGTTTCATCGTTAATAAGAAGGTGCAAGGTATACAGTAGTCCTGAAATGAAGCATCGGAATCAAATACTGGACTCACAGGAGTGGTTCAAATCATAGAAAGTGAGAGTGTCAGTCCTCTTTTCCTTAAGTCGCCATTGTGCCTTTTGTATTAAATTCGGGTGCAATTTCTGTGTTTCATCGTCAATATGAAGGTCCAAGGAATACAGTAAACCTGAAGTGAAGCATCGGAATCTAAAACTGGACTCACAGGAGAGGTTCAAATCGTAGAAAGTGAGAGTGTCAGTTCTCTTGTACTTAAGTCGTCATTTTGCCTTTTGTATTAAATACGGATGAAATGTCTGTGTTTCATCGTCAATAAGAAGGTGCAAGGTATAGGGTAATCCTGAAGTGAAACATCGGAATCTAAATCTGGACTCACAGGAGAGGTTCAAATCGTAGAAAGGGAGAGTGTCAGTCCTGTTTTACTTAAGTCGCCATTGTGTCTTTTGTATTAAATTCGGATTCAATTTCTGTGTTTCATCGTCAATAAGATGGTCCAAGGGATACAGTAAACCTGAAGTGAAGCATCAGAATCTAGAACTGGACTCACAGAAGAGGTTCAAATCGTAGAAAGAGAGAGTGTCAGTCCTCTTGTACTTAAGTCGGCATTGTGCTTTTGTATTAAATTCGGATGCAATTTCTGTGTTTCATCGTCGATAAGAAGGTGCAAGGTATACAGCAAGCCTGAAGTGAAGCATCGGATTCTGAAACTAGACTCACAGGTGAGGTTCAAAGCATGGAAATTTAGAGTTTCAGTCCTCTTGTACTTAAGTCTTCATTTCGCCTTTTGTATTAAATTCGGTTGCAATTTTTGTGTTTCATCGTCAATAAGAAGGTCCAAGGGTTACAGTATACCTGAAGTGATGCATCGGAATCTAAAACTGGACTCACAGGACAGGTTCAAATAATAGAAAGTGAGAGTGTCAGTCCTCTTTTACTTAAGTCGGCATTGCCTCTTTTGTACTAAATTCGGATGCAATTTCTGTGTTTCATCGTCAATAAGAAGGTCCAAGGGATACAGTGAACCTGAAGTGAAGCATCGGAATCTAAAACTGGACTCACATAAGAGGTTCAAATCGTAGAAAGTGAGAGTGTCAGTTCTCTTGTACTTAAGTCGGCATTGTGCCTTTTGTATTAATTTCGGATGCAATATCTGTGTTTCATCGTCAATAAGAAAGTCCAAGGGATACAGTAAACCTGAAGTGAAGCATCGGTATCTAAAACTGGACTCACATAAGAGGTTCAAATCGTAGAAAGTGAGAGTGTCAGTTCTCTTGTACTTATGTCGGCATTTTGCCTTTTGTATTAAATTCGGAAGCAATTTCTGTGTTTCATCGTCAATAACAAGGTGCAAGGTATACAGTAAACCTGTAGTGAGGAATCGGAATATGAAACTGGACTCACAGGTGCGGTTCAAAGCATAGAAAGTTAGAGTGTCAGTCCTCTTGTAATTAAGTTTTCATTGCGCCTTTTGTATTTAATTCGGATGCAATTTTTGTGTTTCTTCGTCATTAAGAAGGTCCAAGGGATACAGTAAACCTGAAGTGAAGCATCGGAATCTGAAACTGGACTCACAGGAGAGGTTCAAATCGTAGAAAGTGGGAGTGTCAGTCCTCTTGTACTTAAGTCGGCATTGTTTTTGTTGTATTAATTTCGGATGCTATTTCTGTGATTCATCTTCAATAAGAAGGTGCAAGGTATACAGTAATCCTGAAGTGAAGCATCGGAATCAAATACTGGACTCACAGGAGAGGTTCAAATCAAAGAAAGTGAGAGTGTCAGTCCTCTTTTCCTTAAGTCGCCATTGTGCCTTTTGTATTAAATTCGAATGCAATTTCTGTGCTTCATCGTCAATAAGATGGTCCAAGGGATACAGTAAACCTGAAGTGAAGCATCAGAATCTAAAACTGGACTCACAGGAGAGGTTCGAATCGTAGAAGGTGAGAGTGTCAGTCCTCTTGTACTTAAGTCGGCATTGTGCCTTTTGTATTAATTTCGGATGCAATTTCTGTGATTCATCGTCAATAAGAAGGTGCAAGGTATACAGTAAACCTGAAGTGAAGCTCGGAAGCTAAAACTGGACTCACAGGAGAGGTTGAAATCATAGAAAGTGCGAGTCACTCCTCTTTTACTTAAGTCGGCATTGTGCCATTTGTATTAAATTCGGATGCAATTTCTGTGTTACACGATCAATAAGAAGGTGCAAGGTATACAGTAAACCTGAAGTGAAGAATCGGAATCTAAAGCTAGACTGACAGGAGAGGATAAAATGGTAGAAAGTGAGAGTGTCTGTCCTCTTGTACTTAAGTCGGCATTTTGATTTTTGTATTAAATTCGGATGCAATTTCTGTGTTTCATCGTCAACAAGTAGGTGCAGGGTATACAGTAAACGCGAAGTGAAGCATCGGAATGTGAAACTGGACTCGCAGGAGAGGTTCAAATCACAGAAAGTTAGAGTGTTATTCCTCTTGTACTTAAGTCCGCATTGTGCTTTTGTATTAAATTCGGTTGCAATTTCTGTGTTTCATCGTCAATAAGAAGGTCCAAGGGATACAGTAACCCTGAAGTGAAGCATCGGAATCTAAAACTGGACTTACAGGAGAGGTTCAAATCGTAGAAGTTTGGAGTGTCAGTCCTCTTGTACTTAAGTCGGCATTGTGCATTTTGTATTAATTTCGGATGCAATTTCTGTGTTTCATCGTCAATAAGAATGTCCAAGGGATACAGTAAACCTGAAGTGAAGCATCGGAATCTATAACTGGACTCACAGGAGAGGATAAAATCGTAGAAAGTGAGAGTGTCAGTCCGCTTATACTTAAGTCGGCATTGTGTTTTTGTATTAAATTCGGATGCAATTTCTGTGTTTCATCGTCGATAAGAAGGTGCAAGGTATACAGCAAACCTGAAGTGAAGCATCGGATTCTGAAACTGGACTCACAGGTGAGGTTCAAAGCATGGAAATTTAGAGTGTCAGTCCTCTTGTACTTAAGTCTTCATTTCTCCTTTTGTATTAATTTCGGTTGCAATTTTTGTGTTTCATCGTCAATAAGAAGGTCCAAGGGATACAGTATACCTGAAGTGAAGCATCGGAATCTAAAACTGGACTCACAGGACAGGTTCAAATAATAGAAAGTGAGAGTGTCAGTCCTCTTTTACTTAAGTCGACATTGCCTCTTTTGTACTAAATTCGGATGCAATTTCTGTGTTCATCGTCAATAAGAAGGTCCAAGGGATACAGTAAACCTGAAGTGAAACATCGGACCTAAAACTCAACTCACAGGAGAGGTTCAAATCATAGAAAGTGAGAGTGTCAGTCCTCTTGTACTTAAGTCGGCATTGGGGCTTTTGTATTAAATTTGGATGCAATTTCTGTGTTTTATCGTCAATAAGAAGGTGCAAGGTATACAGTAAAACTGAAGTGAAGCATCGGAATCTGAAACTGGACTCACAGGTGAGGTTCAAAGCATAGAAAGATAGAGTGTCAGTCCTCATGTACTTAAGTCTTAATTGTGCCTTTTGTATTGAATTCGGATGCAATTTTTGTGTTTCATCGTCAATAAGAAAGTCCAAGGGATACAGTAAACCTGAAGTGAAGCATCGGTATCTAAAACTGGACTCACATAAGAGGTTCAAATCGTAGAAAGTGAGAGTGTCTGTTCTCTTGTACTTAAGTCGGCATTGTGCTTTTTGTATTAATTTCGGATGCAATATCTGTGTTTCATCGTCAATAAGAAAGTCCAAGGGATACAGTAAACCTGAAGTGAAGCATCGGTATCTAAAACTGGACTCACATAAGAGGTTCAAATCGTAGAAAGTGAGAGTGTCAGTTCTCTTGTACTTAAGTCGGCATTTTGCCTTTTGTATTAAATTCGGATGCAATATCTGTGTTTCATCGTCAATAACAAGGTGCAAGGTATACAGTAAACCTGAAGTGAGGAATCGGAATGTGAAACTGGACTCACAGGTGCGGTTCAAAGCATAGAAAGTTAGAGTGTCAGTCCTCTTGTAATTAAGTCTTCATTGCGCCTTTTGTATTAAATTCGGATGCAATTTTTGTGTTTCTTCGTCATTAAGAAGGTCCAAGGGATATAGTAATCCTGAAGTGCAGCATCGGAATCTGAAACTGGACTCACAGGAGAGGTTCAAATCGTAGAAAGTGGGAGTGTCAGTCCTCTTGTACTTAAGTCGGCATTGTTTTTTTTGTATTAATTTCGGATGCTATTTCTGTGATTCATCGTCAATAAGATGGTGGAATGTATACAGTAATCCTGAAGTGAAGCATCGGAATCAATACTGGACTCACGGGAGAGGTTCAAATCAAAGAAAGTGAGAGTGTCAGTCCTCTTTTCCTTAAGTCGCCATTGTGCCTTTTGTATTAAATTCGAATGCAATTTCTGTGTTTCATCGTCAATAAGATGGTCCAAGGGATACAGTAAACCTGAAGTGAAGCATCAGAATCTAAAACTGGACTCACAGGAGAGGTTCGAATCGTAGAAGGTGAGAGTGTCAGTCCTCTTGTACTTAAGTCGGCATAGTGCCTTTTGTATTAATTTCGGATGCAATTTCTGTGATTCATCGTCAATAAGAAGGTGCAAGGTATACAGTAAACCTGAAGTGAAGCTCGGAAGCTAAAACTGGATTCACAGGTTAGGTTCAAATCAAAGAAAGTGAGAGTGTCAGTCCTCTTTAACTTAAGTCCACAGTGTGCTTTTTGTATTCAATTCGGATGCAATTTCTGTGTTTCATCGTCAATAAGAAGGTGCAAGGTACATAGTAAACCTGAAGTGAAGCATCGGAATCTAAAACTGGACTCGCAGGAAAGGTTCAAATCATAGAAAGTTAGAGTGTCAGACCTCTTGTACTTAAGTCCGCATTGTGCCTTTTGTATTAAATTTGGATGCAATTTCTGTGTTTCATCGTCAATAAGAAGGTCCAAGGGATACAGTTAACCAGAAGTGAAGCATCCACATCTAAAACTGGACTCACAGGAGAGGTTCAAATCGTAGAAAGTGAGAGTGTCAGTCCTCTTGTACTTAAGTCGGTATTGTGTTTTTTGTATTAATTTCGGGTGCTATTTCTGTGATTAATCGTCAATAAGAAGGTGCAAGATATCTAGTAGTCCTGAAGTGAAGCATCGGAATCAAATACTGGAATTACAGGAGTGGTTCAAATCATAGAAAGTGAGAGTGTCAGTCCTCTTTTCCTGAAGTCGCCATTGTGCATTTTGTATTAATTTCGGATGCAATTTCTGTGTTTCATCGTCAATAAGAAGGTACAAGGGATACAGTTAACCTGAAGTGATGCATCGGAATCTAATACTGGACACACAGGAGAGGTTCAAATCGTAGAAAGTAAGAGTGTCAGACCTCTTGTACTTAAGTCCGCATTGTGCCTTTTGTATTAAATTCGGATGCAATTTCTGTGTTTCATCGTCAATAAGAAGGTGCAAGGAATACAGTAAACTTGAAGTGAAGCATCGGAATCTAAAACTGGACTCACAGGAGAGGTTCAAATCATAGAAAGTGAGAGTGTCAGTCCTCTTGTACTTAAGTCGGCATTGTGCCTTTTGTATTAAATTCGGATGCTATTTCTGTGTTTCATCGTCAATAAGAAGGTGCAAGGTATACAGTAAAACTGAAGTGAAGCATCGGAATCTAAAACTGGACTCACAGGAGAGGTTCAAATCGTAGAAAGTGAGAGTGTCAGTCCCCTTGTATTTAAGTCGGCATTGTGCCTTTTGTATTAAATTCGGATGCAATTTCTGTGTTTCATCATCAATAAGAAGGTGCAAGGTATACAGTAAACCTGAAGTCAAGCATCGGAATCGAAAACTGCACTCACAGGAGAAGTTCAAATCGTAGAAAGTGAGAGTGTCAGTCCTCTTGTACTTAAGTCGGCATTGTGCCTTTTGTATTAAATTCGGATGCAATTTCTGGGTTTCGTCGTCAATAAGAAGGTCCAAGGGATACAGTAAACCAGAAGTGAAGCATCCACATCTAAAACTGGACTCACAGGAGAGGTTCAAATCGTAGAAAGTGAGTGTGTCAGTCCTCTTGTACTTAAGTCGGCATTGTGTTTTTTGTATTAATTTCGGATGCAATTTCTATGATTCATCGTCAATAAGATGGTGCAAGGTATACAGTAAACCTGAAGTGAAGCATCGGAAACTAATACTGGACTCACAGGAGAGGTTCAAATCATAGTAAGTGAGAGTGTCAGTCCTCTTTTACTTAAGTCGGCATTGTGTCTTTTGTATTAAATTCGGATGCATTTTCTGTGTTTCAACGTCAATAAGAAGGTCCAAGGGATACAGTAAACCTGAAGTGAAGCTTCAGAATCTGAAACTGGACTCACAGGAGGGGTTCGAATCGTAGAAAGTGAGAGTGTCAGTCCTCTTGTACTTAAGTCGGCATTGTGCCTTTTGTATTAATTTCGGATGCAATTTCTGTGTTTCATCGTCATTAAGAAGGTGCAAGGTATACAGTGAACCTGAAGTGAAGCATCGGAATCTGAAACTGGACTCACAGGAGAGGTTTAAAACATAGAAAGTTAGAGTGTCACTCCTCTTGTACGTAAGTCTCCATTGGGCCTTTTGTATTAAATTCGGATGCAATTTCTGTGTTTCATCGTCAATAAGAAGGTCCAAGGGATACAGTAAACCTGAAGTGTAGCATCGGAAACTAAAACTGGACTCACAGGAGAGGTTCAAATCATAGAAAGTGAGAGTGTCAGTCCTCTTTTACTTAAGTCGGAATTGGGCCTTCTGTATTAAATCCTTATGCAATTTCTACGTTTTATCGTCAATAAGAAGGTCCAAGGGATACAATAAAACTGAAGTGAAGCATCGGAATCTAAAACTGGACTCACAGGAGAGGTTCAAATCGTAGAAAGTGAGAGTGTCAGTTCTCTTGTACTTAAGTCGGCATTTTGCCTTTTGTATTAAATTCGGAGGCAATTTCTGTTTTTTATCGTCAATAAAAAGGTGCAAGGTATACAGTAAATCTGAAGTGAAGCATCGGAATCTGAAACTGGACTCACAGGAGAGGTTCAAAGCATAGAAAGTTAGAGTGTCAGTCCTTTTGTACCTAAGTCTTCATTGCGCCTTTTGTATTAAATTCGGGGGCAATTTCTGTGTTTCATCGTCAATAAGAAGATCCATGGGATACAGTAAACCTGAAGTGAAGCATCGGAATCTATAACTGGACTCACAGGAGAGGTTCAAATCATAGAAAGTGAGAGTGTCCGTCCTCTTTTACTTAAGTCGGCATTGTGCCATTTGTATTACATTCGGATGCAATTTCTGTGTTTCATCGTCAAAAAGAAGGTCCAAGAGATACGGTAATCCTGAAGTGAAGCATCGGAATCTAAAACTGGACTCACAGGAGAGGTTCAAATCATAGAAAGTGAGAGTGTCAGTCCTCTTGTACTTAAGTCGGCATTGGGCATTTTGTATTAAATCCTTATGCAATTTCTGTGTTTTATCGTCAATAAGAAGGTGCAAGGTATACAGTAAAGCTGAAGTGAAGCATCGGAATCTGAAACTGGACTCACAGGAGAGGTTCAAAGCATAGACAGTTAGAACTTCAGTCCTCTTGTACTTAAGTCGGCATTGGGCCTTTTGTATTAAATCCTTATGCAATTTCTATGTTTTATTGTCGATAAGAAGGTCCAAGGGATACAGTAAACCTGAAGGGAAGCATCAGAATCTAAAACTGGACTCACAGGAGAGGTACGAATCGTAGAATGTGAGAGTGTCAGTCCTCTTGTACTTAAGTCGGCATTTTGCCTTTTTAATTAAATTCGGATGCGATTTCTGTGTTTCATCGTCAATAAGAAGGTCCAAGGGATACAGTTAACATGAAGTGAAGCATCGGAATCTAAAACTTGACTCACAGGAGGGATTCAAATCGTAGAAAGTGAGAATGTCAGTTCTCTTGTACTTAAGTCTGCATTTTGCCTTTTGTATTAAATTCGGATGGAATTTCTATGCTTCATCGTTAATAAGAATGTGCAAGGTATACAGTAAACCTGAAGTGAAGCATCGGAATCTAATACTGGACTCGCAGGAGAGGTTCAAATCATAGAACGTTAGAGTGTCAGTCCTCTTGTACTTAAGTCAGGATTGTGCCTTTTGTATTAAATTTGGATGCAATTTCTGTGTTTCATTGTCAATTAGATGGTCCAAGGGATACAGTAAACCTGAAGTGAAGCATCGGAATCCAAAGCTGAACTCACAGGAGAGGTTCGAATCGTAGAATGTGAGAGTGTCAGTCCTCGTGTACTTAAGTCGTCATTGTGCCTTTTGTATTAAATTCGGATGCTATTTCTGTGTTTCATCGTCAATATGAAGGTCCAAGGGATACAGTAAACCTGGAGTGAAGCATCGGAATCTATAACTGGACTCACAGGAGAGGTTCAAATCGTAGAAAGTGAGAGTGTCAGTCCTCTTGTACTTAAGTCGGTATTGTGTTTTTTGTATTAATTTCGGGTGCTATTTCTGTGATTAATCGTCAATAAGATGGTGCAAGATATCTAGTAGTCCTGAAGTGAAGCATCGGAATCAAATACTGGAATTACAGGAGTGGTTCAAATCATAGAAAGTGAGAGTGTCAGTCCTCTTTTCCTGAAGTCGCCATTGTGCATTTTGTATTAATTTCGGATGCAATTTCTGTGTTTCATCGTCAATAAGAAGGTACAAGGGATACAGTTAACCTGAAGTGATGCATCGGAATCTAATACTGGGCACACAGGAGAGGTTCAAATCGTAGGAAGTGAGAGTGTCAGTTCTCTTGTACTTAAGTCGGCATTTTGCCTTTTGTATTAAATTCGGATGCAATTTCTGTGTTTCATCGTCAATAAGAAGGTGCAAGGTATACTGTAAACCTGAAGTGAAGCATCGGAATCTAAAACTGGACTCGCAGGAGAGGTTCAAATCATGGAGAGTTAGAGTGTCAGACCTCTTGTACTTAAGTCCGCATTGTGCCTTTTGTATTAAATTCGGATGCAATTTCTGTGTTTCATCGTCAATAAGAAGGTGCAAGGAATAGAGTAAACCTGAAGTGAGGCATCGGAATCTGATACTGGACTCACAGGAGAGGTTCAAAGCATGTAAAGTTGGAGTTTCTGTCCTCTTGTACTTAAGTCGGCATTGTGCCTTTTGTATTAAATTCGGATGCAATTTCTGGGTTTCGTCGTCAATAAGAAGGTCCAAGGGATACAGTAAACCAGAAGTGAAGCATCCACATCTAAAACTGGACTCACAGGAGAGGTTCAAATCGTAGAAAGTGAGTGTGTCAGTCCTCTTGTACTTAAGTCGTCATTGTGTTTTTTGTATTAATTTCGGATGCAATTTCTATGATTCATCGTCAATAAGATGGTGCAAGGTATACAGTAAACCTGAAGTGAAGCATTGGAAACTAATACTGGACTCACAGGAGAGGTTCAAATCATAGTAAGTGAGAGTGTCAGTCCTCTTTTACTTAAGTCGGCATTGTGCCTTTTGTATTAAATTCGGATGCATTTTCTGTGTTTCAACGTCAATAAGAAGGTCCAAGGGATACAGTAAACCTGAAGTGAAGCATCAGAATCTGAAACTGGACTCACAGGAGAGGTTCGAATCGTAGAAAGTGAGAGTGTCAGTTCTCTTGTACTTAAGTCGGCATTGTGCCTTTTGTATTAATTTCGGATGCAATTTCTGTGTTTCATCGTCATTAAGAAGGTGCAAGGTATACAGTGAACCTGAAGTGAAGCATCGGAATCTGAAACTGGACTCACAGGAGAGGTTCAAAACATAGAAAGTTAGAGTGTCAGTCCTCTTGTACGTAAGTCTCCATTGGGCCTTTTGTATTAAATTCGGATGCAATTTCTGTGTTTCATCGTCAATAAGAAGGTCCAAGGGATACAGTAAACCTGAAGTGTAGCATCGGAAACTAAGACTGGACTCACAGGAGAGGTTCAAATCATAGAAAGTGAGAGTGTCAGTCCTCTTTTACTTAAGTCGGAATTGGGCCTTCTGTATTAAATCCTTATGCAATTTCTACGTTTTATCGTCAATAAGAAGGTCCAAGGGATACAGTAAAACTGAAGTGAAGCATCGGAATCTAAAACTGGACTCACAGGAGAGGTTCAAATCGTAGAAAGTGAGAGTGTCAGTTCTCTTGTACTTAAGTCGGCATTTTGCCTTTTGTATTAAATTCGGAGGCAATTTCTGTTTTTTATCGTCAATAAAAAGGTGCAAGGTATACAGTAAATCTGAAGTGAAGCATCGGAATCTGAAACTGGACTCACAGGAGAGGTTCAAAGCATAGAAAGTTAGAGTGTCAGTCCTTTTGTACCTAAGTCTTCATTGCGCCTTTTGTATTAAATTCGGGTGCAATTTCTGTGTTTCATCGTCAATAAGAAGATCCATGTGATACAGTAAACCTGAAGTGAAGCATCGGAATCTATAACTGGACTCACAGGAGAGGTTCAAATCATAGAAAGTGAGAGTGTCCGTCCTCTTTTACTTAAGTCGGCATTGTGCCATTTGTATTAAATTCGGATGCAATTTCTGTGTTTCATCGTCAAAAAGAAGGTCCAAGAGATACGGTAATCCTGAAGTGAAGCATCGGAATCTAAAACTGGACTCACAGGAGAGGTTCAAATCATAGAAAGTGAGAGTGTCAGTCCTCTTGTACTTAAGTCGGCATTGGGCATTTTGTATTAAATCCTTATGCAATTTCTGTGTTTTATCGTCAATAAGAAGGTGCAAGGTATACAGTAAAGCTGAAGTGAAGCATCGGAATCTGAAACTGGACTCACAGGAGAGCTTCAAAGCATAGACAGTTAGAGTGTCAGTCCTCTTGTACTTAAGTCGGCATTGGGCCTTTTGTATTAAATCCTTATGGAATTTCTATGTTTTATTGTCAATAAGAAGGTCCAAGGGATACAGTAAACCTGAGGGGAAGCATCAGAATCTAAAACTGGACTCACAGGAGAGGTACGAATCGTAGAATGTGAGAGTGTCAGTCCTCTTGTACTTAAGTCGGCATTTTGCCTTTTTAATTAAATTCGGATGCGATTTCTGTGTTTCATCGTCAATAAGAAGGTCCAAGGGATACAGTTAACATGAAGTGAAGCATCGGAATCTAAAACTGGACTCACAGGAGGGATTCAAATCGTAGAAAGTGAGAATGTCAGTTCTCTTGTACTTAAGTCTGCATTTTGCCTTTTGTATTAAATTCGGATGGAATTTCTGTGCTTCATCGTTAATAAGAATGTGCATGGTATACAGTAAACCTGAAGTGAAGCATCGGAATCTATTACTGGACTCGCAGGAGAGGTTCAATTCATAGAACGTTAGAGTGTCAGTCCTCTTGTACTTAAGTCAGCATTGTGCCTTTTGTATTAAATTTGGATGCAATTTCTGTGTTTCATTGTCAATAAGAAGGTACAAGGGATACAGTAAACCTGAAGTGAAGCATCGGAATCTAAAGCTGAACTCACAGGAGAGGTTCAAATCGTAGAATGTGAGAGTGTCAGTCCTCGTGTACTTAAGTCGTCATTGTGCCTTTTGTATTAAATTCGGATGCTATTTCTGTGTTTCATCGTCAATATGAAAGTCCAAGGGATACAGTAAACCTGGAGTGAAGCATCGGAATCTATAACTGGACTCACAGGAGAGGTTCAAATCGTAGAATGTGAGAGTGTCAGTCCTCTTGTACTTAAGCCTCCATTGTGCCTTTTGTATTAAATTCGGATGCAATTTCTGTGTTTCATCGTCAATAAGAAGGTCCATGGGATACATTAAACCTGAAGTGAAGCATCGGAATCTAAAACTGGACTCAAAGGAGAGGTTCAAATCGTAGAAAGTGGGAGTGTCAGTCCTCTTGTACTTAAGTCGGCATTCTTTTTTTGTATTAATTTCGGATGCAATTTCTGTGTTTCATTGTCAATAAGAAGGTCCAAGGGATACAGTAAACCTGAAGTGAAGCATCGGAATCTAAAGCTGAACTCACAGGAGAGGTTCAAATCGTAGAATGTGAGAGTGTCAGTCCTCTTGTACTTAAGTCGTCATTGTGCCTTTTGTATTAAATTCGGATGCTATTTCTGTGTTTCATCGTCAATATGAAGGTCCAAGGGATGCAGTAAACCTGGAGTGAAGCATCGGAACCTATAACTGGACTCACAGGAGAGGTTCAAATCGTAGAATGTGAGAGTGTCAGTCCCCTTGTACTTAAGCCTCCATTGTGCCTTTTGTATTAAATTCGGATGCATTTTCTGTGTTTCATCGCCAATAAGAAGGTCCAAGGGATACAGTAAACCTGAAGTGAAGCATCAGAATCTAAAACTGGACTCACAGGAGAGGTTCGAATCGTAGAATGTGAGGGTATCAGTCCTCTTGTACTTAAGTCAGCATTGTGCCTTTTGTATTGAATTCGGATGTAATTTCTGTGTTTCATCGTCAATAAGAAACTCCAAGGGATACAGTAAACCTGAAGTGTAGCATCAGAATCTAAAACTGGACTCACAGGAGAGGTTCAAATCGTAGAAAGTGAGAGTGTCAGTCCTCTTGTACTTAAGTCGGCATTGGGCCTTTTGTATTTAATTCAGATGCAATTTCTGTGTTTTATCGCCAATAACAAGGTGCAAGGTATACAGTAAACCTGAAGTGAAGCATCGGAACCTGATACTGGACTCACAGGAGAGGTTCAAAGCATATAAAGTTGGAGTTTCTGTCCTCTTGTACTTAAGTCGTCATTGTGCCTTTTGTATTAAATTCGGATGCAATTTCTATGATTCATCGTCAATAAGATGGTGCAAATTATACAGTAAACCTGAAGTGAAGCATCGGAAACTAATACTGGACTCACAGGAGAGGTTCAAATCATAGAAAGTGAGAGTGTCAGTCCTCCTTTACTTAAGTCGGCATTGTGTCTTTTGTATTAAATTCGGATGCATTTTCTGTGTTTCAACGTCAATAAGAAGGTCCAAGGGATACAGTAAACCTGAAGTGAAGCATCAGAATCTGAAGCTGGACCCACAGGAGAGGAACGAATCGTAGAAGTGAGAGTGTCAGTCCTCTTGTACTTAAGTCGGCATTGTGCCTTTTGTATTAATTTCGGATGCAATTTCTGTGTTTCATCGTCATTAAGAAGGTGCAAGGTATAAAGTGAACCTGAAGTGAAGCAACGGGATCTGAAACTGGACTCACAATAGAGGTTCAAAACATAGAAAGTTAGAGTGTCAGTCCTCTTGTACGTAAGTCTCCATTGGGCCTTTTGTATTAAATTCGGATGCAATTTCTGTGTTTCATCGTCAATAAAAAGGTCCAAAGTATACAGTAAACCTGAAGTGAAGCATCGGAAACTAAAATTGGACTCACAGGAGAAGTTCAAATCATAGAAAGAGAGAGTGTCAGTCCTCTTTTACTTAAGTCGGCATTGTGCCTTTTGTATTAAATTCGGAGGCAATTTCTGTGTTTTATCGTCAATAAGAAGGTGCAAGGTATACAGTAAATCTGAAGTGAAGCATCGGAATCTGAAACTGGACTCACAGGAAAGGTTCATATCATAGAAAGTGAGAGTGTCAGTCCTCTTTTACTTAAGTCGGCATTGTGCCTTTTGTATTAAATTCGGATGCATCTTCTGTGTTTCATCGTCAATAAGAAGGTCCAAGGGATACAGTAAAGCTGAAGTGAAGCATCAGAATCTAAAACTGGACTCACAGGAGAGGTTCGAATCGTAGAATGTGAGAGTGTCAGTCCTCTTGTACGTACGTCGGCATTGTGCCTTTTGTATTAATTTCGGATGCAATTTCTGTGATTCATCATCAATAAGAAGGTGCAAGGTATACAGTAAACCTGAAGTGTAGCATCGGAATCTAAAACTGGACTCACAGGAGAGGTTCAAATCATAGAAAGTGAGAGTGTCAATCCTCTTAAGTCGGCATTGGGCATTTTGTATTAAATCCTTATGCAATTTCTGTGTTTTATCGTCAATAAGAAGGTGCAAGGTTATACAGTAAACCTAAAATGAAGCATCGGAATCTGAAACTGGACTCACAGGAGAAGTTCAAAGCATAGACAGTTAGAGGGTCAGTCCTCTTGTACTTAAGTCGGCATTGGGCCTTTTGTATTAAATCCTTATGCATTTTCTGTGATTTATCGTCAATAAGAAGGTCCAAGGGACTACAGTAAACCTGAAGTGAAGCATCAGAATCTAAAACTGGACTCACAGGAGAGGAGCGAATCGTAGAATGTGAGAGTGTCAGTCCTCTTGTACTTAAGTCGGGCATTTTGACTGTTTTAATTAAATTCGGATGCAATTTCTGTGTTTCATCGTCAATAAGAAGGTCCAAGGGATACGGTTAACCTGAAGTGAAGCATCGGAATCTAAAACTAGACTCACAGGAGAGATTCAAATCGTAGAAAGTGAGAATGTCAGTTCTCTTGTACTTAAGTCTGCATTTTGCCTTTTGTAATAAATTCGGATGCAATTTCTGTGTTTCATCGTTAATAAGAATGTGCAAGGTATACAGTAAACCTGAAGAGAAGCATCGGAATCTAATACTGGACTCGCAGGAGAGGTTCAAATCATAGAACGTTAGAGTGTCAGTCCTCTTGTACTTAAGTCAGCATTGTGCTTTTGTATTAAATTTGGATGCAATTTCTGTGTTTCATTGTCAATAAGAAGGTCCAAGGGGTACAGAAAACCTGAAGTGAAGCATCGGAATCTAAAACGGAACTCACAGGAGAGGTTCAAATCGTAGTAGAATGTGAGAGTGTCAGTCCTCTTGTACTTAAGTCGTCATTATGCCTTTTGTATTAAATTCGGATGCAATTTCTGTGTTTCATCGTCAATATGAAGGTCCAAGGGATACAGTAATCCTGGAGTGAAGCATCGGAACCTATAACTGGACTCACAGGAGAGGTTCAAATCGAAGAATGTGAGAGAGTCAGTCCTCTTGTACTTAAGCCTCCCATTGTGCCTTTTGTATTAAATTCGGATGCAATTTCTGTGTTTCATCGTCAATAAGAAGGTCCATGGATACAGTAAACCTGAAGTGAAGCATCGGAATCTAAAACTGTACTCAAAGGAGAGGTTCAAATCGTAGAAAGTGAGAGTGTCAGTCCTCTTGTACTTAAGTCGGCATTCTTTTTTTGTATTAATTTCGGATGCAATTTCTGTGATTCATCGTCAATAAGAAGGTACAAGGTATACAGTAAATCCGAAGTGAAGCATCGGAATCTGAAACTGGACTCACAGGAGAAGTTCAAAGCATAGAAACTTAGAGTGTCAGTCCTTTTGTACCTAAGTCTTCATTGCGCCTTTTGTATTAAATTCGGGTGCAATTTCTGTGTTTCGTCGTCAATAAGAAGATCCATGGGATACAGTAAACCTGAAGTGAAGCATCGGAATCTAAAACTGGATTCACAGGAGAGGTTCAAATGGTAGAAAATGAGAGTGTCAGTCCTCCCTGTACTTAAGTCGGCATTGTGTTTTTTTGTATTAATTTCGGATGCAATTTCTGTGATTCATCGTCAATAAGAAGGTGCAAGGTATACAGTAACCTGAAGTGACGCATCGGAATCTAATACTGGACTCACAGCAGAGGTTCATATCATAGAAAGTGAGAGTGTCAGTCCTCTTTTACTTAAGTCGGCATTGTGCCTTTTGTATTAAATTCGGATGCATCTTCTGTGTTTCATCGCCAATAAGAAGGTCCAAGGGATACAGTAAAGCTGAAGTGAAGCATCAGAATCTAAAACTGGACTCACAGGAGAGGTTCGAATCGTAGAATGTGAGAGTGTCAGTCCTCTTGTACGTAAGTAGCCATTGTGTCTTTTGTATTAATTTCGGATGCAATTTCTGTGATTCATCGTCAATAATAAGGTGCAAGGTATACAGTAAACCTGAAGTGTAGCATCGGAATCTATAACTGGACTCACAGGAGAGGTTCAAATCATAGAAAGTGAGAGTGTCCGTCCTCTTTTACTTAAGTCGGCATTGTGCCATTTGTATTAAATTCGGGTGCAATTTCTGTGTTTCATCGTCAAAAAGAAGGTCCAAGAGATACGGTAATCCTGAAGTGAAGCATCGGAATCTAAAACTGGACTCACAGGAGAGGTTCAAATCATAGAAAGTGAGAGTGTCAGTCCTCTTGTACTTAAGTCGGCATTGGGCATTTTGTATTAAATCCATATGCAATTTCTGTGTTTTATCGTCAATAAGAAGGTGCAAGGTATACAGTAAAGCTGAATTGAAGCATCGGAATCTGAAACTGGACTCACAGGAGAGGATCAAAGCATAGACAGTTAGAGTGTCAGTCCTCTTGTACTTAAGTCGGCATTGGGGCCTTTTGTATTAAATCCTTATGCAATTTCTGTGTTTTATTGTCAATAAGAAGGTCCAAGGGATACAGTAAACCTGAAGGGAAGCATCAGAATCTAAAACTGGACTCACAGGAGAGGTACGAATCGTAGAATGTGAGAGTGTCAGTCCTCTTGTACTTAAGTCGGCATTTTGCATTTTTAATTAAATTCGGATGCAATTTCTGTGTTTCATCGTCAATAAGAAGGTCCAAGGGATACAGTTAACCTGAAGTGAAGCATCGGAATCTAAAACTGGACTCACAGGAGAGATTCAAATCGTAGAAAGTGAGAATGTCAGTTCTCTTGTACTTAAGTCTGCATTTTGCTTTTTGTATTAAATTCGGATGGAATTTCTGTGTTTCATTGTCAATAAGAAGGTCCAAGGGATACAGTAAACCTGAAGTGAAGCATCGGAAACTATAACTGGACTCACAGGAGAGGTTCAAATCATAGAAAGTGAGAGTGTCAGTCCTCTTTTACTTAAGTCGGAATTGGGCCTTCTGTATTAAATCCTTATGCAATTTCTACGTTTTATCGTCAATAAGAAGGTCCAAGGGATACAGTAAAACTGAAGTGAAGCATCGGAAACTAAAACTGGACTCACAGGAGAGGTTCAAATCGTAGAAAGTGAGAGTGTCAGTTCTCTTGTACTTAAGTCGGCATTTTGCCTTTTGTATTAAATTCGGAGGCAATTTCTGTTTTTTATCGTCAATAAAAAGGTGCAAGGTATACAGTAAATCTGAAGTGAAGCATCGGAATCTGAAACTGGACTCACAGGAGAGGGTCAAAGCATAGAAAGTTAGAGTGTCAGTCCTTTTGTACCTAAGTCTTCATTGCGCCTGTTGTATTAAATTCGGGTGCAATTTCTGTGTTTCATCGTCAATAAGAAGATCCATGGGATACAGTAAACCTGAAGTGAAGCATCGGAATCTATAACTGGACTCACAGGAGAGGTTCAAATCACAGAAAGTGAGAGTGTCCGTCCTCTTTTACTTAAGTCGGCATTGTGCCATTTGTATTAAATTCGGATGCAATTTCTGTGTTTCATCGTCAAAAAGAAGGTCCAAGAGATACGGTAATCCTGAAGTGAAGCATCGGAATCTAAAACTGGACTCACAGGAGAGGTTCAAATCATAGAAAGTGAGAGTGTCAGTCCTCTTGTACTTAAGTCGGCATTGGGCATTTTGTATTAAATCCTTACGCAATTTCTGTGTTTTATCGTCAATAAGAAGGTGCAAGGTATACAGTAAAGCTGAAGTGAAGCATCGGAATCTGAAACTGGACTCACAGGAGAGGTTCAAAGCATAGACAGTTAGAGTGTCAGTCCTCTTGTACTTAAGTCGGCATTGGGCCTTTTATATTAAATCCTTATGCAATTTCTATGTTTTATTGTCAATAAGAAGGTCCAAGGGATACAGTAAACCTGAAGGGAAGCATCAGAATCTAAAACTGGACTCACAGGAGAGGTACGAATCGTAGAATGTGAGAGTGTCAGTCCTCTTGTACTTAAGTTGGCATTCTTTTTTTGTATTAACTTCGGATGTAATTTCTGTGATTCATCGTCAATAAGAAGGTGCAAGGTAAACAGTAAATCTGAAGTGAAGCATCGGAATCTGAAACTGGACTCACAGGAGAAGTTCAAAGCATAAAAACTTAGAGTGTCAGTCCTTTTGTACCTAAGTCTTCATTGCGCCTTTTGTATTAAATTCGGGTGCAATTTCTGTGTTTCGTCGTCAATAAGAAGATCCATGGGATACAGTAAACCTGAAGTGAAGCATCGGAATCTAAAACTGGATTCACAGGAGAGGTTCAAATGGTAGAAAATGAGAGTGTCAGTCCTCCTTTACTTAAGTCGGCATTGTGTCTTTTGTATTAAATTCGGATGCAATTTCTGTGATTCATCGTCAATATGAAGGTGCAAGGTATACAGTAAACCTGAAGTGTAGCATCGGAATCTATAACTGGACTCACAGGAGAGGTTCAAATCATAGAAAGTGAGAGTGTCCGTCCTCTTGTACTTAAGTCGGCATTGGGCCTTTTGTATTTAATTCAGATGCAATTTCTGTGTTTTATCGCCAATAACAAGGTGCAAGGTATACAGTAAACCTGAAGTGAAGCATCGGAACCTGATACTGGACTCACAGAAGTGGTTCAAAGCATATAAAGTTGGAGTGTCTGTCCTCTTGTACTTAGGTCGTCATTGTGCCTTTTGTATTAAATTCGGATGCAATTTCTATGATTCATCGTCAATAAGATGGTGCAAGGTATACAGTAAACCTGAAGTGAAGCATCGGAAACTAATACTGGACTCACAGGAGAGGTTCAAATCATAGAAAGTGAGAGTGTCAGTCCTCCTTTACTTAAGTCGGCATTGTGTCTTTTGTATTAAATTCGGATGCATTTTCTGTGTTTCAACGTCAATAAGAAGGTCCAAGGGATACAGTAAACCTGAAGTGAAGCATCAGAATCTGAAGCTGGACCCACAGGAGAGGAACGAATCGTAGAAAGTGAGAGTGTCAGTCCTCTTGTACTTAAGTCGGCATTGTGCCTTTTGTATTAATTTCGGATGCAATTTCTGTGTTTCATCGTCATTAAGAAGGTGCAAGGTATAAAGTGAACCTGAAGTGAAGCAACGGGATCTGAAACTGGACTCACAATAGAGGTTCAAAAACATAGAAAGTTAGAGTGTCAGTCCTCTTGTACGTAAGTCTCCATTGGGACTTTTGTATTAAATTCGGATGCAATTTCTGTGTTTCATCGTCAACAAGAAGGTCCAAAGTATACAGTAAACCTGAAGTGAAGCATCGGAAACTAAAACTGGACTCACAGGAGAAGTTCAAATCATAGAAAGAGAGAGTGTCAGTCCTCTTTTACTTAAGTCGGCATTGTGCCTTTTGTATTAAATTCGGAGCATTTCTGTGTTTTATCGTCAATAAGAAGGTGCAAGGTATACAGTAAATCTGAAGTGAAGCATCGGAATCTGAAACTGGACTCACAGGAGAGGTTCAAATCATAGAAAGTGAGAGTGTCAGTCCTCTTTTACTTAAGTCGGCATTGTGCCTTTTGTATTAAATTCGGATGCATCTTCTGTGTTTCATCGTCAATAAGAAGGTCCAAGGGATACAGTAAAGCTGAAGTGAAGCATCAGAATCTAAAACTGGACTCACAGGAGAGGTTCGAATCGTAGAATGTGAGAGTGTCAGTCCTCTTGTACGTACGTCGGCATTGTGCCTTTTGTATTAATTTCGGATGCAATTTCTGTGATTCATCATCAATAAGAAGGTGCAAGGTATACAGTAAACCTGAAGTGTAGCATCGGAATCTAAAACTGGACTCACAGGAGAGTTCAAATCATAGAAAGTGAGAGTGTCAGTCCTCTTGTACTTAAGTCGGCATTGGGCATTTTGTATTAAATCCTTATGCAATTTCTGTGTTTTATCGTCAATAAGAAGGTGCAAGGTATAACAGTAAACCTGAAGTGAAGCATCGAATCTGAAACTGGACTCACAGGAGAAGTTCAAAGCATAGACAGTTAGAGGGTCAGTCCTCTTGTACTTAAGTCGGCATTGGGGCCTTTTGTATTAAATCCTTATGCATTTTCTGTGATTTATCGTCAATAAGAAGGTCCAAGGGATACAGTAAACCTGAAGTGAAGCATCAGAATCTAAAACTGGACTCACAGGAGGGGTGCGAATCGCTAGAATGTGAGAGTGTCAGTCCTCTTGTACTTAAGTCGGCATTTTGACTTTTTAATTAAATTCGGACGCAATTTCTGTGGTTTCATCGTCAATAAGAAGGTCCAAGGGATACGGTTAACCTGAAGTGAAGCATCGGAATCTAAAACTAGACTCACAGGAGAGATTCAAATCGTAGAAAGTGAGAATGTCAGTTCTCTTGTACTTAAGTCTGCATTTTGCCTTTTGTAATAAATTCGGATGCAATTTCTGTGTTTCATCGTTAATAAGAATGTGCAAGGTATACTGTAAACCTGAAGAGAAGCATCGGAATCTAATACTGGACTCGCAGGAGAGGTTCAAATCATAGAACGTTAGAGTGTCAGTCCTCTTGTACTTAAGTCAGCATTGTGCCTTTTGTATTAAATTTGGATGCATTTTCTGTGTTTCATTGTCAATAAGAAGGTCCAAGGGATACAGAAAACCTGAAGTGAAGCATCGGAATCTAAAACGGAACTCACAGGAGAGGTTCAAATCGGTAGAATGTGAGAGTGTCAGTCCTCTTGTACTTAAGTCGTCATTATGCCTTTTGTATTAAATTCGGATGCAATTTCTGTGTTTCATCGTCAATATGAAGGTCAAGGGATACATTAATCCTGGAGTGAAGCATCGGAATCTATAACTGGACTCAAAGGAGAGGTTCAAATCGAAGAATGTGAGAGTGTCAGTCCTCTTGTACTTAAGCCTCCATTGTGCCTTTTGTATTAAATTCGGATGCAATTTCTGTGTTTCATCGTCAATAAGAAGGTCCATGGGATACAGTAAACCTGAAGTGAAGCATCGGAATCTAAAACTGTACTCAAAGGAGAGGTTCAAATCGTAGAAAGTGAGAGTGTCAGTCCTCTTGTACTTAAGTCGGCATTCTTTTTTTTGTATTAATTTCGGATGCAATTTCTGTGATTCATCGTCAATAAGAAGGTGCAAGGTATACAGTAAATCTGAAGTGAAGCATCGGGAATCTGAAACTGGACTCACAGGAGAAGTCAAAGCATAGAAACTTAGAGTGTCAGTCCTTTTGTACCTAAGTCTTCATTGCGCCTTTTGTATTAAATTCGGGTGCAATTTCTGTGTTTTCGTCGTCAATAAGAAGATCCATGGGATACAGTAAACCTGAAGTGAAGCATCGGAATCTAAAACTGGATTCACAGGAGAGGTTCAAATGGTAGAAAATGAGAGTGTCAGTCCTCCTGTACTTAAGTCGGCATTGTGTTTTTTGTATTAATTTCGGATGCAATTTCTGTGATTCATCGTCAATAAGAAGGTGCAAGGTATACAGTAAACCTGAAGGTGACGCATCGGAATCTAATACTGGACTCACAGCAGAGGTTCATATCATTAGAAAGTGAGAGTGTCAGTCCTCTTTTACTTAATTCGGCATTGTGCCTTTTGTATTAAATTCGGATGCATCTTCTGTGTTTCATCGTCAATAAGAAGTGTCCAAAGGGTACAGTAAAGCTGAAGTGAAAGCATCAGAAGTCTAAAACTGGACTCACAGGAGAGGTTCGAATCGTAGAATGTTGAGAGTGTCAGTCCTCTTGTACGTAAGTAGCCATTGTGCCTTTTGTATTAATTTCGGATGCAATTTCTGTGATTCATCGTCAATATGAAGGTGCAAGGGTATACAGTAAACCTGAAGTGAAGCATCGGACTGATACCTGGATACTGGACTCACAGGAGAGGTTCAAAGCATATAAAGTTGGAGTTTCTGTCCTCTTGTACTTAAGTCGTCATTGTGCCTTTTGTATTAAATTCGGATGCAATTTCTATGATTCATCGTCAATAAGATGGTGCAAGGTATACAGTAAACCTGAAGTGATAGCAATCGGAAACTAATACTGGACTCACAGGAGAGGTTCAAATCATAAGAAAAGTGAGAGTGTCAGTCCTCCTTTACTTAAGTCGGCATTGTGTCTTTTGTATTAAATTTGGATGCATTTTCTGTGTTTCAACGTCAGTAAGAAGGTCCAAGGGATACAGTAAACCTGAAGTGAAGCATGAGAATCTGAAGCTGGACCCACAGGAGAGGAACGAATCGTAGAAAGTGAGAGTGTCAGTCCTCTTGTACTTAAGTCGGCATTGTGCATTTGTATTAATTTCGGATGCAATTTCTGTGTTTCATCGTCATTAAGAAGGTGCAAGGTAGAAAGTGAACCTGAAGTGAAGCAACGGGATCTGAAACTGGACTCACAATAGAGGTTCAAAACATAGAAAGTTAGAGTGTCAGTCCTCTTGTACGTAAGTCTCCATTGGGCCTTTTGTATTAAATTCGGATGCAATTTCTGTGTTTCATCGTCAATACGAAGGGTCCAAAGTATACAGTAAACTGAAGTGAAGCATCGAGAAACTAAAACTGGACTCACAGGAGAAGTTCAAATCATAGAAAGAGAGAGTGTCAGTCCTCTTTTACTTAAGTCGGCATTGTGCCTTTTGTATTAAATTCGGAGGCAATTTCTGTGTTTTATCGTCAATAAGAAGGTGCAAGGTATACAGTAAATCTGAAGTGAAGCATCGGAATCTGAAACTGGACTCACAGGAGAGGTTCAAATCATAGAAATGTGAGAGTGTCAGTCCTCTTTTACTTAAGTCGGCATTGCGCCTTTTGTATTAATTTCGTGGATGCATCTTCTGTGTTTCATCGTCAATAAGAAGGTCCAAGGGATACAGTAAAGCTGAAGTGAAGCATCAGAATCTAAAACTGGACTCACAGGAGAGGTTTGAATCGTAGAATGTGAGAGTGTCAGTCCTCTTGTACGTACGTCGGCATTGTGCCTTTTGTATTAATTTCGGATGCAATTTCTGTGATTCATCATCAATAAGAAGGTGCAAGGTATACAGTAAACCTGAAGTGTAGCATCGGAATCTAAAACTGGACCCACAGGAGAGGTTCAAATCATAGAAAGTGAGAGTGTCAGTCCTCTTGTACTTAAGTCGGCATTGGGCATTTTGTATTAAATCCTTATGCAATTCTGTGTTTTATCGTCAATAAGAAGGTGCAAGGTATACAGTAAACCTGAAGTGAAGCATCCGAATCTGAAACTGGACTCACAGGAGAAGTTCAAAGCATAGACAGTTAGAGGTGTCAGTCCTCTTGTACTTAAGTCGGCATTGGGCCTTTTTGTATTAAAATCCTTATGCATTTTCTGTGAATTATCGTCAATAAGAAGGTCCAAGGGGATACAGTAAAACCTGAAGTGAAGCATCAGAATCTAAAACTGGACTCACAGGAGAGGTGCGAATCGTAGAATGTGAGAGTGTCAGTCCTCTTGTACTTAACGTCGGCATTTTGACTTTTTAATTAAATTCGGATGCAATTTCTGTGTTTTCATCGTCAATAAGAAGGTCCAAGGGATACGGTTAACCTGAAGTGAAGCATCGGAATCTAAAACTAGACTCACAGGAGTGATTCAAATCGTAGAAAGTGAGAATGTCAGTTCTCTTGTACTTAAGTCTGCATTTTGCCTTTTGTAATAAATTCGGATGCAATTTCTGTGTTTCATCGTTAATAAGAATGTGCAAGGTATACAGTAAACCTGAAGAGAAGCATCGGAATCTAATACTGGACTCGCAGGAGAGGTTCAAATCATAGAACGTTAGAGTGTCAGTCCTCTTGTACTTAAGTCAGCATTGTGCCTTTTGTATTAAATTTGGATGCATTTTCTGTGTTTCATTGTCAATAAGAAGGTCCAAGGGATACAGAAAAACCTGAAGTGAAGCATCGGAATCTAAAACGGAACTCACAGGAGAGGTTCAAATCGTAGAATGTGAGAGTGTCAGTCCTCTTGTACTTAAGTCGTCATTATGGCCTTTTGTATTAAATTCGGATGCAATTTCTGTGTTTCATCGTCAATATGAAGGTCCAAGGGATACAGTAATCCTGGAGTGAAGCATCGGAATCTATAACTGGACTCACAGGAGAGGTTTCAAATCGAAGAATGTGAGAGTGTCAGTCCTCTTGTACTTAAGCCTCCATTGTGCCTTTTGTATTAAATTCGGATGCAATTTCTGTGTTTCATCGTCAATAAGAAGAGTCCATGGGATACAGTAAACCTGAAGTGAAGCATCGGAATCTAAAACTGTACTCAAAGGAGAGGTTCAAATCGTAGAAAGTGAGAGTGTCAGTCCTCCTTGTACTTAAGTCGGCATTCTTTTTTTGTATTAATTTCGGATGCAATTTCTGTGATTCATCGTCAATAAGAAGGTGCAAGGTATATACAGTAAATCTGAAGTGAAGCATCGGAATCTGAAACTGGACTCACAGGAGAAGTTCAAAGCATAGAAACTTAGAGTGTCAGTCCTTTTGTACCTAAGTCTTCATTGCGCCTTTTGTATTAAATTTCGGGTGCAATTTCTGTGTGTTCGTCGTCAATAAGAAGATCCATGGGATACAGTAAACCTGAAGTGAAGCATCGGAATCTAAAACTGGATTCACAGGAGAGGTTCAAATGGTAGAAAATGAGAGTGTCAGTCCTCCCTGTACTTAAGTCGGCATTGTGTTTTTTGTATTAATTTCGGATGCAATTTCTGTGATTCATCGTCAATAAGAAGGTGCAAGGTATTACAGTAAACCTGAAGTGACGCATCGGAATCTAATACTGGACTCACAGCAGAGGTTCATATCATAGGAAAGTGAGAGTGTCAGTCCTCTTTTACTTAAGTCGGCATTGTGCCTTTTGTATTAAATTCGGATGCATCTTCTGTGTTTCATCGTCAATAAGAAGGTCCAAAAGGGTACAGTAAAGCTGAAGTGAAGCATCAGAATCTAAAACTGGACTCACAGGAGAGGTTCGAATCGTTAGAATGTGAGAGTGTCAGTCCTCTTGTACGTAAGTAGCCATTGTGCTTTTTGTATTAATTTCGGATGCAATTTCTGTGATTCATCGTCAATATGAAGGTGCAAGGTATACAGTAAACCTGAAGTGTAGCATCGGAATCTATAACTGGACTCACAGGAGAGGTTCAAATCATAGAAAGTGAGAGTGTCCGTCCTCTTTTACTTAAGTCGGCATTGTGCCATTTGTATTAAATTCGGATGCAATTTCTGTGTTTCATCGTCAAAAAGAAGGTCCAAGAGATACGGTAATCCTGAAGTGAAGCATCGGAAATCTAAAACTGGACTCACAGGAGAGGTTCAAATCATAGAAAGTGAGAGTGTCAGTCCTATTGTACTTAAGTCGGCATTGGGCATTTAGTATTAAATCCTTATGCAATTTCCGTGTTTTATCGTCAATAAGAAGGTGCAAGGTATACAGTAAAGCTGAATTGAAGCATCGGAATCTGAAACTGGACTCACAGGAGAGGATCAAAGCATAGACAGTTAGAGTGTCAGTCCTCTTGTACTTAAGTCGGCATTGGGCCTTTTGTATTAAAATCCTTATGCAATTTCTGTGTTTTATTGTCAATAAGAAGGTCCAAGGGATACAGTAAACCTGAAGGGAAGCATTGTCAATAAGAAGGTCCAAGGGATACAGTAAACCTGAAGGGAAGCATCAGAATCTAAAACTGGACTCACAGGAGAGGTACGAATCGTAGAATGTGAGAGTGTCAGTCCTCTTGTACTTAAGTCGGCATTTTGCATTTTTAATTAAATTCGGATGCAATTTCTGTGTTTCATCGTCAATAAGAAGGTCCAAGGGATACAGTTAACCTGAAGTGAAGCATCGGAATCTAAAACTGGACTCACAGGAGTGATTCAAATCGTAGAAAGTGAGAATGTCAGTTCTCTTGTACTTAAGTCTGCATTTTGCTTTTTGTATTCAATTCGGATGGAATTTCTGTGCTTCATCGTTAATAAGAATGTGCAAGGTATACAGTAAACCTGAAGTGAAGCATCGGAATCTAATACTGGACTCGCAGGAGAGGTTCAAATCATAGAACGTTAGAGTGTCAGTCCTCTTGTACTTAAGTCAGCATTGTGCCTTTTGTATTAAATTTGGATGCAATTTCTGTGTTTCATTGTCAATAAGAAGGTCCAAGGGATACAGTAAACCTGAAGTGAAGCATCGGAATCTAAAGCTGAACTCACAGGAGAGGTTCAAATCATAGAATGTGAGAGTGTCAGTCCTCGTGTACTTAAGTCGTCATTGTGCCTTTTGTATTAAATTCGGATGCTATTTCTGTGTTTCATCGTCAATATGAAGGTCCAAGGGATACAGTAAACCTGGAGTGAAGCATCGGAATCTATAACTGGACTCACAGGAGAGGTTCAAATCGTAGAATGTGAGAGTGTCAGTCCTCTTGTACTTAAGCCTCCATTGTGCCTTTTCTATTAAATTCGGATGCAATTTCTGTGTTTCATCGTCAATAAGAAGGTCCATGGGATACAGTAAACCTGAAGTGAAGCATCGGAATCTAAAACTGGACTCAAAGGAGAGGTTCAAATCGTAGAAAGTGAGAGTGTCAGTCCTCTTGTACTTAAGTCGGCATTCTTTTTTTGTATTAATTTCGGATGCAATTTCTGTGTTTCATTGTCAATAAGAAGGTCCAAGGGATACAGTAAACCTGAAGTGAAGCATCGGAATCTAAAGCTGAACTCACAGGAGAGGTTCAAATCGTAGAATGTGAGAGTGTCAGTCCTCTTGTACTTAAGTCGTCATTGTGCCTTTTGTATTAAATTCGGATGCTATTTCTGTGTTTCATCGTCAATATGAAGGTCCAAGGGATACAGTAAACCTGGAGTGAAGCATCGGAAAATATAACTGGACTCACAGGAGAGGTTCAAATCGTAGAATGTAAGAGTGTCAGTCCTCTTGTACTTAAGCCTCCATTGTGCCTTTTGTATTAAATTCGGATGCATTTTCTGTGTTTCATCGCCAATAAGAAGGTCCGAGGGATACAGTAAACCTGAAGTGAAGCATTAGAATCTAAAACTGGACTCACAGGAGAGGTTCGAATCGATGAATGTGAGAGTGTCAGTCCTCTTGTACTTACGTCGGCATTTTGCCTTTTGTATTGAATTTGGATGCAATTTCTATGTTTCATCGTCAATAAGAAGGTCCACGGGATACAGTTAACCTGAAGTGAAGCATCGGAATCTAAAACTGGACTCACAGGATTGGTTCAAATCGTAGAAGGTGAGAGTGTCATTTCTCTTGTGCTTATGTCAGCATTTTGCCTTTTGTATTAAATTCGGATGCAATTTCTGTGTTTCATCGTTATCAAGAAGGTGCAAGGTATACAGTAAACCTGAAGTGAAGCATCGGAATCTAAAACTGGACTCGCAGGAGAGGTTCAAATGATAGAAAATTAGAGTGTCAGTCCTCTTGTACTTAAGTCAGCATTGTGCCTTTTGTATTAAATTCGGATGTAATTTCTGTGTTTCATCGTCAATAAGAAACTCCAAGGGATACAGTAAACCTGAAGTGTAGCATCAGAATCTAAAACTGGACTCACAGGTGAGGTTCAAATCGTAGAAAGTGAGAGTGTCAGTCCTGTTGTACTTAAGTCGGCATTGGGCCTTTTGTATTTAATTCAGATGCAATTTCTGTGTTTTATCGCCAATACGAAGGTGCAAGGTATACAGTAAACCTGAAGTGAAGCATCGGAACCTGATACTGGACTCACAGGAGAGGTTCAAAGCATATAAAGTTGGAGTTTCTGTCCTCTTGTACTTAAGTCGTCATTGTGCCTTTTGTATTAAATTCGGATGCAATTTCTGTGTTTCATCGTCAATAAGAAGGTCCAAGGGATACAGTAAACCAGAAGCGAAGCATCCACATCTAAAACTGGACTCACAGGAGAGGTTCAAATCGTAGAAAGTGAGAGTGTCAGTCCTCTTGTACTTAAGTCGGCATTGTGCCTTTTGTATTAATTTCGGATGCAATTTCTATGATTCATCGTCAATAAGATGGTGCAAGGTATACAGTAAACCTGAAGTGAAGCATCGGAAACGAATACTGGACTCACAGGAGAGGTTCAAATCATAGAAAGTGAGAGTGTCAGTCCTCTTATACTTAAGTCGGCATTGTGTCTTTTGTATTAAATTCGGATGCATTTTCTGTGTTTCAACGTCAATAAGAAGGTCCAAGGGTTACAGTAAACCTGAAGTGAAGCATCAGAATCTGAAACTGGACTCACAGGAGAGGAACGAATCGTAGAAAGTGAGAGTGTCAGTCCTCTTGTACTTAAGTCGGCATTGTGCCTTTTGTATTAAATTCTGAAGCAATTTCTGTGTTTCATCGCCAATAAGAAGGTCCAAGGGATACAGTAAACCTGAAGTGAAGCATCGGAATCTAAAACTGGACTCACAGGAGAGGTTCAAATCATAGAAAGTTAGAGTGCCTGTCCTTTTGTACCTAAGTCTTCATTGCGCCTTTTGTATTACATTCGGGTGCAATTTCTGTGTTTCATCGTCAATAAGAAGGTCCATGGGATACAGTAAACCTGAAGTGAAGCATCGGAATCTAAAACTGGACTCACAGGAGAAGTTCAAATCGTAGAAAGTGAGAGTGTCAGTCCTCCTGTACTTAAGTCGGCATTGTGTTTTTTGTATTAATTTCGGATGCAATTTCTGTGATTCATCGTCAATAAGAAGGTGCAAGGTATACAGTATACCTGAAGTGAAGCATCGGATTCTAATACTGGACTCAGAGGAGAGGTTCAAATCATAGAAAGTGAGAGTGTCAGTCCTCTTTTACTTAAGTCGGCATTGTGCCTTTTGTATTAAATTCGGATGCATCTTCTGTGTTTCATCGTCAATAAGAAGGTCCAAGGGATACAGTAATCCTGGAGTGAAGCATCGGGATCTATAACTGGACTCACAGGAGAGGTTCAAATCGTAGAATGTGAGAGTGTCAGTCCTCTTGTACTTAGCCTCCATTGTGCCTTTTGTATTAAATTCGGATGCAATTTCTGTGTTTCATCGTCAATAAGAAGTTCCATGGGATACAGTAAACCTGAAGTGAAGCATCGGAATCTAAAACTGTACTCAAAGGAGAGGTTCAAATCGTAGAAAGTGAGAGTGTCAGTCCTCTTACTTAAGTCGGCATTTTGCCTTTTTAATTAAATTCGGATGCAATTTCTGTGTTTCATCGTCAATTAGAAGGTCCAAGGGATACGGTTAACCTGAAGTGAAGCATCGGAATCTAAAACTAGACTCACAAGAGAGATTCAAATCGTAGAAAGTGAGAATGTCAGTTCTCTTGTACTTAAGTCTGCATTTTGCCTTTTGTATTAAATTCGGATGCAATTTCTGTGTTTCATCGTTAATAAGAATGTGCAAGGTATACAGTAAACCTGAAGTGAAGCATCGGAATCTAATACTGGACTCGCAGGAGAGGTTCAAATCATAGAACGTTAGAGTGTCAGTCCTCTTGTACTTAAGTCAGCATTGTGCCTTTTGTGTTAAATTTGGATGCAATTTCTGTGTTTCATTGTCAATAAGAAGGTCCAAGGGATACAGTAAACCTGAAGTGAAGCGTCGGAATCTAAAACGGAACTCACAGGAGAGGTTCAAATCGAAGAATGTGAGAGTGTCATTCCTCTTGTACTTAAGTCGGCATTCTTTTTTTGTATTAATTTCGGATGCAATTTCTGTGATTCATCGTCAATAAGAAGGTACAAGGTATACAGTAAACCTTCAGTGAAGCATCGGAATCTATTACTGGACTCACAGGAGAGGTTCAAATCATAGAAAGTGAGAGTGTCAGTCCTCTTTTACTTAAGTCGGCATTGTGCCTTTTCTATTAAATTCGGATGCATTTTCTGTGTTTCATCGCCAATAAGAAGGTCCAAGGGATACAGTTAACCTGAAGTGAAGCATCGGAATCTAAAACTGGACTCACAGAAGAGGTTCAAATCGTAGAAAGTGAGAGTGTCAGTCCTCCTGTACTTAAGTCAGCATTGTGTATTTTGTATTAATTTCGGATGCAATATCTGTGATTCATCGTCAATAAGAAGGTGCAAGGTATACAGTAAACCTGAAGTGAAGCATCGGAATCTAAAACAGGACTCGCAGGAGAGGTTCAAATCATAGAAAGTTAGTGCCAGTCCTCTGGTACTTAAATCAGCATTGTGTCTTTTGTATTAAATTCGGATGCAATTTCTGTGTTTTATCGTCAATAAGAAGGTGCAAGGTATACAGTAAACCTGAAGTGAAGCATCGGAATCTAAAACTGGACTCACAGGAGAGGTTCAAATCATAGATAGTGAGAGTGTCAGTCCTCCTGCACTTAAGTCGGCATTGTGAATTTTGTATTAATTTCGGATGCAATTTCTGTGATTCATCGTCAATAAGAAGGTGCAAGGTATACAGTAAACCTGAAGTGAAGACTCGGAATCTAATACTGGACTCACAGGAGAGGTTCAAATCATAGAAAGTGAGAGTGTCAGTCCTCTTTTACTTATGTCGGCATTGTGCCTTTTGTATGAAATTCGGATGCATTTTCTGTGTTTCATCGTCAATAAGAAGGTCCAAGTGATACACTAAACCTGAAGTGAAGCATCAGAATCTATAACTGGACTCACAGGAAAGGTTCGAATCGTAGAAAGTGAGAGTGTCAGTCCTCTTGTACTTAATTCGGCATTGTGCCTTTTGTATTAATTTCGGATACAATTTCTGTGATTCATCGTCAATAAGAAGGAGCAAGGTATACAGTAAACCTGAAGTGTAGCATCGGAATCTAAAACTGGACTCACAGGAGAGATTCAAATCATAGAAAGTGAGAGTGTCAGGCCTCTTTTACTTAGGTCGGCATTGTGCCTTTTGTATTAAATTCGGATGCAATTTCTGTGTTTCATCGTCAATAAGAAGGTGCAAGATATACAGTAAACCTGAAGTGAAGCATCGGAATCTAAAACTGGACTCACAGGAGAGGTTCAAATCATAGAAAGTGAGAGTGTCAGTCCTCCTGCACTTAAGTCGGTATTGTGTATTTTGTATTAATTTCGGATGCAATTTCTGTGATTCATCGTCAATAAGAAGGTGCAAGGTATACAGTAAACCTGAAGAGAAGTATCGGAATCTAATACTGGACTCACAGGAGAGGTTCAAATCATAGAAAGTGAGAGTGTCAGCCCTCTTTTGCTTAAGTCGGTATTGTGCCTTTTGTATTAAATTCCGATGCATTTTCTGTGTTTCATCGTCAATAAGAAGGTCCAAGTGATACAGTAAACCTGAAGTGAAGCATCAGAAACTATAACTGGACTCACAGGAAAGGTTCGAATCGTAGAAAGTGAGAGTGTCAGTCCTCTTGTACTTAAGTCGGCATTGTGCCTTTTGTATTAATTTCGGATACAATTTCTGTGATTCATCGTCATTAAGATGGTGCAAGGTATACAGTAAACCTGAAGTTTAGCATCGGAATCTAAAACTGGACTCACAGGAGAGGTTCAAATCATAGAAAGTTAGAGTGTCTGTCCTTTTGTACCTAAGTCTTCATTGCGCCTTTTGTATTACATTCGGGTGCAATTTCTGTGATTCATCGTCAATAAGAAGGTCCATGGGATACAGTAAACCTCAAGTGAAGCATCGGAATCTAATACTGGACTCACAGGAGAGGTTCAAATCGTAGGAAGTGAGAGTGTCAGTCCTCCTGTACTTAAGTCGGCATTGTGTTCTTTGTATTAATTTCGGATGCAATTTCTGTGATTCATCGTCAATAAGAAGGTGCAAGGTATACAGTAAACCTGAAGTGAAGCATCGGATTCTAATACTGGACTCAGAGGAGAGGTTCAAATCATAGAAAGTGAGAGTGTCAGTCCTCTTTTACTTAAGTCGGCATTGTGCCTTTTGTATTAAATCGGATGCATCTTCTGTGTTTCATCGTCAATAAGAAGGTCCAAGGGATACAGTAAAGCTGAAGTGAAGCATCAGAATCTAAAACTGGACTCACAGGAGAGGTTCGAATCGTAGAATGTGAGAGTGTCAGTCCTCTTGTACGTACGTCGGCATTGTGCCTTTTGTATTAATTTCGGATGCAATTTCTGTGATTCATCGTCAATAAGAAGGTGCAAGGTATACAGTAAACCTGAAGTGTAGCATCGGAATCTAAAACTGGACTCACAGGAGAGGTTCAAATCATAGAAAGTGAGAGTGTAAGTCCTCTTGTACTTAAGTCGGCATTGGGCATTTTGTATTAAATCCTTATGCAATTTCTGTGTTTTATCGTCAATAAGAAGGTGCAAGGTATACAGTAAACCTGAAGTGAAGCATCGGAATCTGAAACTGGACTCACAGGAGAAGTTCAAAGCATAGACAGTTAGAGGGTCAGTCCTCTTGTACTTAAGTCGGCATTGGGCCTTTTTTATTAAATCCTTATGCATTTTCTGTGTTTTATCGTCAATAAGAAGGTCCAAGGGATACAGTAAACCTGAAGTGAAGCATCAGAATCTAAAACTGGACTCACAGGAGAGGTGCGAATCGTAGAATGTGAGAGTGTCAGTCCTCTTGTACTTAAGTCGGCATTTTGCCTTTTTAATTAAATTCGGATGCAATTTCTGTGTTTCATCGTCAATTAGAAGGTCCAAGGGATACGGTTAACCTGAAGTGAAGCATCGGAATCTAAAACTAGACTCACAAGAGAGATTCAAATCGTAGAAAGTGAGAATGTCAGTTCTCTTGTACTTAAGTCTGCATTTTGCCTTTTGTATTAAATTCGGATGCAATTTCTGTGTTTCATCGTTAATAAGAATGTGCAAGGTATACAGTAAACCTGAAGTGAAGCATCGGAATCTAATACTGGACTCGCAGGAGAGGTTCAAATCATAGAACGTTAGAGTGTCAGTCCTCTTGTACTTAAGTCAGCATTGTGCCTTTTGTGTTAAATTTGGATGCAATTTCTGTGTTTCATTGTCAATAAGAAGGTCCAAGGGATACAGTAAACCTGAAGTGAAGCATCGGAATCTAAAACGGAACTCACAGGAGAGGTTCAAATCGAAGAATGTGAGAGTGTCAGTCCTCTTGTACTTAAGTCGGCATTCTTTTTTTGTATTAATTTCGGATGCAATTTCTGTGATTCATCGTCAATAAGAAGGTACAAGGTATACAGTAAACCTTCAGTGAAGCATCGGAATCTATTACTGGACTCACAGGAGAGGTTCAAATCATAGAAAGTGAGAGTGTCAGTCCTCTTTTACTTAAGTCGGCATTGTGCCTTTTCTATTAAATTCGGATGCATTTTCTGTGTTTCATCGCCAATAAGAAGGTCCAAGGGATACAGTTAACCTGAAGTGAGGCATCGGAATCTAAAACTGGACTCACAGAAGAGGTTCAAATCGTAGAAAGTGAGAGTGTCAGTCCTCCTGTACTTAAGTCAGCATTGTGTATTTTGTATTAATTTCGGATGCAATATCTGTGATTCATCGTCAATAAGAAGGTGCAAGGTATACAGTAAACCTGAAGTGAAGCATCGGAATCTAAAACAGGACTCGCAGGAGAGGTTCAAATCATAGAAAGTTAGTGATAGTCCTCTGGTACTTAAATCAGCATTGTGTCTTTTGTATTAAATTCGGATGCAATTTCTGTGTTTCATCGTCAATAAGAAGGTCCAAGAGATACAGTAAACCTCAAGTGAAGCATCGGAATCTAAAACTGGCCTCACAGGAGAGGTTCAAATCGTACAGAGTGAGAGTGTCGGTCCTCTTGTACTTAAGTCGGCATTGTGCCTTTTGTATTAATTCGGATGCAATTTCTGTGTTTCATCGTCAATATGAAGGTCCAAGGGATACTGTAAACCTGAAGTGAAGCATCGGAATCTTTAACTGGACTCACAGGAGCGGTTCAAATCGTAGAAAGTGAGAGTGTCAGTCCTCTTGTACTTAAGTCGGCATTGTGCCTTTTGTATTAAATTCGGATGCAATTTCTCTGTTTCATCGTCAATAAGAAAGTGCAAGGTAGACAGTAAACCTGAAGTGAAGCATCGGAATCGAACACTGAACTCACAGGAGAGGTTCAAATCATAGAAAGTGAGAGTGTCAGTCCACTTTTACTTAAGTCGGCATTGTGCCTTTTGTATTAAATTCGGATGCAATTTCTGTGTTTCATCGTCAATAAGAAGGTCCTAGGGATACAGTAAAACTGAAGTGAAGCATTGGAATCTAAAACTGGACACACGGGAGAGGTTCAAATCATAGAAAGTGAGAGTGTCAGTCCTCTTGTACTTAAGTCGCCATTGGCCTTTTGTATTAAATTCGGATGCAATTTCTGTGTTTTATCGTCAATAAGAAGATGCAAGGTATACAGTAAACCTGAAGTGAAGCATCGGAATCTGAAACTGGACGCACAGGAGAGGTTCAAAGCATAGAAAGTTAGAGTGTCAGTCCTCTTGTAGTTAAGCTGGCATAGGGCATTTCATATTAAATTCGGATGTAATTTCTGTGTTTTATCGTCAATAAGAAGGTGCAAGGTATACAGTAAACCTGAAGTGAAGCATCGGAATCTAAAACTGGACTCACAGGAGAGGTTCAAATCGTAGAAAGTGAGAGTGTCAGTTCTCTTGTACTTAATTCGGCATTTTGCCTTTTGTATTAAATTCGGATGCAATTTATGTGTTTCATCGTCAATAAGAAGGTCCAAGTGATACAGTAAACCTGAAGTGAAGCATCGGAATCTAAAACTGGACTCACAGGAGAGGTTCAAATCATAGAAAGTGAGAGTGTCAGTCCTCTTTTACTTAAGTCGGCATTGTGCCTTTTGTATTAAATTCGGATGCATTTTCTGTGTTTCAACGTCAATAAGAAGGTCCAAGTGATACAGTAAACGTGAAGTGAAGCATCAGAATCTATAACTTGACTCACAGGAAAGGTTCGAATCGTAGAAAGTGAGAGTGTCAGTCCTCTTGTACTTAAGTCGGCATTGTGCCTTTTGTATTAATTTCGGATACAATTTCTGTGATTCATCGTCAATAAGAACGTGCAAGGTATACCGTAAACCTGAAGTGTAGCATCGGAATCTAAAACTGGACTCACAGGAGAGGTTCAAATCATAGAACGTGAGAGTGTCAGTCCTCTTTTACTTAGGTCGGCATTGTGCCTTTTGTATTAAATTCGGATGCTATTTCTGTGTTTCATCGTCAATAAGAAGGTGCAAGATATACAGTAAACCTGAAGTGAAGAATCGGAATCTAAAACTGGACTCACAGGAGAGGATCAAATCGTAGAAAGTGAGAGTGTCAGTCCTCATGTACTTAAGTCTGCATTTTGTCTTTTGTATTAAATTCGGATTCAATTTCTGTGTTTCGTCGTCAATAAGAAGGTCCAAGGGATACAGTACTCATGAAGTGAAGCATCGGAATCTAAAACTGGACTCACAGGTGATTTTCAAATCGTAGAAAGTGAGAGTGTCAGTTCTCTTGTACTTAATTCGGCATTTTGCCTTTTGTATTAAATTCGGATGCAATTTATGTGTTTCATCGTCAATAAGAAGGTGCAAGGTATACAGTAAATCTGAAGTGAAGCATTGGAATCTAAAACTGGACTCGCAGGAGAGGTTCTAACCATAGAAAGTTAGAGTGTCAGTCCTCTTGTACTTAAGACAGCATTGTGCATTTTGTATTAAATTCGGATGCAATTTCTGTGTTTCATCGTCAATAAGAAGGTGCAAGATATACAGTGAACCTGAAGTGAAGCATCGGAATCCAAAACTGGACTCACAGGAGAGGTTCAAATCGTAGAAAGTGAGAGTGTCAGTTCACTTGTACTTCAGTCGGCATTTTGCCTTTTGTATTAAATTCGGATGCAATTTCTGTGTTTCATCGTCAATAAGAAGGTACTAGGTAAACAGTAAACCTGAAGTGAAGCATCGGAATCCAAAACTGGACTCGCAGGAGAGGTTCAAATCATAGAAAGTTAGTGTCAGTCCTCTGGTACTTAAATCAGCATTGTGCCTTTTGTATTAAATTCGGATGCAATTTCTGTGTTTCATCGTCAATAAGAAGGTCCAAGGGATACAGTAAACATCAAGTGACGCATCGGAATCTAAAACTGGGCTCACAGGAGAGGTTCAAATCGTAGAAAGTGAGAGTGTCAGTCCTCTTGTACTTAAGCCGGCATTGTGCCCTTTGTATTAATTCGGATGCAATTTCTGTGTTTCATCTTCAATATGAAGGTCCGAGGGATACTGTAAACCTGAAGTGAAGCATCGGAATCTATAATTGGACTCACAGGAGAGGTTCTAATCGTAGAAAGTGAGAGTGTCAGTCCTCTTGTACTTAAGTCGGCATTTTGCTTTTGTATTAGATTCAGATGCAATTTCTGTGTTTCATCGTCAATAAGAAGGTGCAAGGTAGACAGAAAACCTGAAGTGAAGCTTCGGAATCTAAAACTGGACTCACAGGAGAGGTTAAATTATAGAAAGTGGGAGAGTCAGTCCTCTTTTACTTAAGTCGGCATTGTGCCTTTTGTATTAAATTCGGGTGCATTTTCTGTGTTTCATCGTCAATAAGAAGGTCCAAGGGATACAGTAAACCTGAAGTGAAGCATCGGAATCTAAAACTGGACTCACAGGAGAGGTTCAAATCACTGAAAGTGAGAGTGTAAGTCCTCCTTTACTTAAGTCGGCATTGTGCCTTTCGTATTAAATTCGGATCCAATTTCTGTGTTTCATCGTCAATAAGATGGTCCGAGGGATACAGTAAACCTGGAGTGAGGCAGCGGAATCAAAAACTGGACTCACAGGAGAGGTTCAAATCATAGAAAGTGAGAGTGTCAGTCCTCTTGTACTTAAGTCGGCATTGGGCCATTCGTATTACATTCGGATGCAATTTCTTTGTTTTATCGTCAATAAGAAGGTGCAAGGTATACTGTAAACCTGATGTGAAGCATCGGAATCTGAAACTGGACTCACAGGAGAGGTTCAAATCATAGAAAGTTAGAGTGTCAGTCCTCTTGCACTTAAGTCTTCATTGCGCCTATTGTATTAAATTTGGATGCAATTTCTGTGTTTCATCGTGAATAAGAAGGTGCAAGGTATACAGTAAACCTGAAGTGAAGCATCGGATTCTAATACTGGACTCACAGGAGAGGTTCAAATCATAGGAAGTGAGAGTGTCAGTCCTCTTTTACTTAAGTCGGCAATGTGCCTTTTGTATTGAATTGGGATGCAGTTTCTGTGTTTCATCGTCAATAAGAAGGTGCAACATATACAGTAAACCTGAAGTGAAGAATCGGAATCTAAAACTGGGCTCACAGGAGAGGTTCAAATCGTAGAAAGTGAGAGTGTCAGTTCACTTGTACTTCAGTCGGCATTTTGCCTTTTGTATTAAATTCGGATGCAATTTCTGTGTTTCATCGTCAATAAGAAGGTACTAGGTAAACAGTAAACCTGAAGTGAAGCATCGGAATCCAAAACTGGACTCGCAGGAGAGGTTCAAATAATAGAAAGTTAGTGTCAGTCGTCTGGTACTTAAATCAGCATTGTGCCTTTCGTGTTAAATTCGGATGCAATTTCTGTGTTTCATCGTCAATAAGAAGGTCCAAGAGATACAGTAAACCTGAAGTGAAGCATCGGAATCTAAAACTGGACTCACAGGAGAGGTTCACATCGTAGAAAGTGATAGTGTCAGTCCTCTTGTCCTTAAGTCGGAGTTGTGCCATTTTATTACATTCGGATGCAATTTCTGTGTTTCATCGTCAATATGAAGGTCCAAGAGATACAGTAAACCTGAAGTGAAGCATCGGAATCTATAACTGGACTCACAGGAGTGGTTCAAATCGTAGAAAGTGAGAGTGTCAGTCCTCTTGTACTTAAGTCGGCATTGTGCCTTTTGTATTAAATTCGGATGCAATTTCTGTGTTTCATCGTCAATAAGAAGGTGCAAGGTAGACAGTAAACCAGAAGTGAAGCTTCGGAATCTAAAACTGGACTCACAGGAGAGGTTCAAGTCATAGAATGTGAGAGTGTCTGTCCTCTTTTACTTAAGTCGGCATTGTGCAATTTGTATTAAATTCGGATGCAATTTCTGCGTTTCATCGTCAATAAGAAGGTCCTAGGGATACAGTAAACCTGAAGTGAAGCATCGGAATCTAAAACTGGACACACGGGAGAGGTTCAAATCATAGAAAGTGAGAGAGTCAGTCCTCTTGTACTTAAGTTGGCATTGGGCCTTTTCTATTAAATTCGGATGCAATTTCTGTGTTTTATCGTCAATAAGAAGGTGCAAGGTATACAGTAAACCTGAAGTGAAGCATCAGAATCTAAAACTGGACTCACAGGTGAGGTTCGAATCGTAGAAAGTGAGAGTGTCAGTCCTCTTGTACTTAAGTCGGCATTGTGCCTTTTGTATTAAATTCGGATGCAATTTCTGTGTTTCATCGTCAATACGAAGGTGCAAGGTAGACAGTAAACCTGAAGTGATGCTTCGGAATCTAAAACTGGACTCACAGGAGAGGTTCAAAACATAGAAAGTGAGAGTGTCAGTCGTCGTTTACTTAAGTCGGCATTGTGCCTTTTGTATTAAATTCGGATGCAATTTCTGTGTTTCATCGTCAATAAGATGGGTCGATGGATACAATAAACCTGAAGTGAAGCATCGGAATATAAAACTGGACTCACAGGAGAGGTTCAAATCATGGAAAGCGAGGGTGTCAGTCCTCTTGTACTTGAGTCGGCATTGGGCCTTTTGTATTAGATTCGGATGCAATTTCTGTGTTTTATCGTCAATAAGAAGGTGCAAGTTATACAGTAAACCTGAAGTGAAGCATCGGAATCTGAAACTGGACTCACAGGAGAGGTTCAAATCATAGGAAGTTATCCTGTCAGTCCTCTTGTACTTAAGTCTTCATTGCGCCTTTTGTATTAAATTCGGATGCAATTTCTGTGTTTCATCGTCAATAAGAAGGTCCATGGGATACAGTAAACCGGAAGTGAAGCATCGGAATCTAAAACTAGACTCACAGGAGAGGTTCAAATCGTTGAAAGTGAGAGTGTCAGTCCTCCTGTATTTAAGTCGGCATTTTGTAATTTGTATTAATTTCGGATGCAATTTCTGTGATTCATCGTCAGTAAGAAGGTGCAAGGTATACAGTAAACCTGAAGTGAAGCATCGGAATCTAATACTGGACTCACTGGAGAGGTTCAAATCATAGAGAGTGAGAGTGTCAGTCCTCTTTTACTTAAGTCGGCATTGTGCCTTTTGTATTAAATTCGGATGCATTTTCTGTGTTTCATCGTCAATAAGAAGGTCCAAGGGATACAGTAAACCTGAAGTGAAGCATCAGAATATAAAACTGGACTCACAGGAGAGATTCAAATCGTAGAAAGTGAGAGTGTCAGTCCTCTTGTACTTAAGTCGGCATTGTGCCTTTTGTATTAATTTCGGATGCAATTTCTGTGGTTCATCGTCAATAAGAATGTGCAAGGTATACAGTAAACCTGATGTGTAGTATCAGACTCTAAAACTGGACTCACAGGAGACGTTTAAATCATAGAAAGTGAGAGTGTCAGTCCTCTCTTACTTAAGTCGGCAATGTGCCTTTTGTATTAAATTCGGATGCAATTTCTGTGTTTCATCGTCAATTAGAAGGTCCAAGGGATACAGTAAACCTGAAGTGAAGCATCGGAATCTAAAACTGGATTCACAGGAGAGGTTCAAATCGTAGAAAGTGAGGGTGTCAGTTCTCTTGTACTTAAGTCGGCATTTTGCCTTTTATATTAAATTCGGATGCAATTTCTGTGTTTCATCGTAAATAAGAAGGTGCAAGGTATACAGTAAACCTGAAGTGAAGCACCGGAATCTAAACCTGGACTCGCAGGAGAGGTTCAAATCATAGAAAGTTAGAGTGTCAGTCCTCTTGTACTTAAGTCAGCATTGTGCATTTTGTTTTAAATTTGGATGCAATTTCTGTGTTTCATCGTCAATAAGAAGGTGCAATTTATACAGTAAACCTGAAGTGAAGCATCGGAATCTGAAACTGGACACACAGGAGAGGTTCAAAGAATAGAAAGTTAGAGAGTCAGTCATCATGTACTTAAGTCTTCATTGCGCCTTTTGTGTTAAATTCGGATGCAATTTCTGTGTTTCATCGTCAATATGAAGGTCCAAGGGATACTGTAAACCTGAAGTGAAGCATCGGAATCTAAAACTGGACTCACAGGAGAGGTTCAAATCGTAGAACGTGAGAGTGTCAGTCCTCTTGTACTTAAGTCGGCATTGTGCCTTTTGTATTAAATTCGGATGCAATTTCTGTGTTTCATCGTCAATAAGAATGTGCAAGGTAGACAGTAAACCTGAAGTGATGCTTCGGAATCTAAAACTGGACTCACAGGAGAGGTTCAAAACATAGAAAGTGAGAGTGTCAGTCCTCGTTTACTTAAGTCAGCATTGTGCCTTTTGTATTAAATTCGGATGCAATTTCTGTGTTTCATCGTCAATAAGATGGTTCGAGGGATACAGTAAACCTGAAGTGAAGCATCGGAATAAAAAACTGGACTCACAGGAGAGGTTCAAATCATAGAAAGCGAGGGTGTCAGTCCTCTTGTACTTAAGTGGGCAATGGGACTTTTGTATTACATTCGGATGCAATTTCTGTGTTTTATCGTCAATAAGAAGGTGCAAGGTATACAGTGAACCTGAAGTGAAGCATCGGAATCTGAAACTGGACTCACAGGACAGGTTCAAATCATAGGAAGTTAAGGTGTCAGTCCTCTTGTACTTAAGCCATCATTGCGCCTTTTGTATTAAATTCGGATGCAATTTCTGTGTTTCATCGTCAATAAGAAGGTCCATGGGATACAGTAAACCTGAAGTGAAGCATCGGAATCTAAAACTCGACTCACAGGAGAGGATCAAATCGTGGAAGGTGAGAGTGTCAGTCCTCCTGTAGTTAAGTCGGCATTTTGTATTTTGTATTAATTTCGGATGCAATTTCTGTGATTCATCGTCAGTAAGAAGGAGCAAGGTATACAGTAAACCTGAAGTGAAGCATCGGAATCAAATACTGGACTCACAGGAGAGGTTCAAATCATAGAAAGTGAGAGTGTCAGTCCTCTTTTACTTAACTCGGCATTGTGCCTTTTGTATAAAATTCGGATGCATTTTCTGTGTTTCATCGTCAATAAGAAGGTCCAAGGGATACAGTAAACCTGAAGTGAAGCATCAGAATATAAAACTGGTTTCACAGGAGAGGTTCAAATCGTAGAAAGTGAGAGTGTCAGTCCTCTTGTACTTAAGTCGGCATTGTGCCTTTTGTATTAATTTCGGATGCAATTTCTGTGGTTCATCGTCAATAAGAATGTGCAAGGTATACAGTAAACCTGAAGTGTAGTATCGGACTCTAAAACTGGACTCACAGGAGACGTTCAAATCATAGAAAGTGAGAGTGTCAGTCCTCTCTTACTTAAGTCGGCAATGTGCCTTTTGTATTAAATCCGGATGCAATTTCTGTGTTTCATCGTCAATTAGAAGGTCCAAGGGATACAGTAAACCTGAAGTGAAGCATCGGAATCTGAAACTGGACTCACAGGAGAGGTTCAAATCGTAGAAAGTGAGTGTCAGTTCTCTTGTACTTAAGTCGGTATTTTGCCTTTTATATTAAATTCGGATGCAATTTCTGTGTTTCATCGTCAATAAGAAGGTGCAAGGTATACAGTAAACCTGAAGTGAAGCACCGGAATCTAAACCTGGACTCGCAGGAGAGGTTCAAATCATAGAAAGTGAGAGTGGCAGTCCTCTTGTACTTGAGTCGGCATTGGGCCTTTTGTATTAGATTCGGATGCAATTTCTGTGTTTTATCGTCAATAAGAAGGTGCAAGGTATACAGTAAACCTGAAGTGAAGCATCGGAATCTAAAACTCGACTTACAGGAGAGGTTCAAATCGTAGAAAGTGGGAGTGTCAGTTCTCTTGTACTTAAGGCGGCATTGGGCCTTTCGTATTAGATTCGGATGCAACTTCTGTGTTTTATCGTCAATATGAAGGTCCAAGGGATACAGTAAACCTGAAGAGAAGCATCGAAATCTATAATTGGACTCACAGGAGAGGTTCAAATCGTAGAAAGTGAGAGTGTCCGTCCTCTTGTACTTAAGTCGGCATTGTGCCTTTTGTATTAAATTCGAATGCAATTTCTGTGTTTCATCGTCAATAAGAAGGTGCAAGGCAGACAGTAAACCTGAAGTTAAGCTTCGGAATCTAAAATTGGACTCACAGGAGAGGTTCAAATAATAGATGGTGAGAGTGTCAGTCCTCTTTTACTTAAGTCGGCATTGTGCCTTTCGTATTAAATTCGGATGCAATTTCTGTGTTTCAACGTCAATGAGAAGGTCCAAGGTATACAGTAAACCTGCAGTGAAGTATCGGAATCTAAAACTGGACTCACAGGAGAGGTTCAAATCATAGAAAGTGAGAGTGTCAGTCCTCTTGTACTTAAGTCGGCATTGGGCCTTTTGTATTAGATTCGGATGCAATTTCTGTGTTTTATCGTCAATAAGAAGGTGCAAGGTATACAGTAAACCTGAAGTGAAGCATCGGAATCTGAAACTGGACTCACAGGAGAGGTTCAAAGCATAGAAAGTTAGAGAGTCAGTCTTCTTGTACTTAAGTTTTCATTGCGCCTTTTATATTAAATTCGGATGCAATTTCTGTGTTTCATCGTCAATAAGAAACTCTATGAGATTCAGTAAACCTGAAGTGAAACATCGGAATCTAAAACTCGACTCACAGGAGAGGTTCAAATCGTAGAAAGTGAGAGTGTCAGTACTCCTGTACTTAAGTCGGCATTGTGTTTTTTGTATTAATTTCGGATGCTATTTCTGTGATTCATCGTCAATAAGAAGGTGCAAGGAATACAGTAAAACCTGAAGAGAAGCATCGGTATCTAAACCTGGACTCGCAGGAGAGGTTCAAATCATAGAAAGTTAGAGTGTCAGTCCTCTTGTACTTAAGTCAGCATTGTGCATTTTGTATTAAATTTGGATGCAATTTCTGTGTTTCATCGTCAATAAGAAGGTGCAAGGTATACAGTAAACCTGAAGTGAAGCATCGGAATCTGAAACTGGACACACAGGAAAGGTTCAAAGAATAGAAAGTTAGAGAGTCAGTCGTCATGTACTTAAGTCTTCATTGCGCCTTTTGTATTAAATTCGGATGCAATTTCTGTGTTTCATCGTCAATAAGAAGGTCCATCGGATACAGTAAACCTGAAGTGAAGCATCGGAATCTAAAACTCGACTAACAGGAGAGGATCAAATCGTGGAAGGTGAGAGTGTCAGTCCTCCTGTACTTAAGTCGGCATTTTGTATTTTGTTTTAATTTCGGATGCACTTTCTGTGATTCATCGTCAGTAAGAAGGAGCAAGGTATACAGTAAACCTGAAGTGAAGCATCGGAATCTAATACTGGACTCACAGGAGAGGTTCAAATCATAGAAAGTGAGAGTGTCAGTCCTCTTTTACTTAACTCGGCATTGTGCCTTTTGTATAAAATTCGGATGCATTTTCTGTGTTTCATCGTCAATAAGAAGGTCCAAGGGATACAGTAAACCTGAAGTGAAGCATCAGAATATAAAACTGGTTTCACAGGAGAGGTTCAAATCGTAGAAAGTGAGAGTGTCAGTCCTCTTGTACTTAAGTCGGCATTGTGCCTTTTGTATTAATTTCGGATGCAATTTCTGTGGTTCATCGTCAATAAGAATGTGCAAGGTATACAGTAAACCTGAAGTGTAGTATCGGACTCTAAAACTGGACTCACAGGAGACGTTCAAATCATAGAAAGTGAGAGTGTCAGTCCTCTCTTACTTAAGTCGGCAATGTGCCTTTTGTATTAAATCCGGATGCAATTTCTGTGTTTCATCGTCAATTAGAAGGTCCAAGGGATACAGTAAACCTGATGTGAAGCATCGGAATCTAAAACTGGACTCACAGGAGAGGTTCAAATCGTAGAAAGTGAGTGTCAGTTATCTTGTACTTAAGTCGGCATTTTGCCTTTTATATTAAATTCGGATGCAATTTCTGTGTTTCATCGTCAATAAGAAGGGGCAAGGTATACAGTAAACCTGAAGTGATGCACCGGAATCTAAACCTGGACTCGCAGGAGAGGTTCAAATCATAGAAAGTGAGCGTGGCATTCCTCTTGTACTTAAGTCAGCATTGTGCATTTTGTATTAAATTTGGATGCAATTTCTGTGTTTCATCGTCAATAAGAAGGTGCAAGGTATACAGTAAACCTGAAGTGAACCATCGGAATCTGAAACTGGACACACAGGAGAGGTTCAAAGAATAGAAAGTTAGAGAGTCAGTCATCATGTACTTAAGTCTTCATTACGCCTTTTGTATTAAATTCGGATGCAATTTCTGTGTTTCATCGTCAATAAGAAGGCCCATCGGATACAGTAAACCTGAAGTGAAGCATCGGAATCTAAAACTCGACTCACAGGAGAGGATTAAATCGTGGAAGGTGAGAGTGTCAGTCCTCCTGTACTTAAGGTGGCATTGGGCACTTCGTATTAGATTCGGATGCAATTTCTGTGTTTCATCGTCAATAAGAAGGTGCAAGGCAGGCAGTAAACCTGAAGTGAAGCTTCGGAATCTAAAACTGGACTCACAGGAGAGGTTCAAATAATAGATCGTGAGAGTGTCAGTCCTGTTTTACTTAAGTCGGCATTGTGCCTTTCGTATTAAATTCGGATGCAATTTCTGTTTCATCGTCAATAAGAAGGTCCAAGGTATACGGTAAACCTGAAGTGAAGCATCGGAATCTAAAACTGGACTCAGAGGAGAGGTTCAAATCATAGAGAGTGAGAGTGTCAGTCCTCTTGTACTTAAGTCGGCATTGGGCCTTTTGTCTTAGATTCGGATGCAATTTCTGTGTTTTATCGTCAATAAGAAGGTGCAAGGTATACAGTAAACCTGAAGTGAAGCATCGGAATCTAAAACTCGACTCACAGGAGAGGATTAAATCGTGGAAGGTGAGAGTGTCAGTCCTCCTGTACTTAAGGCGGCATTGGGCACTTCGTATTAGATTCGGATGCAACTTCTGAGTTTTATCGTCAATATGAAGGTCCATGGGATACTGTAAACCTGAAGAGAAGCATCGGAATCTATAACTGGACTCACAGGAGAGGTTCAAATCGTAGAAAGTGAGAGTGTCAGTCCTCTTGTACTTAAGTCGGCATTGTGCCTTTTGTATTAAATTCGGATGCAATATCTGTGTTTCATCGTCAAAAAGAAGGTCCAAGGGATACAGTAAACCTGTAGTGAAGCATCGGAATCTAAACTGGACCCACAGGAGAGGTTCAAATCGTAGAAAGTGAGAGTGTCAGTTCACAAGTACTTAAGTCGGCATTTTGCCTTTTGTATTAAATTCGGATGAATTTTCTGTGTTTCATCGTCAATAAGAAGGTGAAGGTATACAGTAAACCAGAAGTGAAGTATCGGAATCTAAAACTGGACTCACAAAGGAGGTTCAAAACATAGAAAGTTAGTGTGTAAGTCCTCTTGTAATTAAGTCAGCATTGTGCCTTTTGTATTAAATTGGGATGCAATTTCTGTGTTTCATCGTCAATAAGAGGGTCCAAGGGATACAGTAAACCTGAAGTGAAGCAACGGAATCTAAAACTGGACTCACAGGAGAAGTTCAAATCATAAAAAGTGAGAGTGTCAGTCCTCTTGTACTTAAGTCGGCATTGGGCCTTTTGTATTAAATTCGGATGCAATTTCTGTGTTGCATCGTCAATAAGAAGGTGCAAGGTAGGCAGTAAACCTGAAGTGAAGCTTCGGAATCTAAAACTGGACTCACAGGAGAGGTTCAAATAATAGATGGTGAGAGTGTCAGTCCTCTTTTACTTAAGTCGGCATTGTGCCTTTCGTATAAAATTCGGATGCAATTTCTGTTTCATCGTCAATAAGAAGGTCCAAGGTATACAGTAAACCTGAAGTGAAGCATCTAAATCTAAAACTGGACTCACAGGAGAGGTTCTAATCATAGAAAGTGAGAGTGTCAGTCCTCTTGTACTTAAGTCGGCATTGGGCCTTTTGTCTTTGATTCGGATGCAATTTCTGTGTTTTATCGTCAATAAGAAGGTGCAAGGTATACAGTAAACCTGAAGTAAAGCATCGGAATCTAAAACTGGACTCACAGGAGAGGTTCAAATCATAGAAAGTGAGAGTGTCAGTATTCTTTTCCTTAAGTCGGCATTGTGCCTTTTGTATTAAATTCGGATGCAATTTCTGTGTTCCATCAAAAACAAGAAGGTGCAAGATATACAGTACACCTGAAGTGAAGAATCGGAATCTAAAACTGGACTAACAGGAGAGGATCAAATCGTAGACAGTGAGAGTGTCAGTCCTCTTTTACTTAAGTCGGCATTGTGGCTTTTGTATTAAATTCGGATGCAATTTCTGTGTTTCATCGTCAATAAGAAGGTGCAAGATATACAGTACACCTGAAGTGAAGAATCGGAATCTAAAACTGGACTCACAGGAGAGGATCAAATCGTAGACAGTGAGAGTGTCAGTCCTCTTGTACTTAAGTCGGCATTGGGCCTTTTGTATTAGATTCGGATGCAATTTCTGTGTTTTATCGTCAATAAGAAGGTGCGAGGTATACTGTAAACCTGAAGTGAAGCATCGGAATCTGAGACTGGACTCAGAGGAGAGGTTCAAATCATAGAAAGTTAGAGTGTCAGTCCTCTTGCACTTAGGTCTTCATTGCGCCTTTTGTATTAAATTTGGATGCAATGTCTGTGTTTCATCGTCAATAAGAAGGTGCAAGGTATACAGTAAACCTGAAGTGAATCATCGGAACCTAAAACTGGACTCACAGGAGTGGTTAAAATCGTAGAAAGTGAGAGTGTCAGTCCTCTTGTACTTAAGTCGGCATTGTGCTTTTTGTGTTAATTTCGAATGCAATTTCTGTGATTCATCGTCAATAAGAAGGTGCAAGGAATACAGTAAACCTGAAGTGAAGCATCGGAATCTAATACTGGACTCAGAGGAGAGGTTCAAACCATAGAAAGTGAGAGTGATAGTCCTCTTGTACTTAAGTCGGCATTGTGCCTTTTGTATTAAATTTGGATGCAATATCTGTGCCTCATCGTCAATAAGAAGGTGCAAGGCATACAGTAAATCTGAAGTGAAGCATCGGAATCCAGAACTGGCCTCAAAGGAGAGGTTCAAATCGTAGAAAGTGAGAGTGTCAGTCCTCTTGTACTTATGTCGGCATTGTGCCTTTGTATTGTATTCGGATGCAATTTCTGTGTTTCATCGTCCATAAGAAGGTCCAAGGGATACAGTAAACCTGAAGTGAGGCATCAGAATCTAAAAGTGGACTGAAAGGAGAGGTTCGAATCGTAGAAAGTGAGAGTGTCAGTCCTCTTGTACTTAAGTCGTCATTGTGCCGTTAGTATTAAATTCGGATGCAATTTCTGTGTTTTATCGTCAATACGAAGGTGCAAGGTATACAGTAAACCTGAAGTGAAGAATTGGAATCTAAAACTGGACTCACAGGAGGGGTTCAAATCATAGAAATTGAGAGTGTCAGACCTCTTGTACTTAAGTCGGCATTGTGCCTTTTGTATTTAATTCGGATGCAATTTCTGTGTTTCATCGTCAATAAGAAGGTCCAACGGATACAGTAAACCTAAAGTGAGGCATCGGAATCTAAAATTGCACTCACAGGAGAGGTTCAAATCGTAGAAAGTGAGAGTGTCAGTCCTCTTGTACTTATGTCGTAATTGTGCCGTTAGTATTAAATTCGGATGCAATTTCTGTGTTTTATCGTCAATACGAAGGTGCAAGTTATACAGTAAACCTGAAGTGAAGCATTGGAATCTAAAACCTGACTCACAGGATAGGTTCAAATCATAGAAGGTGAGAGTGTCAGTCCTCTTGTACTTAAGTCGGCAATGTGCATTTAGTATTATATTCGGATGCAATTTCTGTGCTTCATCGTCAAAGAGAAGGTCCAAGGCATACGGTAAACCTGAAGTGAAGCATCGGAATCTAAAACTGGACTCAAAGGAGAGGTTCAAATCGTAGATAGTGAGAGTGTCAGCCCTCTTGTACTTATGTCGGCATTGTGCCTTTTGTATTGAAATCCGATGCAATTTCTGTATTTCATCGTCAATAAGAATGTCCAAGGGATACAGGAAACCTGAAGTGAAGCATCTAAATCTAAAACTGGACTCACAGGAGAGGTTCAAATCATAGAATGTGAGAGTGTCAGTCCTCTTGTACTTAAGTCGGCATTGGGCCTTTTGTCTTTGATTCGGATGCAATTTCTGTGTTTTATCGTCAATAAGAAGGTGCAAGGTATACAGTAAACCTGAAGTAAAGCATCGGAATCTAAAACTGGACTCACAGGAAAGGTTCAAATCATAGAAAGTGAGAGTGTCAGTATTCTTTTCCTTAAGTCGGCATTGTGCCTTTTGTATTAAATTCGGATGCAATTTCTGTGTTTCATCAAAAACAAGAAGGTGCAAGATATACAGTACACCTGAAGTGAAGAATCGGAATCTAAAACTGGACTAACAGGAGAGGATCAAATCGTAGACAGTGAGAGTGTCAGTCCTCTTTTACTTAAGTCCTCATTGTGGCTTTTGTATTAAATTCGGATGCAATTTCTGTGTTTCATCGTCAATAAGAAGGTGCAAGATTACAGTACACATGAAGTGAAGAATCGGAATCTAAAACTGGACTCACAGGAGAGGATCAAATCGTAGACAGTGAGAGTGTCAGTCCTCTTGTACTTAAGTCGGCATTGGGCCTTTTGTATTAGATTCGGATGCAATTTCTGTGTTTTATCGTCAATAAGAAGGTGCAAGGTATACTGTAAACCTGAAGTGAAGCATCGGAATCTGAAACTGGACTCAGAGGAGAGGTTCAAATCATAGAAAGTTAGAGTGTCAGTCCTCTTGCACTTAGGTCTTCATTGCGCCTTTTGTATTAAATTTGGATGCAATGTCTGTGTTTCATCGTCAATAAGAAGGTGCAAGGTATACAGTAAACCTGAAGTGAATCATCGGAACCTAAAACTGGACTCACAGGAGTGGTTAAAATCGTAGAAAGTGAGAGTGTCAGTCCTCTTGTACTTAAGTCGGCATTGTGCTTTTTGTAATAATTTCGAATGCAATTTCTGTGATTCATCGTCAATAAGATGGTGCAAGGAATACAGTAAACCTGAAGTGAAGCATCGGAATCTAATACTGGACTCAGAGGAGAGGTTGAAACCATAGAAAGTGAGAGTGCCAGTCCTCTTGTACTTAAGTCGGCATTGTGCCTTTTGTATTAATTTGGATGCAATATCTGTGCCTCATCGTCAATAAGAAGGTGCAAGGCATACAGTAAATCTGAAGTGAAGCATCGGAATCCAGAACTGGCCTCAAAGGAGAGGTTCAAATCGTAGAAAGTGAGAGTGTCAGTCCTCTTGTACTTATGTCGGCATTGTGCCTTTGTATTGAATTCGGATGCAATTTCTGTGTTTCATCGTCCATAAGAAGGTCCAAGGGATACAGTAAACCTTAAGTGAGGCATCAGAATCTAAAAGTGGGCTGAAAGGAGAGGTTCGAATCGTAGAAAGTGAGAGTGTCAGTCCTCTTGTACTTAAGTCGTCATTGTGCCGTTAGTATTAAATTCGGATGCAATTTCTGTGTTTTATCGTCAATACGAAGGTGCAAGGTATACAGTAAACCTGAAGTGAAGAATTGGAATCTAAAACTGGACTCACAGGAGAGGTTCAAATCATAGAAAGTGAGAGTGTCAGACCTCTTGTACTTAAGTCGGCATTGTGCCTTTTGTATTTAATTCGGATGCAATTTCTGTGTTTCGTCGTCAATAAGAAGGTCCAACGGATACAGTAAACCTAAAGTGAGGCATCGGAATCTAAAATTGCACTCACAGGAGAGGTTCAAATCGTAGAAAGTGAGAGTGTCAGTCCTCTTGTACTTATGTCGTAATTGTGCCGTTAGTATTAAATTCGGATGCAATTTTTGTGTTTTATCGTCAATACGAAGGTGCAAGTTATACAGTAAACCTGAAGTGAAGCATCGGAATCTAAAACTGGACTCAAAGGAGAGGTTCAAATCGTAGATAGTGAGAGTGTCAGCCCTCTTGTACTTATGTCGGCATTGTGCCTTTTGTATTGAATTCCGATGCAATTTCTGTATTTCATCGTCAATAAGAAGGTCCAAGGGATACAGTAAACCTGAAGTGAAGCATCAGAATCTAAAACTGGACTCACAGGAGCGGTTCGAATCATAGAAAGCTAGAGTGTTAGTCGTCTTGTACTTAAGTCAGCATTGTAACTTTTGTATTAAATTCGGATGCAATTTCTGTGTTTCATCGTCAATAAGAAGGTCCAAGGGATACAGTAGACCTCAAGTGAAGCATCGGAATCCAAAACTGGACTCACAGGAGAGGTCCAATTCGTAGAAAGTGAGAGTGTCAGTCCTCTTGTACCTAAGTCTTCATTGCGCCTTTTGTATTATATTCGGATGCAATTTCTGTGTTTCATCGTCAATAAGAAGGTGCAAGGTATACAGTAAACCTGAAGTGAATCATCGGAACCTAAAACTGGACTCACAGGAGTGGTTAAAATCGTAGAAAGTGAGAGTGTCAGTCCTCTTGTACTTAAGTCGGCATTGTGCTTTTTGTATTAATTTCGAATACAATTTCTGTGATTCATCGTCAATAAGAAGGTGCAAGGTATACAGTAAACCTGAAGTGAAGCATCGGAATCTAGTACTGGACTCAGAGGAGAGGTTCAAACGATAGAAAGTGAGAGTGTCAGTCCTCTTGTACTTAAGTCGGCATTGTGCCTTTTGTATTAAATTTGGATGCAATATCTGTGCCTCATCGTCAATAAGAAGGTGCAAGGCATACAGTAAATCTGAAGTGAAGCATCGGAATGTAAAACTGGCCTCAAAGGATAGGTTCAAATCCTAGAAAGTGAGAGTGTCAGTCCTCTTGTACTTATGTCGGCATTGTGCCTTTGTATTGAATTCGGATGCAATTTCTGTGTTTCATCGTCCATAAGAAGGTCCAAGGGATACAGTAAACCTGAAGTGAAGCATCAGAATCTAAAAGTGGACTGAAAGGAGAGGTTCGAATCGTAGAAAGTGAGAGTGTCAGTCCTCTTGTACTTAAGTCGTCATTGTGCCGTTAGTATTAAATTCGGATGCAATTTCTGTGTTTTATCGTCAATAGGAAGGTGCAAGGTATACAGTAAACCTGAAGTGAAGAATTGGAATCTAAAACTGGACTCACAGGAGAGGTTCAAATCATAGAAAGTGAGAGTGTCAGACCTCTTGTACTTAAGTCGGCATTGTGCCTTTTGTATTTAATTCGGATGCAATTTCTGTGTTTCATCGTCAATAAGAAAGTCCAAGGGATACAGTAAACCTGAAGTGAAGCATCGGAATCTAAAATTGGACTCACAGGAGAGGTTCAAATCGTAGAAAGTGAGAGTGTCAGTCCTCTTGTACTTAAGTCGGCATTGGGCCTTTTGTCTTAGATTCGGATGCAATATCTGTGTTTCATCGTCAAAAAGAAGGTGCAAGGTAGACAGCAAACCTGAAGTGAAGCTTCGGAATCTAAAACTGGACTCACAGGAGAGGTTCAAATCATAGAAAGTGAGAGTGTCAGTCCTCTTTTACTTAAGTCGGCATTGTGCATTTTGTATTACATTCGGATGCAATTTCTGTGTTTCATGGTCAATAAGAAGGTCCAAGGGATACAGTAAACCTGTAGTGAAGCATCGGAATCTAAACTGGACCCACAGGAGAGGTTCAAATCGTAGAAAGTGAGAGTGTCAGTATTCTTTTCCTTAAGTCGGCATTGTGCCTTTTGTATTAAATTCGGATGCAATTTCTGTGTTTCATCAAAAACAAGAAGGTGCAAGATATACAGTACACCTGAAGTGAAGAATCGGAATCCAAAACTGGACTAACAGGAGAGGGTCAAATCGTAGACAGTGAGAGTGTCAGTCCTCTTTTACTTAAGTCGGCATTGTGGCTTTTGTATTAAATTCGGATGCAATTTCTGTGCTTCATCGTCAATAAGAGGGTGCAAGATATACAGTACACCTGAAGTGAAGAATCGGAATCTAAAACTGGACTCACAGGAGAGGATCAAATCGTAGACAGTGAGAGTGTCAGTCCTCTTGTACTTAAGTCGGCATTGGGCCTTTTGTATTAGATTCGGATGCAATTTCTGTGTTTTATCGTCAATAAGAAGGTGCAAGGTATACTGTAAACCTGAAGTGAAGCATCGGAATCTGAAACTGGACTCACAGGAGAGGTTCAAATCATAGAAAGTTAGAGTGTCAGTCCTCTTGCACTTAGGTCTTCATTGCGCCTTTTGTATTAAATTTGGATGCAATTTCTGTGTTTCATCGTCAATAAGAAGGTGCAAGGTATACAGTAAACCTGAAGTGAATCATCGGAACCTAAAACTGGACTCACAGGAGTGGTTAAAATCGTAGAAAGTGAGAGTGTCAGACCTCTTGTACTTAAGTCGGCATTGTGCTTTTTGTATTAATTTCGAATGCAATTTCTGTGATTCATCGTCAATAAGAAGGTGCAAGGAATACAGTAAACCTGAAGTGAAGCATCGGAATCTAATACTGGACTCAGAGGAGAGGTTCAAACCATAGAAAGTGAGAGTGTCAGTCCTCTTGTACTTAAGTCGGCATTGTGCCTTTTGTATTAAATTTGGATGCAATATCTGTGCCTCATCGTCAATAAGAAGGTGCAAGGCATACAGTAAATCTGAAGTGAAGCATCGGAATCCAGAACTGGCCTCAAAGGAGAGGTTCAAATCGTAGAAAGTGAGAGTGTCAGTCCTCTTGTACTTATGTCGGCATTGTGCCTTTCTATTGAATTCGGATGCAATTTCTGTGTTTCATCGTCCATAAGAAGGTCCAAGGGATACAGTAAACCTGAAGTGAGGCATCAGAATCTAAGAGTGGACTGAAAGGAGAGGTTCGAATCGTAGAAAGTGAGAGTGTCAGTCCTCTTGTACTTAAGACGTCATTGTGCCGTTAGTATTAAATTCGGATGCAATTTCTGTGTTTTATCGTCAATACGAATGTGCAAGGTATACACTAAACCTGAAGTGAAGAATTGGAATCTAAAACTGGACTCACAGGAGAGGTTCAAATCATAGAAGGTGAGAGTGTCAGTCCTCATGTACTTAAGTCGGCATTGTGCATTTAGTATTAAATTCAGATGGAATTTCTGTGCTTCATCGTCAAAGAGAAGGTGCAAGGCATACAGTAAACCTGAAGTGAAGCATCGGAATCTAAAACTGGACTCAAAGGACAGCTTCAAAACGTAGATAGTGAGAGTGTCAGTCCTCTTGTACTTATGTCGTCAGTGTGCCTTTTGTATTGAATTCGGATGCAATTTCTGTGTTTCATCGTCAATAAGAAGGTCCAAGGGATACAGTAAACCTGAAGTGAAGCTTCAGAATCTAATACTGGACTCACAGGAGCGGTTCGAATCGTAGAAAGTGAGAGTGTCGGTCCTCTTGTACATAAGTCGGCATTGTGACTTTTGTATTAATTTCGGATGCAATTTCTGTGTTTCATCGTCAATAAGAAGGTGCAAGGTATACGGTAAACCTGAAGTGAAGCATCGGAATCTAAAACTGGACTCAAAGGAGAGGTTCAAATCGTAGATAATGAGAGTGTCAGCCCTCTTGTACTTATGTCGGCATTGTGCCTTTTGTATTGAATTCCGATGCAATTTCTGTATTTCATCGTCAATAAGAAGGTCCAAGGGATACAGTAAACCTGAAGTGAAGCATCAGAATCTAAAACTGGACTCACAGGAGCGGTTCGAATCATAGAAAGCTAGAGTGTTAGTCGTCTTGTACTTAAGTCAGCATTGTAACTTTTGTATTAAATTCTGATGCAATTTCTGTGTTTCATCGTCAATAAGAAAGTCCAAGGGATACAGTAGACCTCAAGTGAAGCATCGGAATCCAAAACTGGACTCACAGGAGAGGTCCAATTCATAGAAAGTGAGAGTGTCAGTCCTCTTGTTCCTAAGTCTTCATTGCGCCTTTTGTATTATATTCGGATGCAATTTCTGTGTTTCATCGTCAATAAGAAGGTGCAAGGTATACAGTAAACCTGAAGTGAATCATCGGAACCTAAAACTGGACTCACAGGAGTGGTTAAAATCGTAGAAAGTGAGAGTGTCAGTCCTCTTGTACTTAAGTCGGCATTGTGCTTTTTGTATTAATTTCGAATACAATTTCTGTGATTCATCGTCAATAAGAAGGTGCAAGGTATACAGTAAACCTGAAGTGAAGCATCGGAATCTAATACTGGACTCAGAGGAGAGGTTCAAACGATAGAAAGTGAGAGTGTCAGTCCTCTTGTACTTAAGTCGGCATTGTGCCTTTTGTATTAAATTTGGATGCAATATCTGTGCCTCATCGTCAATAAGAAGGTGCAAGGCATACAGTAAATCTGAAGTGAAGCATCGGAATGTAAAACTGGCCTCAAAGGATAGGTTCAAATCCTAGAAAGTGAGAGTGTCAGTCCTCTTGTACTTATGTCGGCATTGTGCCTTTGTATTGAATTCGGATGCAATTTCTGTGCTTCATCCTCCATAAGAAGGTCCAAGGGATACAGTAAACCTGAAGTGAAGCATCAGAATCTAAAAGTGAACTGAAAGGAGAGGTTCGAATCGTAGAAAGTGAGAGTTTCAGTCCTCTTGTACTTAAGTCGTCATTGTGCCGTTAGTATTAAATTCGGATGCAATTTCTATGTTTTATCGTCAATACGAAGGTGCAAGGTATACAGTAAACCTGAGGTGAACAATTGGAATCTAACACTGGAGTCACTGGAGAGGTTCAAATCATAGAAAGTGAGAGTGTCAGTCCTCTTGTACTTAAGTCGGCATTGTGCCTTTGGATTAAATTTGGATGCAATTTCTGTGCTTCATCGTCAATAAGAAGGTGCAAGGCATACAGTAAATCTGAAGTGAAGCATCGGAATCAAAAGCTGGCCTCAAAGGAGAGGTTCAAATCGTAGAAAGTGAGAGTGTCAGACCTCTTGTACTTAAGTCGGCATTGTGCCTTTTGTATTTAATTCGGATGCAATTTCTGTGTTTCATCGTCAATAAGAAAGTCCAAGGGATACAGTAAACCTGAAGTGAAGCATCGGAATCTAAAATTGGACTCACAGGAGAGGTTCAAATCGTAGAAAGTGAGAGTGTCAGTCCTCTTGTACTTAAGACGTCATTGTGCCGTTAGTATTAAATTCGGATGCAATTTCTCTGTTTTATCGTCAATACGAAGGTGCAAGGTATACAGTAAACCTGAAGTGAAGAATTGGAATCTAAAACTGGACTCACAGGAGAGGTTCAAATCATAGAAGGTGAGACTGTCAGTCCTCTTGTACTTAAGTCGGCATTGTGCATTTAGTATTAAATTCAGATGCAATTTCTGTGCTTCATCGTCAAAGAGAAGGTGCAAGGCATACAGTAAACCTGAAGTGAAGCATCGGAATCTAAAACTGGACTCAAAGGAGAGCTTCAAATCGTAGATAGTGAGAGTGTCAGTCCTCTTGTACTTATGTCGGCATTGTGCCTTTTGTATTGAATTCGGATGCAATTTCTGTGTTTCATCGTCAATAAGAAAGTCCAAGGTATACAGTAAACCTGAAGTGAAGCATCGGAATCTAAAACTGGACTCACAGGAGAGGATCAAATCGTAGAAAGTGAGAGTGTCAGACCTCTTGTACTTAAGTCGGCATTGTGCCTTTTGTATTTAATTCGGATGCAATTTCTGTGTTTCAATGTCAATAAGAAGGACAACGTATACAGTAAACCTAAAGTGAGGCATCGGAATCTAAAATTGGACTCACAGGAGAGGTTCAAATCGTAGAAAGTGAGAGTGTCAGTCCTCTTGTACTTATGTCGTAATTGTGCCGTTAGTATTAAATTCGGATGCAATTTCTGTGTTTTATCGTCAATACGAAGGTGCAAGTTATACAGCAAACCTGAAGTGAAGCATTGGAATCTAAAACTGGAATCACAGGATAGGTTCAAATCATAGAAGGTGAGAGTGTCAGTCCTCTTGTACTTAAGTCGGCAATGTGCATTTAGTATTAAATTCGGATGCAATTTCTGTGGTTCATCGTCAAAGAGAAGGTGTAAGGCATACGGTAAACCTGAAGTGAAGCATCGGAATCTAAAACTGGACTCAAAGGAGAGGTTCAAATCGTAGATAGTGAGAGTGTCAGTCCTCTTGTACTTATGTCGGCATTGTGCCTTTTGTATTGAATTTGGATGCAATTTCTGTGTTTCATCGTCAATAAGAAGGTGCAAGGTATACAGTAAACCTGAAGTGAATCATCGGAACCTAAAACTGGACTCACAGGAGTGGTTAAAATCGTAGAAAGTGAGAGTGTCAGTCCTCTTGTACTTAAGTCGGCATTGTGCTTTTTGTATTAATTTCGAATGCAATTTCTGTGATTCATCGTCAATAAGAAGGTGCAAGGAATACAGTAAACCTGAAGTGAAGCTTCGGAAGCTAATACTGGACTCAGAAGAGAGGTTCAAACCATAGAAAGTGAGAGTGTCAGTCCTCTTGTACTTAAGTCGGCATTGTGCCTTTTGTATTAAATTTGGATGCAATATCTGTGCCTCATCGTCAATAAGAAGGTGCAAGGCATACAGTAAATCTGAAGTGAAGCATCGGAATCAAAAACTGGCCTCAAAGGAGAGGTTCAAATCGTAGAAAGTGAGAGTTTCAGACCTCTTGTACTTAAGTCGGCATTGTGCCTTTTGTATTTAATTCGGATGCAATTTCTGTGTTTCATCGTCAATAAGAAAGTCCAAGGGATACAGTAAACCTGAAGTGAAGCATCGGAATCTGAAATTGGACTCACAGGAGAGGTTCAAATCGTAGAAAGTGAGAGTGTCAGTCCTCTTGTACTTACGACGTCATTGTGCCGTTAGTATTAAATTCGGATGCAATTTCTGTGTTTTATCGTCAATACGAAGGTGCAAGGTATACAGTAAACCTGAAGTGAAGAATTGGAATCTAAAACTGGACTCACAGGAGAGGTTCAAATCGTAGAAAGTGAGAGTGTCAGTCCTCTTGTACTTATGTCGGCATTGTGACTTTTGTATTTAATTCGGATGCAATTTCTGTGCTTCATCGTCAAAGAGAAGGTGCAAGGCATACAGTAAACCTGAAGTGAAGCATCAGAATCTAAAACTGGACTCACAGGAGAGCTTCAAATCGTAGAAAGTGAGAGTGTCGGTCCTCTTGTACATAAGTCGGCATTGTGACTTTTGTATTTATTTCGGATGCAATTTCTGTGTTTCATCGTCAACAAGAAGGTGCAAGGTATACAATAAACCTGAAGTGAAGCATCGGAATCCAAAACTGGACTCACAGGAGAGGATCAAATCGTAGAAAGTGAGAGTGTCAGACCTCTTGTACTTAAGTCGACATTGTGCCTTTTGTATTTAATTCGGATGCAATTTCTGTGTTTCATCGTCAATAAGAAGGTCCAACGGATACAGTAAACCTAAAGTGAGGCATCGGAATCTAAAATTGGACTCACAGGAGAGGTTCAAATCGTAGAAAGTGAGAGTGTCAGTCCTCTTGTACTTATGTCGTAATTGTGCCGTTAGTATAAATTCGGATCCAATTTCTGTGTTTTATCGTCAATACGAAGGTGCAAGTTATACAGTAAACCTGAAGTGAAGCATTGGAATCTAAAACTGGACTCACAGGATAGGTTCAAATCATAGAAGGTGAGAGTGTCAGTCCTCTTGTACTTAAGTCGGCAATGTGCATTTAGTATTAAATTCGGATGCAATTTCTGTGCTTCATCGTCAAAGAGAAGGTGCAAGGCATATGGTAAACCTGAAGTGAAGCATCGGAATCTAAAACTGGACTCAAAGGAGAGGTTCAAATCGTAGATAGTGAGAGTGTCAGTCCTCTTGTACTTATGTCGGCATTGTGCCTTTTGTATTGAATTCGGATGCAATTTCTGTGTTTCATCGTCAATAAGAAGGTCCAAGGGATACAGTAAACCTGAAGTGAAGCATCAGAATCTAAAACTGGACTCACAGGAGCGGTTCGAATCATAGAAAGCTAGAGTGTTAGTCGTCTTGTACTTAAGTCAGCATTGTACCTTTTGTATTAAATTCGGATGCAATTTCTGTGTTTCATCGTCAATGAGAAGGTCCAAGGGATACAGTAGACCTCAAGTGAAGCATCGGAATCTAAAACTGGACTCACAGGAGAGGTCCAATTCGTAGAAAGTGAGAGTGTCAGTCCTCTTGTCTTAAGGCTTCATTGCGACTATTGTATTATATTCGGATGCAATTTCTGTGCTTCATCGTCAATAAGAAGGTGCAAGGTATACAGTAAACCTGAAGTGAATCATCGGAACCTAAAACTGGACTCACAGGAGTGGTTAAAATCGTAGAAAGTGAGAGTGTCAGTCCTCTTGTACTTAAGTCGGCATTGTGCTTTTTGTATTAATTTCGAATGCAATTTCTGTGATTCATCGTCAATAAGAAGGTGCAAGGTATACAGTAAACCTGAAGTGAAGCATCGGAATCTAATACTGGACTCAGAGGAGAGGTTCAAACCATAGAAAGTGAGAGTGTCAGTCCTCTTGTACTTAAGTCGGCATTGTGCCTTTTGTATTAAATTTGGATGCAATATATGTGCCTCATCGTCAATAAGAAGGTGCAAGGCATACAGTAAATCTGAAGTGAAGCATCGGAATCTAAAACTGGCCTCAAAGGAGAGGTTCAAATCCTAGAAAGTGAGAGTGTCAGTCCTCTTGTACTTATGTCGGCATTGTGCCTTTGTATTGAATTCGGATGCAATTTCTGTGTTTCATCGTCCATAAGAAGGTCCAAGGGATACAGTAAACCTGAAGTGAAGCATCAGAATCTAAAAGTGGACTGAAAGGAGAGGTTCGAATCGTAGAAAGTGAGAGTGTCAGTCCTCTTGTACTTAAGTCGTCATTGTGCCGTTAGTATTAAATTCGGATGCAATTTCTGTGTTTTATCGTCAATACGAGGGTGCAAGGTATACAGTAAACCTGAAGTGAATTATTGGAATCTAAAACTGGACTCACAGGAGAGGTTCAAATCATAGAAAGTGAGAGTGTCAGACCTCTTGCACTTAAGTCGGCATTGTGCCTCTTCTATTAAATTTGGATGCAATTTCTGTGCTTCATCGTCAATAAGAAGGTGCAAGGCATACAGTAAATCTGAAGTGAAGCATCGGAATCAAAAACTGGCCTCAAAGGAGAGGTTCAAATCGTAGAAAGTGAGAGTGTCAGACCTCTTGTACTTAAGTCGGCATTGTGCCTTTTGTATTTAATTCGGATGCAATATCTGTGTTTCATCGTCAATAAGAAAGTCCAAGGGATACAGTAAACCTGAAGTGAAGCATCGGAATCTAAAATTGGACTCACAGGAGAGGTTCAAATCGTAGAAAGTGAGAGTGTCAGTCCTCATGTACTTAAGACGCCATTGTGCCGTTAGTATTAAATTCGGATGCAATTTCTGTGTTTTATCGTCAATACGAAGGTGCAAGGCATACAGTAAACCTGAAGTGAAGAATTGGAATCTAAAACTGGACTCACAGGAGAGGTTCAAATCATAGAAGGTGAGAGTGTCAGTCCTCTTGTACTTAAGTCGGCATTGTGCATTTAGTATTAAATTCAGATGCAATTTCTGTGCTTCATCGTCAAAGAGAAGGTGCAAGGCATACTGTAAACCTGAAGTGAAGCATCGGAATCTAAAACTGGACTCAAAGGAGAGCTTCAAATCGTAGATAGTGAGAGTGTCAGTCCTCTTGTACTTATGTCGGCATTGTGCCTTTTGTTTTGAATTCGGATGCAATTTCTGTGTTTCATCGTCAATAAGAAGGTCCAAGGGATACAGTAAACCTGAAGTGAAGCATCAGAATCTAAAACTGGACTCACAGGAGAGGTTCAAATCGTAGAAAGTGAGAGTGTCAGTCCTCATGTACTTAAGACGCCATTGTGCCGTTAGTATTAAATTCGGATGCAATTTCTGTGTTTTATCGTCAATACGAAGGTGCAAGGCATACAGTAAACCTGAAGTGAAGAATTGGAATCTAAAACTGGACTCACAGGAGAGGTTCAAATCATAGAAGGTGAGAGTGTCAGTCCTCTTGTACTTAAGTCGGCATTGTGCATTTAGTATTACATTCAGATGCAATTTCTGTGCTTCATCGTCAAAGAGAAGGTGCAAGGCATACAGTAAACCTGAAGTGAAGCATCGGAATCTAAAATTGGACTCACAGGAGAGGTTCAAATCGTAGAAAGTGAGAGTGTCAGTCCTAATGTACTTAAGACGCCATTGTGCCGTTAGTATTAAATTCGGATGCAATTTCTGTGTTTTATCGTCAATACGAAGGTGCAAGGCATACAGTAAACCTGAAGTGAAGAATTGGAATCTAAAACTGGACTCACAGGAGAGGTTCAAATCATAGAAGGTGAGAGTGTCAGTCCTCTTGTACTTAAGTCGGCATTGTGCATTTAGTATTAAATTCAGATGCAATTTCTGTGCTTCATCGTCAAAGAGAAGGTGCAAGGCATACAGTAAACCTGAAGTGAAGCATCGGAATCTAAAACTGGACTCAAAGGAGAGCTTCAAATCGTAGATAGTGAGAGTGTCAGTCCTCTTGTACTTATGTCGGCATTGTGCCTTTTGTTTTGAATTCGGATGCAATTTCTGTGTTTCATCGTCAATAAGAAGGTCCAAGGGATACAGTAAACCTGAAGTGAAGCATCAGAATCTAAAACTGGACTCACAGGAGCGGTTCGAATCATAGAAAGCTAGAGTGTTAGTCGTCTTGTACTTAAGTCAGCATTGTACCTTTTGTATTAAATTCGGATGCAATTTCTGTGTTTCATCGTCAATAAGAAGGTCCAAGGGATACAGTAGACCTCAAGTGAAGCATCGGAATCTTAAACTGGACTCACAGGAGAGGTCCAATTCGTAGAAAGTGAGAGTGTCAGTCCTCTTGTACTTAAGTCTTCATTGCGCCTTTTGTATTATATTCGGATGCAATTTCTGTGTTTCATCGTCAATAAGAAGGTGCAAGGTATACAGTAAACCTGAAGTGAATCATCGGAACCTAAAACTGGACTCACAGGAGTGGTTAAAATCGTAGAAAGTGAGAGTGTCAGTCCTCTTGTACTTAAGTCGGCATTGTGCTTTTTGTATTAATTTCGAATGCAATTTCTGTGATTCATCGTCAATAAGAAGGGGCAAGGAATACAGTAAACCTGAAGTGAAGCATCGGAATCTAATACTGGACTCAGAGGAGAGGTTCAAACCATAGAAAGTGAGAGTGTCAGTCCTCTTGTACTTAAGTCGGCATTGTGCCTTTTGTATTAAATTTGGATGCAATATCTGTGCCTCATCGTCAATAAGAAGGTGCAAGGCATACAGTAAATCTTTAGTGAAGCATCGGAATCCAAAACTGGCCTGAAAGGAGGGGTTCAAATCGTAGAAAGTGAGAGTGTCAGTCCTCTTGTACTTATGTCGGCATTGTGCCTTTGTATTGAATTCGGATGCAATTTCTGTGTTTCATCGTCCATAAGATGGTCCAAGGGATACAGTAAACCTGAAGTGAAGCATCAGAATCTAAAAGTGGACTGAAAGGAGAGGTTCGAATCGTAGAAAGTGAGAGTGTCAGTCCTCTTGTACTTAAGTCGTCATTGTGCCGTTGGTATTAAATTCGGATGCAATTTCTGTGTTTTATCGTCAATACGAAGGTGCAAGGTATACAGTAAACCTGAAGTGAAGAATTGGAATCTAAAACTGGACTCACAGGAGAGGTTGAAATCATAGAAAGTGAGAGTGTCAGTCCTCTTGTACTTAAGTCGGCATTGTGCCTTTTGTATTAAATTTGGATGCAATTTCTGTGCTTCATCGTCAATAAGAAGGTGCAAGGCATACAGTAAATCTGAAGTGAAGCATCGGAATCAAAAACTGGCCTCAAAGGAGAGGTTCAAATCGTAGAAAGTGAGAGTGTCAGACCTCTTGTACTTAAGTCGGCATTGTGCCTTTTGTATTTAATTCGGATGCAATTTCTGTGTTTCATCGTCAATAAGAAAGTCCAAGGGATACAGTAAACCTGAAGTGAAGCATCGGAATCTAAAATTGGACTCACAGGAGAGGTTCAAATCGTGGAAAGTGAGAGTGTCCGTCCTCTTGTACTTAAGACGTCATTGTGCTGTTAGTATTAAATTCGGATGCAATTTCTGTGTTTTATCGTCAATACGAAGGTGCAAGGTATACAGTAAACCTGAAGTGAAGAATTGGAATCTAAAACTGGACTCAGAGGAGAGGTTCAAATCATAGAAGGTGAGAGTGTCAGTCCTCTTGTACTTAAGTCGGCATTGTGCATTTAGTATTAAATTCAGATGCAATTTCTGTGCTTCATCGTCAAAGAGAAGGTGCAAGGCATACAGTAAACCTGAAGTGAAGCATCGGAATCTAAAACTGGACTCAAAGGAGAGCTTCAAATCGTAGATAGTGAGAGTGTCAGTCCTCTTGTACTTATGTCGGCATTGTGCTTTTTGTATTGAATTCGGATGCAATTTCTGTGTTTCATCGTCAATAAGAAGGTCCAAGGGATACAGTAAACCTGAAGTGAAGCATCAGAATCTGAAACTGGACTCACAGGAGAGGATCAAATCGTAGAAAGTGAGAGTGTCAGACCTCTTGTACTTAAGTCGGCATTGTGCCTTTTGTATTTAATTCGGATGCAATTTCTGTGATTCATCGTCAATAAGAAGGTCCAACGGATACAGTAAACCTAAAGTGAGGCATCGGAATCTAAAATTGGACTCACAGGAGAGGTTCAAATCGTAGAAAGTGAGAGTGTCAGTCCTCTTGTACTTATGTCGTAATTGTGCCGTTAGTATAAAATTCGGATGCTATTTCTGTGTTGTATCGTCAATACGAAGCTGCAAGTTATACAGTAAACCTGAAGTGAAGCATTGGAATCTAAAACTGGACTCACAGGATAGGTTCAAATCATAGAAGGTGAGAGGGTCAGTCCTCTTGTACTTAAGTCGGCAATGTGCATTTAGTATTAAATTCGGATGCAATTTCTGTGCTTCATCATCAAAGAGAAGGTGCAAGGCATACGGTAAACCTGAAGTGAAGCATCGGAATCTAAAACTGGACTCAAAGGAGAGGTTCAAATCGTAGATAGTGAGAGTGTCAGTCCTCTTGTACTTATGTCGGCATTGTGCCTTTTGTATTGAATTCGGATGCAATTTCTGTGTTTCATCGTCAATAAGAAGGTCCAAGGGATACAGTAAACCTGAAGTGAAGCATCAGAATCTAAAACTGGACTCAC